>NW_004955417.1:12169640-12180887 GCF_000276665.1 Chinchilla lanigera | reverse complement strand
CCTTCCCTTCTCTTCCCTTCTTTTCCTTTTTCCCTGCCTTCCTTTCTTTCACTTCAAAAAATGCTGGCCATTCCAGTACTCATTACTACAATGTCAGCAACCTACTATTACATCACAGCTCACAGTGTATAAAGCAATGTGATCTCAAGCATTTGGCATTGGGTCACAGTGTTGAAACTGACCATTGGTATTTACTCTCCCATGCCTGGATATTGACATGAAGGAAGTACCCTTGAAAGCTCCACTCTCTGATTAGCCCTTTTCTTGGTCTGCTTAGTCACCCTGACAAGGTTGCCAGGAACTTCTCTGCTGGTTTAACCAGACGGTCACCCTTCTGCTGTGCAGTTGAATGCGAGTCAGGAGACCTAATTGTTCCTCCCAGCTCTTGTCCCAGCCCTGCTACCAACAGGGAGCCTCTCTTCTCTCATCTCTCAAGTACTAGTACTATGAACAGTTAGGGTGTTTCTATGAGCCAGTCTGCATTCTGAGTGTTTCACACATATTCATTCATTTAATCTGCACTACAAACCTGTGAATTAGTCGCTGTGTTGACCTCACATGTGGCTGAAGACGTGAAGGCCAAGGCTGTGCAACTGCAATGGCAGAGCTAGGGTTTGGGCCTGTCTTGGGCAGCCTGTACTATTTATTATACTTCTCAGCCTATCTTGGGCCAATTAAACTAGGTGATCTGTCAGGCCTGCCTCGAATCGGGCTTTCTATGATTCTCCTTAGGAATTTCTCAAAGTTGCATCTTTGTAAGTTTCCCTCCTTGTGGTTCTTTTGGGGGTGTTCAGTGCTACTGGCCCTACAGAAACAGCACTTGCGGAGGACAACCTCCACCCAACGTTCCTTACTCTGGGAAGAGGTGTGCGCATGCGCAAATGTGGTTGGCGATGCCGCATAGTGTCTTGAGATTCACAGGTGTCCCACGATGCCGACAGATGTGCAGATGGGAGAGACGAGGCAAGGGGCTGCCAGCCTTCCAGATGCAGGGAGTAGATGGTGAGAAAATACATGCGGATTCAGAAGGATCTGCAACACTCTGTGGCTCAGTTGCTGGTCTCTGCTTAGAAGTCATAGGTGATGAAGCTGGAACTGGACTGCAGCAGTCCTCGAATGCAGGAGAAGCAACTTGCAGCACTGAAATTATAATTTCAAGGGCTAGGGGTATAGCTTAGTGGTGGAGTTCTTGGCTAACATCTTAAGTTTGTCATTGGAAAAGACTTTCAGATATTATTGCATAACACACTTGAAGCAATCTTGGCAAATTGGGGTTGCCTAATATTGCTAAAATATGAGCTAACTTCTAAGAGAGGGCCAAGCTAAATCCATGGTAGGCATATGAACCTTCAAAAAAATGCACCAACAAATCGTAGTGTTGGCTCCACCCAGCCATAAAACTGTACCAATTCGAGGTGGAATAAGTATTTATTTGATGCCCCATTTGAGCAAATACCAAATAATACAACCCTTATGGGAGGGATAGGTTTTCTCCACCCCCCTTTCAGAGCCACTGTGGGAAAATAAATCTATCAAGGGCCACATTTAAAGAAAAAGAAAAGTAGATTAGTTGCAAGTGGTAGGTTTTTTTCTTCCTTTTTCTTTTTAGGGGAAGATAGAAGGTTCAGTTCATTTTGTGCTTAAATTAGGACCAACATGAACAGGAAGTTTTAGAATGTCCTGTCCCAAGTTCTGTGTAGTTCAAGAAGAAGGGATAGGAAGACAGATGGAATGCAGAAGAGAAAAGAAGGCCAGGAAAAAGAGGGGAAATGGGAAAGAAAACAGAGGGGAAAGCAGAAGAACAAGGAGGGCACACAGAGAGGGCCAGTCTTTGGGCCGAGGAGACAGAGACAGGAAAGTCAGGGGACTAGAAATCCCTGGAGGCCGAGTCCTAATGTCACTCCTGCTTCATGAGCAGGCTTCCGTGACTTCTTGCCACTTGTCGCTCTCTTTAAATTTCATGGATGGCTTGTGCTACTTCAGCTGTTCTTTAATTATGAAAATGTTAGTGTTCCTTAATGACTGGAAATGCACCACATTCACTCCACCTCTGTGATTGTCTTCTACAGTGAGAAGTCGGGGGATTGGAGCTAGAACGGAGGCCTGGATTAAGGAAACACATGGCTGTGTCTGACCTCTGTCTGAGCTAGCTTTCATAAGAAGGCAGCACTTTGGCCAAATGAGGTCCTATTGAGACTCTTGAAGCAGCCAGGATTATTCAGAAAAGCAAAAGGCCAATGAGTGGTGAATTTGCAATGGTTTTCCAGTGAGCGACATGCTCCCCATGGTTCATGATACATACTCTACCATGCAGAAGCAAGATGACATGAAAAAGTAAAGATCAGTCTAGTTCAACATAGATATTGGTATAGAAGATGTAGACTGATAACTATATCATGTGTGTCTCACCCATCTACAACTATATGAGGCATATAGATATCTATATTTAACACCTATAAATATAAAGCACCTAAATTTCTATATCATCTTTATAGGGGGGATATCTAAAAATATGCAAAGTATGTAAATTGCCATTGGGACTCATTTGTGAAGATATTCAATGTATACTCGGTGGAGGGCACTACAGGAAAACAGTGCTGTTGTTCTAGACAGAGCCCTGTGTAGGTACATGACCAAGGAGCCTGGGCTGTAGACTTGAACTAGGCAGGCTTGAGTGAGCATCAGACCAGTTTCTTGGCCCATAGTTCCTGACCTTTAAAAGAAGGGACCAGACTGTCTGATGTACACAGTGCTGGTCAATAAACTACATGATTGTATAACTATGATTGTAACATATACATAGGAAAAATGGCAGGGACCCAAGGAAGGACTATGACCATGTGACATGTGACCATCATTGTGTCTAGGTTGCTGCCAGTCAAGAATCCCAACTTTGGATCTAGATACTTTTTTGCTCTTCAAGAATATTTTTATTAAAATACATACTTTGGGACCTTAAACCTGGAATTAATTTACTCCAAAGTAGATCTGAGGTATTAATTGACATCTGACAGAAAGAAGCAGAGAAAATGTAACTCTAAAAAGACAAGGAGGAAAAAAGAAATCTTTGCTGTTTTAGAATTTTTCCTTCCTTTGAAAGAAACACTGGAATGGACATACTGGGAACTAATAGAATCGATTTTCCTTACACTACCTGGAAATCTCTTTCTTGTAGTAATCCTTCAATAACATGGAATTTTTTTGGATTGACTTGGACTTGTTTATTAGTTTCAACATATATTTTGGTGGATTTCTTTTTTTAATTTTAAAGATAAAAGAATGAAAACATATTAACAAACACATAGGTTTAGAAAATAGTGAACAATACAAGCAATGCAGAATTTCCAACAAGGTGATAGGAAATTAGCAATGGTTGTTGTCTTACATATTGATATCTTCAAATTGGATACTCAGATAAACAAATATAGACATGTAAGACTGATCGAACACTTAAGCATTAACTGTTCCTTTCAATAGGGCAATAAAATTCAGTAGTGCATCTATGTTAGCTGTCCTGTGTACACATATATACATATTTTCCCCCTTCTTTCTTTTCTCTTTTCCCTTATCACAGTTGTTCTTTCTTTTTGAGCAGTACTAATAGAGCGAATTCTAATCTTTACTGAAATAGCCTTTTCTAAGAGAAAAAAATAAAATGAGGACTGGAGGACAGTTCACATGACATGGTTAGAGAGGTAAAGAAGAGTTAGGATTTATCCTCAATAGGACATGTAGAAGCTTCCCTTGTAGAGTTATGAAATCATCCATGTGCTTATGAAGATAATCTGTGTGATGAGGATAATGCCCAAATTTTCAACAAAGTAATTTGAAAGTTTTGTCTTTATGTCATTGCATATTACTTTGCAAATGAACATTTCTTAGATTGTTTCTTAAATCTGTATACCCTTTTTATTGTGGTAACATGAAATGGGCCATCATAACCATTTAAATTTTTTTTACTAGTATATGTTTGTAACACAAAATGAGTATGTTCCTCACGGGGAACTGTTACATATATATCGCACCTTGATTCTTTTTACTTTACCTGCTCTCCTCTCCCTCCTGTCTCCCCCCATCCCTGAATCCCCTTCTCATCTCCACAAAGGTTATCTCTGTTTTCTATCATCTTTCTGTTATTTTACTCGTTAAATTATTTGTATTTTGGGCTTTTCATGTAAGAGAAAGTATGCTATGCTTAACCTTCTGTGTCTGATTTCTTTCATTCAGATTATTTTTAAAGCATGCAACACAGTGGCTTTCAGTACATGCACATTGTTGTGAAACCTCCTCCATCCACGTCCAGAACTTTTTCCATCTTTCCAACTTGGCGCTTTGTACTCATTAAACACTAGTTCTGATCCTCCCATCCCCCTAGCCTCTGGCGACCACTCTTCTATGTCCCATCTCTGTCCTTTGTTTTAAAGACTAAATTATTACAGCTTGTAACTGTGATGTTTCATAATCTTAGTGCTTAAAAAGTCAAAGTATGGAGAAAAGGCTTTTTTTTTCTTTTTTGGAAACCTAGGGTTTAGACTGATTCTTAAGCTTCTAAATTCCATTTGTATTCATTTTAAAATTAAATTCCAAGCATCTCTCATATTTAAATTGTTCACTTAATTAATTCTAAGTGACTAGACAACAACTTTGAGTTTATTTTTAGTGATTCTTGGTATTATAAATTGAAGTAGTTTTTAAAACACACGAAACTAAATTCTTATATTGTTTCTATTTGACCAGAATATATTAAAGCTAGCCAGTGCAGGCGTATGCCCTAAATATTAACATAGAATATACAAAATTGTTTCTAATATTATTTGGAAAGCATTTGACACTTTTGACTAAGTAGTTAATGGTTCTCTGTGATTTCTCTCATGAATAAAATCTCATATTAGCAAATAGATAATACAGCAATAAACAACAGATATTACAATCATTCAGCAAATATTACTTAGAGTTCTGAAGCAATAATAGATTTTGATAAATTGATAGTAAATTCATCATTCTTACTGCATGTAAATAAACCCTGAATTTGAGAACCTCTGTTTTCCCAGAGCCCTAGTAAATACACTTTTAACAGAAATCTCACGTAAAGTAGCCATATGCTTATAATTACTCAAACATTGTAGATCCCCTGTGTGAGATTTCACATCTTTATTGCTTCTATTTTAATGTTTACAAAGTTGGTAGTAATTTTTTGAACCAAATCTGATCCTAAACAGGAAAGACAATTTCCTATATAACTGTAATTTTCTATGCAAGATTTGGAAAGGATCAAGTGATTCCTAGAATTTAATCATTTTTTACCCTCGTAAGCATCCTGTATGCTCATTTGAGAAGGAACTTCATCTGCTCCGTTTAAGGATCCTGATACCTATTAGCAAACGGCAATGTGTTTTTAATCTAGAATATTTGGACAGACATAAAACATGCCAAATCATTGCAGAAGAAAGGCACTGCCACAAACTCACAGTGAAATACAGTAAAACGTAGCCCTTTCAGAGAAATTACTTACCAAGAAGAAAATTTTAAGAGAATGTGGAATTTAGCTAAAGCAAAAATATTAAATGCAATTTCATTACAAAAGCTAAAGATTGAAAATGACTAGAACTAAGAGAATGCTTTGATATTTAAAAAATCCAAATTGACTTATTAATTATCATCATACTAATGTCTATGAGAATTTACAACATTGTTTGTTACATGTAATTTGCTCACACACACAAATACTTGAAAGGATATATTTTCCATTTTCATCTGAGGTGACAAAACTACAGATAGGAGACTATTTTCAATTTATTTTTTTAGCAAATACACAAAACATAACAATTCTTCATATTTATGGAGTCATATTAAAGTTAGATTTCAAGTTCAAGTAGCCAGGAATGGACAGGGCTGAGACCCCAAGCCCCTGTTTATTATCATAGTACATAAGAAGATGCCTGCTGTCCGCTTTATTCTGATGTGGTTTCTGTCTGCCTTTCCAGTTTAAGCAGGCTGGACCCCATTTATTTTTAGAGATCAGGCCAGATTAGCCATGTTTGGCTTGGAATGGTTGTTGGCAATTAAATACACCTGGTTCACATGAGGGAATGAAAATTATTTGCTCATTAGGAATGAAGATCATTAATTTGAAAATAAAATTGCATGCTATGCATTTTCCTTTATAACTTTCCTCTAGAAATCAAAGCATTTCTTGAAGTTCTTGGCAGGTAGCTTACCTCTATTTCATGGTGTAGGCCAATGGCTCTTAAACCTTAGGGTGCATCAGAATCCCCCCGAAGTCTGTTAAAGTACAGATTGCTGAGCCCCAGCCCCAGAGTTTCTGTTCAGTAGATCTCTGGTGAGACCTAAGAATTCGCATTTCTAACAAATTTCCAGGTAACAGTAATGTTGCTGGTCCAATAACGCTCAACACGCACTAGGAAGTGCTGGTATTGGCAAAGTATACTATGATTGGACATCCATGTGCCCTGCAGTGGAACTGAATAATAGTGATTAGGTTGACTTGACACCCTCAGGACTCTTCGTGGTTGCAGTATCCAGACTAGAACCCTTAATTCCCTGCCACACGCAGGGCTGTTATTCTGGGGACATGCAAGGGACCAACGGAATCTCTGATTCCCTATTCCGCTGGGATCCCATTCAGCTGACAGAGTGGGGAAATTGAAGCTCAGACAGGGCATAGCTATGGCGCCACTGAACCCAACCGTTCATTCCATTTCACTTGACTTCTCTGTAAATCATTCTGTCAAAGACACAATGAAATAAACAAACAGAAGAAATGGAAAAACCAGACTGCAATTGGCTAAGGCAGACGGAAATAAAGAAGCTGACACCTCCCAGTCCAAGCTGTGAAGGAAACATTTTATCTTAGGTGTCTCCTTCTCAGAGTCCCTTCCCCGCTACTTCCTGGAGCAAACGGTCCTTACTTTTCCTACTGCTATTCAAGACTGCACTTGATTTTCATCCTATACCACCTTTGAGGTACACTGCCCCGGTCTAAACTAATAGCTTTCTTTTATTCCCTTAGGAGGTTGGGTGTTTGAGACAAGGTCTTGCTATTTAGTTCAGGCAGATCTTGAACTTACTATGCAGCCCAGGCTGGCCTCCAGCTCCTGGTGACCATCCTGCTTCAGCCTCCAGAGTGCTGGGATTACAGTTGTGCACCACCATGCCTGGTTCATTTTCTCTTTTTTTGAGAGAACTTTTCTATGGAGGAAATGTCATGAAAATGTAAATAACAGGTATAAGCAGGACTGACAGGGTGAAGCTGTAGCACCTGTTAATTTCCTCTTATTCCTCTTGATGGAAACTCTGGGGTACACACACACACACACACACACACACACAAATTTTTAAGAGTCTTCATTCTTTTTTGTCATTGCTTTCTTTTAATCAAAATTTACCAGAATTTCTGTTTGTTTTGCTTTGTTTTGTTTTGGTACTAGGGATTGGACCTGGGGACCTGTGCATTCTAAGCATGTGCTCTGTCTGAAAGCTGCACCTTTGCCTCCAAACCTATTTTTTTTCGATCACTGACATGACAGGTAGTTAATCTTATCAGATTATCAGTTTATCCTTTTATTCAGGATGGTGTAATAATAGTAGTAGTAAGATAAGAATTAGAATTTTATGAGACAATGTTTGTATTTTAACTGAGATTTTGTGGAAACAACACCTAAATTAAATAAATAATCTCCCTTGTAAAAAACCCCAGGCACTTCCTGCCATCTTCTTAGGATATACTGTATGTATTTCAGAGCCCTATTAGGAGTGGTTTCTTCACGTGTAGGTGGGGCTCACGCTGAAGTCCAGCATCCTCCGCCACTTTTATAACAGTTGCCTTTCAAGTTAATGGAAAATTGAATGACAAAAGTGAAAACTCATTTATTTAAGAGACTCTTCTCTCCCTGGATTAATAAAAAGGATAATTTAAAAATATTAACAGTACAGATTTAAGATAGTGTCAGGCAATTTTACCGGTCTGGTCTCTGGGAAGGCAGAGCTCCCATTTTTGGATGTTTTCTTGCCAAACGCTACTCACACGCTAATTTCCTAACCTTACGTTCATTGAGGTCACCATCCCTCCTGCAAATGCCTCAGTAAAGGCTTTCCTTCTCCACGGTAACTCCCTCTGCTTCCACAGGGGGGCAGGAGACACCACAGTGCGTGCTGTCTGCCTGGCCATCCTTTTTGGGACACTCTAACCCTGAGAATGCTACAGTCAAGCTGCTAAAGGTATCCATGCCAGAACTTGTCTGCTCATCTCAAGGGACTTTCACACTTTTAAAATGTTCTTCATAGGAGAGACTGCTGAAAAAATAACTGGAGAATCTATGACTAGCCTGGAAGCTTAATTTCACGGCAGTATTCAAATACTCAGAATATAGTATGACTATCTAAAAGCAGATTTGACTTGTAGTTTGCCCTTTATATCTTTCTTTTTAGCAACACAAACACAAATACATACACACAGAGACAGAGACAGAAACAGGGAAAGAGACAAAGAGAGAGACTTTAGTGTGACTTGTTAACACTGGAGGGGATTTCTATTTGAAACATACAGCCAAGGGAGGAAATGATCAGGCTTCATACATTGCTGTGGATCATTGTCATGATATCTAAATATGATTTTTAAAATATAGGGGTAGGGATGGATCAGGAGCCAGAAGGTCTTGACTCCTAGTCGTGGTTACAGCTCTGATTAGCTTGCGAGCTTGGGGTCCACAATAGATTTGTACCTATAACATGATCACTGCAGCCCTTTCTTGGAGAGCTTTGCTTGCATAGATCTGGGGCTGATAGCAATCAAGGAATACCTGTCCCAGGGTAATCCTGAAGGACAGCAGTCCACACCCTCCGTGGTGGTCCTTGTCCCTGTTTTGACTGAAGTCCCACAAGACTCTATATAGAATTCTGGAGGTCTTAAACCACAGCACATAAGGCTCATTACTTTGCTTCCTGTTTACTGATAACTTGTAGCAGATAATAATTGCTCTGGGCAAAGTGAAGAGAGAACAGACAGGGCTGCTCCTGCAGGCAGGAACTATACTTGTGGACAGAGGGTCCAAAGCCATGAATCATCATTAACCAGATAGCATACTGATAGAAATTAAAGTAGTGATAAGGCAAACCACAAGTGTTCATTTCCCCGAGGGAAGGGATGGAGACAGACCACAAGGAGGAAGCCTCTCCTGGACGACACTTGAGAGGCGGATGTGCAAAGCAAGATGCAGAGCAGGCCAAACAAGACTGTGTGCATCCCAGGGCTGGCAGGTGGGCCAAAGGGGAGATTTGGAGCAGGGGTTTTGAGGCTGTGGTTTTGCAGAGGAGGCCTTCACAGGCCCAGCCAGTGGAAGGGAAGAGGGGAGGGGTACAGAGCAGCAGAGAGGCCAGAGGGACAAGGAAGAGATGCTGAAAGCAATGGCCTGGGTAGTAAAATATTAAGTGACAGGGGAAAAAGCCAATGAGGCATCTAGCTCTAGATGGCAATAATATGAGAAAGGCATGTGCACAAAAAACAGGGGAGTAGATGGGACCCCAGAAAGGCAAAGATACTTTGACTTGCTGCAGCAGTCAAACTGTGTGAAATAATTTTCATTTCAGCTCCATTTTCTTTTATGTGGTTAACCTGTTAAATGATAATTAAAAAAAAAAAAAAGTCTAAAGGCCAGAGAGGAAGAAAACGTAAGGTGAAGCGCCAGCAAATCTCAGACAGAACTTATTACCCACGAAACTAAAACAAGAGACCCAAGTAAAGATTGAGAGAGAGTCAGAAGCAGCCCTGGAAAAGATCAAGGGGAGAGGGGTCAAAAGTCCAGGCATTAAGAGTACAGAGTCTGGAGCAGTGTGACCTCCAGCCTCAGTTTCCCTACCTGTAACATGGGGGTGATACAGCTCTCGGTCAGGAATGTGGGGAAGATTAAATGACACAAAACCTGTCAGAGTCTTAGAAGCAGGCTGTTCTCTGTGGGTTTGCCATTACCTGGGGGAGGGGGCTAGACCTTAGGGAGATTCCAGGAGTAGAGAACAAAGTACTCTGCAGACTGGCAGCAAGGGATTTCTGCAGGGAGGGAAGAGAAGATGAAAAAGCAACTAGAAGAAGGAGGGAGGGAGGGAGAGGAAGAGAGAATACACCCCAGAAGTTCCTAGGGTGGAGGAAATCACCTGAGACCACATGAAACCCTCAGGACAAGGTGGAGGAGGGGTGCAAGAAATGAGATGGAGATGACTGCTGGGATGGGAAGATCTCTGGGCTTGGGGCCCAGCCAGGCCGCTTATCCCGGCTCCCTCCTTGGCTGAGTGACCTTGGAAAAGTCACCTTATCTCTTTGGATCTAATTTTTTTTTTCACCAATGAAAGTGAGTATAGTCAAGCCAACCTCTCAGCGTGGAGACGATGAAAGGAGGACTTTAAAGGCTGGTGCTTGTGTCCCAGTAAAATGCGCTGGGGAACTCTGCAGTGCATAGCAGTGCAGGGCACGGAGCACTGTGCGAGGAAGCAGCCTCTGCCGAAACGCAACGCCTTCCTGATTTCAGGCCCCCAAAATGAGCGAGGAAGTGGGCGGAGAAGACAGACACTGAATCTGGGGACAGATAAAAGAAACTCGCTATGGGGAGAGGCTGGGCTGAAGAGAAACAGATTGGGGTAGAGCTGCGAAGGGAGGGAGGGGTCCGCTGGAAGGGAAGGAGAGGGTGGGGAGCAGAGGAAGATGGGAGGGCAGCGCGAGGAGAAAAGCAGGCTGGGGAAGGAGCCTTTGGAATGCAGGAGGAACTTGGGGAAGGAGGAAGTCCTGAGGACGGGAGGGAAAGGAGAGAGGGAAATGGAGATGCAGCGGAGGCGGGGGCAGGCCTCGAGAGGCGAGCGGAGCCCGCGGGCAGGCGAAGGAGAACGGAGGCCGAAGCCAGCGTCAGACGAGGTTGGGGACCGCGGGGCAAGAGGCTGGGGCCTGCAGGGGCGCGCAGCAGCTTTTAGCATCGCTCCGAACTCCAAAGACCCGTGGCCTTTGCCTGACCTCGAGGGTGGGGAAGAGTGCCTGTCTTTGTGGAGAGCGGTACCCCACAGAGAGAACGGGGCTGTGCCGAGCCGGCCCGGGCGAGGCTTCCCGGGCTCGGGGTTGGCCCCGAGGGGCACAAACTGCGGACCTGACGGTTGGGGCCGAGGAGAGAGGGTGCCGCCGCCCGGAGCCTGCGGCAGAGGCGCCCACACGGGCCGTCCCTGGGGCGCGCCCACCCCCACCCCCGGGCC
>NW_004955417.1:12135773-12169409 GCF_000276665.1 Chinchilla lanigera | reverse complement strand
GCGCTCCCCGCCCCGCAACCCCGCGCGCGTCCCGCGGGGGCGCTGCGCCTCCTGCCACTCCGTCACCCGCAGCCCCTCTCCCCACACCTCCGGCCGCACCGCCGGCCTCTCCTCCCACCCCGTCCCTCCCCTCCTCCCCCTCCCCTCCCGGCGAGGGGCGGGAGGGGGCGTGGCGGGCCGGGGTTTGTGTGGCTGGGACCCGGCTCCTCGCACTCGGAGTCCGCGCGAGGAGCCGGGCCCCCGCCGCTGTCCAGCCGCTCCGCAACCCCTGCGCCCCGCGCGGCCGCCTCGCGCGCCATGGATACCCCCCGGGTCCTGCTCTCCGCCGTCTTCCTCATCAGTTTCCTGTGGGATTTGCCCGGTTTCCAGCAGGCTTCCATCTCCTCCTCGTCCGCCGAGCTGGGCTCCACCAAGAGCGTGAGGAGCCGCAGGGAAGGGAAGGTGCCGCGGGCGCCGCGAGAGAGCGCGGCGGGCCGGGCGCCCCAGGAGCGCCGGGAGCCCCAGCCGGGGCGGCCTGAGGACGAGCCCGCGGCTCAGGAGCCGCCCGGCCGGGGTCCGCGCGTGGTGCCCCACGAGTACATGCTGGCCATCTACAGGACTTACTCCATCGCCGAGAGGCTGGGCATCAACGCCAGCTTCTTCCAGTCTTCCAAGTCAGCGAACACGATCACGAGCTTTGTGGACAGAGGACTAGGTGAGTGGCAAGGGCAGCCGACTCCTCCGGGCTGGAGCTGCGCGGCCAGAGCGCGGCTCCAGCTGCTGGCAGGAGGCTGCGGCTGTGAATTCCCTTCCCACTCTGGACACCTCGCCTTTTTGACTTTTCTTAAACTCTTTTTGTCAAGTCCCAGTAAGTTTCCCAGTGCGGCTGCAGAGGTTGCTCCAGTCTGCAAGTCTACTTTTCTCCTTTCCTTCCTTCCTTCCTCCCTTCCTTCCTTCCTTCCTTCCTTCCTTCCTTCCTTCCTTCTTTCCTTCCTTCCTCCCTCTCCTTCCCTCCCTCCCTCCCTCGTCTCTCGCAGTGGTGGCCGCGGGTCTGCTAGCTAGTGGAGGAAGCGAAGCGTAGAGAAGTGGCAGGCAGAAGACCAGGGGTGGAGAACCGTCAGGGCGAGACCGATGCATCCGGTGTCTGGGGTTCTGCGTTGTGCGGGATGCGCCGTCCACGGCCTGAGCCAGCAGGGCGAGCCGGCTGGCCGCCAGGCGTGAGTGAGCAGTCGGCAGCCCGAGCTCGGGTGTCTCCGGAGCAGGTTAGTCGGGCTGCCGAGGGAGCCAGGCCGCCAGCAGCGTTAGGCAGCGCCGCGCGTGCCCGTGCGGGGTGTGCCCATCTCAGCCCAGTGCTCGCCTGGCACGCCCTGTTTTCTTTTTTTTTTCACCCACACAGTGGGTGTCTCGGAGGCCATAACCTGAGCCGTTTTCCCACAGGCAGGCGGCATCGAGGTGGCGTAGCCTGGGGCGAGGACAGCTAGGTCTGCGTTTTGGTACTTAGTGCGCGGGAGTGCATGCGCGTGCCTATCCGTCCAACTTGATCGCCGCTCTCTGTATTGGGCCCCACCCCTCGCTCCCCTCTGCCCGAGCGGGTGCACGTGTGCCTGTCTGCGCAAACCCGTCTCCTGGTCCTGCCACCACCGCGAGTCTGCAGCGTGGCCAGTGACCTCCAGAAACCTGCCTCCCCTTCCCTCCGGCCTCAGAAGTTGGGGAGTCCCTAAAGAGGAGAGACAGGCAATGATACCGAAGAAAGTAGAAAAAGAGGGATGGGAGGGGAAGGAAGGAGAAAGGAGGGAGGACCTTGTTGAGAGGAAAGGAAGGAGATCCAAGAGAGGCAGCTAGCCGCTCTCCATCCTCCCCAGACTCAGCTCCTCCACTTGGATGGTTCCTGATCTCACACTTCCAGGTCAGTGAAAGTGGGAATTTGCCCAGGAACCGGACCGTGCCGGCGTTCCTGTGCAGGAGGCTGCTTTGAGTGCTCAGTGCCTCCTCCAAGCGTTTCAGAGACCGTAGCAGGTCCTCAGCCCCCAGGCCCTCTCCCTGGCTTTCTCCTTCCCCGGCCGGCCGTGGTCCTGCCCAAGATCATCGGGATGCAGCCCGAGGTCAGCGGGTTATGAGCTGCTGAAAGATCCCGACAGCAAATTAATGCCGGGTATTTTATGACGTTTTTAGGACCACTAAGGTCATCTTTGCAGCGGCACGTGGCTTCTTCTTAGCGCTGCAACTGTGTCCTCGCCTGGGGCCCACACCCTCTCGCACCAACCTTGCCAGGACTGTCTGCCCTCCATCCAATCCTCCGCTGGCCCTGTGCCTTTTCTGCTGCCTTCATCAAAGGGGAGCCTCAGGAAGCCCAAAGGAAACTGCTCAGGGGCCCTTTCCCAAGGGACGAATTCTGGAGGCCTAGGCTGGCAGGCAGTGGGCGCTCATTTTCTTTTCCCAGGAAGTGGCAAGAATCTCCACTCCCCCCAAGCAGGCAACCCTAACTGGTTCGCAGAGCCCCGTGAATTTGGCATAGGACCAAGGGACGCTGCGAGCTCCTCTAAGATGTTTGTGGAAGCCCTCGGAATTCAGGCAAAAGGGAGCGGTGTCTTTGAGGGCCCTAGCCAGGTCGCTCATAGACACGGCTCGTGCGTCACCTTAGGCTGCCCTGCACGCCCCCCTCCCCATCCCTGGGCACTGCGCTGCAGTCCCAGGGCGCCGGAGGTAGCGGAGGGATTGGCTGCGCGCCCAGATTGGGGGGGCCTCTGTTCCCAAGCCAAGGTCTCTAGGCCAGCCACACGGAGATCCAGACGTCCGGCTTCCACCCTAGAGCGTCGTCGAGGGCTGGGGCTGCTGGCCGTTCACGGACTGAGGAGATGCTGCCTGATCACCCTGACGGCAGCGTCAGAGTCTCCCCGCCTCCACGCCCCCCAGATTCCCCCCCAAAAAACGCGGAGAAAGGCAGCTAGGTGGCTGGTGCAGCTGGCCGCACTGGCGCGAGGGGCGAAGGAGTGGGGAGCCGCCCGCTGGAGGGGCGAGTAGAGGAGGGGGTGCGCTGCTGGCTGCAGCCCCAGCTTGATAAAGGGAAAGCCTCACTTTCCCTCTCACTGATTTTGATTTGATGTGTCACCGGCGGTGACCTCGGGCTGGACCTTCCGGGGCTTGCTTAGCATCGGGGCCCTGATTGGAGTGTTTCAACTCAGCGATCTAATTGAGGGTTCATGTCATAACACATCAAACGCTGTCTAGTCTCCCGTGATGGAAGGGACCCGCTAGCCGCGCATCCCCAGCGCCTGGCGAGGACTTCCGCTCCGCTCACGTGGGGGTTCTTTGCTGAGCCAACCCCTCAACGTCCCCTCCCCCAGTCCATCTTGGAGATGGCTGGGCAAGGAGGACAGAGCAGGGGCCAGCCCAGAGCTGGGCCAGTCGTGCTAACTTGGCGCCTTGCCCCGAGGACGTTTAAATCGCTGATGACGGTGGTGCGCTTGGCGCAGAGGAGCTAGGATTGCTCTAAGGGGAGGAGCAAAGAAAAGAGAAGGAGCTCCCAAGCCAGACTAGGCGTTTTCCTTACCTGGGAACTCAAGAGTTAGTTATACCTGAAGCAGGGGGTGGGAATGGCAGGGTGTAGATACGGTCCTCTCAGAGTGAGGGAAGAGTGGTCCAGCACGCAGAAGACAGCATGTTCTGCACCATCCCACCCCTTGCCACCTCTCCCAACCTTCCACAAGGTGGTCTCATTGCAAGTTTAAAAAAAAATCCTTCCCTTTGGGTTTACTCTTTGAACATTTAGGGTTAATGATATTAACCAAGATTTACTGAACTTTTACTGTGGGCCAAGTACTGTGCTAAAATCTATCACAGGAACTATCTCATTTAAGTCTTACAGCCATTCCCAGAGGCAGTGCCGTAATTACCCCATTTTGCAGGTGAATTAGGAAGACAGGGGTTAAGCAAGTTGCTCAAGGCTACTCACGTAATATTCTAGACCCTGAAGCTAACTGAGTGCACAAAGCTCCTAGGATAAGGAGGCTTCAAAAGGTGGTGACAAGAAGTGAAAAAATGAGATTTTCTTCATGGCCTAATATTCTTCTGTAGTCTGTTAAAATGTACTTAGGAGCTTTCATGGACCTTTGGACTGGAGGGTCACAATTTGTGTTGTGCCTGGCTTTTTCCTGTACCCGTTTTAGCAGAGGCACCAACTGCCTGATCCCCGATCTTTTAAAATGCCATCGTGTCATGCTTTAAAAGTGATTTTAGATCTGTAAAGAGGAGGAAGTGCGTGTTGGTGAAATCATAAGACTTGAGTGGACTGGATTAGATATTGCGAAGATACAGTCAGCTCCTGAAATCATTCACTAAAAGACCACTGGTACTAGAGCCCTGGGCTCCCAGCTCTGGGATCTGGGGAAAGGGACAATCAGAACCTCTTGAATTCAATTGGGCTGAGGGATCCAGGGGAGGAGGGGTGGAGGAAGGCCAGGAGAATGAGGCAGGGGGCTGCAGGAAGGAGTGCTCAGACCTGGAGTTGTTGTCGTTTGTGAGAAGCGCCACAGAAGGGAAACTCCCAAAGATGAGGGAGGCACAAGGAGTCTAAGAATTCGCTGTGAGCTAGGTTTCCAGATGACTTTGAAAAGCGAATACTCTTTAACCCTTGTTGTTACAATAGCGTGCCCAGACAGGAGCCAGTGAGAAGGAGATAAAACCCAAAAAACGAGATCGGAACATCCTTGAGGAACTTGACCCCCTACAGACGGCTCTCGAGAGCTTCTGCTGCTGATTGCTTTCTGGTTTCTCCCTTACCTTCTGGGTCTTCTTGTTCTGGTGGCGGGGCTGGACTGTGCGGGGCAGACTGGCTGCTGGGCGGCCATTGAAGTTTGTCTGGTACATCGTGTTTATGTAAAGCGGTGGGGTTCTGGGTAGAACTGGGCCACAGAGTAGTGTAATCAACGGAGCCGGCGCTTTTGCCCGGACCCTGTTGTCGTTGGCAAACGGAAAATGAAATATAAGCAGGGAAGTATTTTAATGGGGACGAAGGGAATTCGCAACTGTTAATTATTTGGTGACCTTGTATTCGATTTGTTTGAGTCCCTTATAAAAACACTAATTCAGACCAGACGGCCCAGTGAGGAAGCCGGGCAGAAGGTTCCAATCTAGGCTTTATTTCCCCGGAAAGAGGGAACAGCCTTGGAAGGGGCGGGTTAAACGTTCACGTGCACGCGGCGGTCCAGGTTCCGGGTCCTCCTGAACCGGGAACCCGAAGGTCCCGGGAAAGCCAAGGGGAAGCGGGAGCAAGCCTTAAACTAGAGGTTCCTTCTGCTCTCCTGGTTGGAATGATTCGGACAAGCTAAGGCCACAAACCACCCGCTTGCCCATGGGCTTGTTAAATACCAGTGAAGGTCACCTCCATCCCTAAGGCCTGAAGAGCCCTATTACAGCAGAAGGCGAGAGGTTCCACACACCCAGCGTCTTCCCCTGGGAGAGCGCAGGTTGCACCAGGGTTCTTGGCGATCTCGGAGGGACGCAGGGCAAGGGTGGAAGGAAGCGAGTGGAGAGGGACTGCTGCACGTATCCAGTGACCCAGAGCAAATCAACAAGGACCGCTGGGGCTTTCACCTGAGGTGGAAGGCATTAGCTCGATAACCCTTTGGGTGTTGAATGACCCGGGTCCAACGATGCTTTTGAGGCGCCAGCGGTCAGGGCAGAGCTGTCCTCCTCCGCGAGCCTCGCCGGCCTTGGGAGCGCGTGCCCTGGAGTGGCTGGTGGGGGAGGGGGTCGAAGTTGAGCTCAAATATCCGCGTCGTCTCTGCACTTGAGGAAAAAAAGGTCACCCAAGCCACAGACCCTAACAGGCCTTTGAATCCCACCCTTCAAACTGAATCAGGACACGAAAGCACTGTCTAGGAAGCAGAGAGCACACGTATCGCCAGGACCCCCTGGGGCGCTGCATTGACGGAGGCCCTAGAGCAACCTGGTTTTTTTTTTTGTTGTTGTTGTTTTGCTTTTTCCAGCTGGCATTTTGGGGGTGCTGATACACCTTCTCCTTGGTGGTGACATCTTCCTGGGGCAAGGGCGGAAGGAAGGGGTTGTAGAGGGACTTTGCTGCTCGCATCCAGTGACCCAGAGCAAATCAACAAGGACTGCTGGGGCTTTCACCTGAGGTGGAAGGCATTAGCTGGATAACCCTTTGGGTGTTGAATGACCCGGGTTCAACGACGCTTGTGAGGGGCCAGCAGTCGGGGCAGAGCTGAGCTCCTTCTTGGGCGAGGAGCAAGGGTGGAAGGTGTGAGTGTTGCTTCATTGCTCGCCTGGCTTGAAGTTCCCCACTCTCATCCCAACCCTCAGCTGTTTGTTTTGGGCTCTAAGTTAAAGCGTCTCCAGTTTACTGCAATTAAATTGGCCCCCACTGGCCTTGTGTGTTCCGGGGTTGCCTTGGTCTGCCTGCCAGGACCTCCTAAAGTACTACGGGGTGCTGAGCCTTGGGTCCGCTTAGGGTAAGGAGATGCAGGCGCTTGGCGGGGGCCCGCGGCGGGCCGCGGCGCTGGATCGCGTTGCGGAGAAGCGCGCGCTGCGCTGCGAGTGGCCGGGGCGCGTGGGGGCGGGGCACCGTTTAGGGACCTGCTAGTGGGCGTGCGAGAGAGAGCAGAGGGCGGGCCTCCGGCGCAAGTAGGTGCGGGCTGGCCTGGTGGAGAGGGGCAGAAGGCGGGAACGGGGCAGCCCGGAAGGGTAGGCATTGGTGGTGGCAGCGGAGGGCATCCCTAAATACCGCAAGCGTCAGGGGGAATCCTGCTTCTGTTCTTCAAAGCTGGCTTCCGGACAGGTTGGCCCAGCCCCTGCTCCACTTGCCAGCGGAGTGCAGCTTTGAGGTTGCCGGGGAGGGAAATTGAAAAATACTAGACTACGGTCCACAGCGAACACCGAGAATTTCACTTTGCTATATTGTTTGGGAAGTCAGGGACGTCAGACCAGGATCGGCTGCTCAGAGTGGGCTTGCAGCGATAGAACCCTTCTTCAGAGTCTGGACCCAGTCCAGCACTTAAAGACCCTATCACTGCGGTTTCTCCTGCGAAGGACCCCCGGGCGGTGAGAGCCCAGTATTTTGCCCAGGACTACACGCGGGTTTGAACCCTTGCCCCCACCTGCAAGCTCTGGACTGGTTGGAGAGGAGAAACCGCATAAAATGGACACTTTTTCTTCTGCTTTTGATCTGAGCGCTCCAGCACAGCGGCAGGATCATGTTCCAGCCTTCACTGCTACCTGACTGAGGCTCTTTCCCCAGCTCACTTCCTAGAGGCCCTCTGTGGCCCTCCCGGGTTCCCTGGCGACCCTTCTTGTTAGCAGTGCAGAGAAGACCACCCCCAGCAACTGGCCTGGTGCAGGCCCTGCACAGGCAGCTCCAGGGAAAGGGCTGTGACTGGGGTGCCCTGGCGCAGGCTGCAGACTCATTGTGCACGGATGGGAGCTGGGGTTTGGTGCGCTAGCTTTTGTTTAATTTAGTTGCGTCCTTGGTCTTGGCTGTTCTCTGGTTTTTTAGCCTCCATCTGCAAAAGCTATCGCTCTTGGTCCTGAGTATTTTCACTAAGTGCGTGCAAACTGCTTTGTCAATGAGGCCCAGAAATCAGGGCCCTTGCAGTTACCCTTCCAAAGGCTGTGCTGAGGCTCCGGGGCCCAGCTTGCTTAGTTATTATGTTTTCAGTCTGGTGAGAATTGAGGTTCCTTTTCTTTCTTCCTTCCAGAGCTTCTTTGCTCTATGCTGACCCAGAGCAT
Source organism: Chinchilla lanigera (assembly GCF_000276665.1). Taxonomy (NCBI): domain Eukaryota; kingdom Metazoa; phylum Chordata; class Mammalia; order Rodentia; family Chinchillidae; genus Chinchilla; species Chinchilla lanigera. Next base: position 12,161,687 of record NW_004955417.1, on the reverse strand, counting down.
GCTGTGCTGACACTGGATTACTCTGTGGGATCCAGGCTCACTTAGTCCATGGGGTCTACAAGGCTGAGGCTCAGCTCGAAAGGAAAATAAGTTCACAGAGAAAGAGAGGATGGATTCTCCTTGGGCCCTTCATTTCTTTGCAAGGAGAAAAGAATCTGAGAAAGGCAGGGCGGGCATTGGAGAAGACGCTGAGGAAACTAAGTAAAACTGGGCCAGTGGATGTGTAGGGAGGAGGCACAGGCTGCAGACCTACCAAGGGGATCTTCCTAACTGCGTGGGGCATTCATTCCTGCACCGTGTCCCCTCCTACATACCAGTGGCCCTTTGTCAGAGGAAGCTGCAGGATATCTTAATACTACTATTCCCCACCGAGAACCTGCTCTGCACAAAAGTGTGCCAAAGCCAAGAGAGAGGAAACTCGAGGCCTCTTGAGGTTGCATCTAGCCAGCCGGAGAACTTTTTGGTTTAGTACATGGGCCAGCACTGCTTGCTTCCCACACTCCAAGAAGGGCCCAGTCCTTGATGAGATTGGGGTCAGGGTCACCTGGCATTGCAGAGGGGACAGCCACATCAGCAAGGACATCAAGGGGCTGAGGAGGATCATGATCATAGGGGCAAGGCTGTGGTGCTGATGAGCCTCGGCTCTCACTGGAACCTCAGATGAGCAGGAACCAGAGGCACTGGTGCTTTCTTTACCCATACTGCCCAGCAGTGCCTTCCCCCCTCAAGGGAGGCCAAGGACTGGACCGTATCTCTTCAAGGAGACCAGGAGAAAGACAGGTGCCCTGCCCCTAGCGGGACACAGGTGATTATAGTAATATTGGCTGCATTTATTGGGGGTTTTCTGTGCACCCTGCACTGCCATGTCCCTTGATTCTACCTTGCAAGGTAGAAGTGGTTCTTCCCCTTTACAGATGGGGCATACGATGCTTGGAGATATTATATGACTTAATCTACCCAAGGTCACCCAGCCACTGAGTCAAGATCAGGGGTGAAATTTATGTCTGTTAGAGTCTGAGTTCCTATACTTGGTGCATATTTTCATTAGTAACATTTGTATAACATCTTCAGAAATTGCCCACATCTTGTCTCATTTGTCCCCTTTAGTGGCTGTGTGAGCTGGTGTTATTAGATCTATTTTGTAGGTAAGAAACTTAAGGGCCCGTCTCTTACGAATTGCAAGACATCAGACAAGATACTTCTTAGAACCTCCGTTTCCTCTTTTATAAATGTGTTCAGCCGGGAGGCCATCTCAGTTGGACGCTGGCAGTAAGGATGTAGTGAGAGGCCATTGGGCCTCTGAGCACGTGCCTGACAAACTCTGGCAGGGTAGGGGTGGGGCAAGGCTTAACTGCGAAGATCTGGAGATTTTCCTTTGCAAAAATGGGTGATTATCCCAGTCCTCTACACTTCCTGCCTATAGGAGGGGATGGGATAGCCCACCATCTCATCTCTTTCTGAGCCACTGTCTGATTCACAGAGTCTTGCCTCTGGAAGACTTGGGTGGGAGGCGTGGCCAGGCTCTGGAAGTACACAGGTCGGGTCTGGACAGCAGTCCTGCCAGTAGCCATCCAGTATCATCATGAAATCAGAGGACTGGAGTCCAGAGTCTGTGGGGAAGAGCCTTGCTGGTCAGGAGAACTGGAGCTTTGCGGTGCACCCTGGGACTGGAGAGTGACAGGACCTTCAAGAGAGATCTCCTGTGTGTGTATCCCAGGGATGTTTCAGAAGAATGCAGGGCTGAGTTCGGGAGTTTGGGAAATCCCCTGCAGGGTAGCCCCAGGAAAGCAGCCTGCTGTGTGGGAGTGTTCCTTTCCTGGCCACCCATCTAGGGCTCAGTTTTCCAGGTGTTGGGTCTTTGGCGTCTTGGTCATGTCTTCCTTTTGGCTCTGACATTTGCTTCTGTGGTTCTTCTCGTGACTACTGTGATCGTGGACAGGTGCTTTTACCTTTCTAAGCCAGTTTCTGCATTTAAAATGGGCACAGTAGTATCTACTTGTAAGTAGTTTCTTTCTTCCCTTCCTTGCTTTCTTTATTTTTTAATTAAATTTTTGTCTTTTTAACTTCTATTTCATTATGACCAATTGAAATGTTGCACTCTTTGACTAACCTTTCCCACCTATTTATTTTAATCAATTCAATTTCCAAAGTATATGTGCACAGCAATGTGTGTACAAAAGTGTGTGTACAGAAGTGTGATTGTACAGAAGTATGTGTGTACAGAAGTGTATGAAAGGCTCTCAGCCTTTAGCCAACTTGCCGACCTACTTATGAAGGATTTTCTTAGACTTACCAGCGATCTCTTCCTTCTCACCTTTCTCTCCTCCTCCTCCTCCTCCTCCTTCTCTACCCACCTCCCGGGGAAAGAAGATAAAGACAAAGAATCTAGCAATTGCTATTTGAAAGGGTAATGTGTCTACTACTAGCAAAAACTGAATTAGCTGGCGTGTGAGATACACTATGGCAAAGTAGGTGGGTGCAACTTAAAAGCAAAACATAAAGCTCCATGATGTGTTACTGATCATTTTCAACTTAAAAACCTAGAGCATAGGGTGCATCAGGATGTAGGAAAGGGCCATGGACTTTGAAATGGAAAGTGCACATTCCTAGTCACTTGATATCACCACCCCTCATTTATGGAGGGCTTAGTGGGAAGAAGACTTGTGCAAGGTAGTGGGAAGGGCCAGTGTCCTGCCCACAAGTGGCCCATGGCAGCCTTGCAGGGCTTTGAGATGCCAGATCAGCAGGCGAAGTGTCCATCTGCTGGGTCACAGTGCATGGTGGCATACACATTTGCCAGGCTGATGCCTCCTCTGGGATGTTTTTGAGATATGTGCCTCCAAAGCAGGTCCAGACAGGCAGGGAATGTGTTCTGTAGAGCGCTGTGGGGGCAGCCACCTTCTGGGACCCCCTGTTTAGGGGTTACAGGATCTGGAGACCCAGTAAGAAAATGTGTAAATTGAAAGGATTAAAAAATGTGAGGATGGTGCTGGGGGCCAGGAAAGAACTGGAGAGATACAGTGTTTAGTGACACCCCTTAGACCCTGCCTTGGGCCTGGTGCTTTTGAGGAACTTGTTTTGTCTTTCCTTCAGTGTTGCCCTTCCCTGCACACTGGGAAATCCAGGGCTTAGCAGACATGACTGCCTACACTAGTGGTTCTCAAAGTGTTAATTCTGTACTAGAAGAATCAGCACCCTCTAGCAACTTACTACAAACACCCCTCAAACCTGTAGGGTCTGGGAGAATTTGCATTTCTAAGAAGTTCCCCTGTGACATTCATGCTGTAGATCTAGGGACCACTGTAGGTTTAGTGATACTGAAGATCACTATCTTAGAATAACCTCTAGGTACCTGGGTCACAAGAATTCTTGCCCAATACCCCTGAGCCCACTTCCAAGTCCTGGACATCTTCTTGATTAGGCCTCTCCTCCCTAGAGAGGACCCCGCCACTGAGATATGTGTGCACTGGCAGGCCTGGGATGCCAGGATCTGTGGGCTAGAATGTCCACATGCACGCAAGTGAGGCCCCTCAGAGGAGTGGAGTGAAACAGCTGTGGGGGAGAAGGGAGCAGGATGGAAACTGAAGGCCTTAGTGTATTCTTCCCCGAGCTCTGGAAAGGGTGAGAATTACCTGGTTAAGTGGGAAAGATCCTTAGAGGCCCCAAGTTTGTAGAATCAGCAGAGGCCTTTCCCTGCAGGTGCATGCCTGAGTTTTGACTCAGCCGTGGAGACTGACCTTTTATTAGCCCATACTTCAGAAAAAGAGAAAGAAGAATGACAGCAAAGGCAGCTGATTTCTCTATGTTGCTTGAGAAAGCAATGAATACTCTTTATACCTGCCTGATGCTTTTTAGCCAGTACCTCAAAAGTTATCCTAAGGGAGCCAGGTTTTATTCCTAGCAGGCTTAGCATGTAGTTTGGACTGTGCTCCTCTTCCCTCAAATGCCAGTCCTGTGATGGACTACACTGGTGAGACAATGGGGATTAGAGACTAAATGCCCCAATTCTGCAAATAAATATACCACATTCTGGATCTTGGCCTCACCACGTACTGCTGTCAGATTGGGAATTAACTTAATTCCTCCAGGCCTTGGTTTTCTCATTGGCAGTATGGGAACAACAGGGGTTCCTACCTACCTTGCAAACCTGCTGTGAGCATGTGGATAAAGTAAAGGTTACAACTGTGTCCACCCTCGCAACATCAGTGCGGCAAATGCTCAAGGCTTGTCCCTCTCATCACAGGCTTAGTTCTGAGAGAGGCAGCAAAGTGAAGCCCAAGGCAATAGGTCCAGATATCTGGGCGGTGGCTGAGCAGAGTCAGCAGTGTCCTGCAGAAAGAAAAGAAAGTGGGCTGAATTCCCCCTGGTTTCAGTGTGACCCTGGCTAGTTTGAAGGCCTTGGCTTCCATAAATCAACTGCCTGCAGCGGCTTTTCTCTTTTCACCTCTCTAACCCTTCTCTCAGCTACCTCTCAGGTCAGGGCTTGTGTGTTAGAGGGCCAGCCGGCCCTGCGGCCAGCACCAAGCACCGACTGACCGGTGTGGCTGAGGCTCCAAAGCTCTTGCCCTGGGGCTACATCTGGACAGGCTGGGAGGGTCCGGCCTGGGACCCAGTGACACTTTTACTATTAAAATCCACCCGGGCTTTACTAGCTTCTGGGGAAAGCTGAGGGCTTTGGGGATTTTTGTATTTGCTGGGTTGTAAATATTTTATGAGAAAGCAGCCCAGGAAAATCTGGTTAGCTTTCCGCCTTGCACATCGAAGTGGGGCTGGCTTCATGCACCAGTGTGTCCAAAAAAAAAAAAAAAAAAGTCCAGTTTTGCCTTGGTCCTGAAGAATTTGTTGTGGGTTTTAAAGCCTGCTACCCTCTATGGGTCCCATATTTCTTTTTTCCTCACTTAAAGCCCCCTCAAAAAGTAACTTCAGGATTAGTTGTAAAACAAGAGGTTCAAATTGGGTGGTGGGGGAAGAGAGAGGTGAGTGTCTATGTGTGTGTGTGTATGTGTGTAAATGTGTGTGGCTAAGGTTTTCTACTTCCAAGTGTATCTATTTCTCATTGACTGCAGGATCTTCTTCCTTACCCCATTCTTCTGAAAGGCTCAGTGCTCTTTTATTTCTTGCCAAGGAAGAAGAAAAGAAAAAAAAGTGCCATAAAGCAGCCCTTCACTCTGTCCAAATGCCTCAGCAGAACTCCCCATGGGGAGCAATATGATCACGGGCCAGGGAGTCCGCAGTCCTCCTGCACCCTTCAATCATTTTGGAGCCTTAGATGTTGAGTCAGTTCGATGAAGCCAGCTGGGAGTTTTAAACTCCTCCAGAAGATCCTAAAGGGTAGTCAGAGTAAGAATCGCTGCTATAGAAGTATCCGAGTTAGACCAGCGCTGAGTCTTGGTGGGCCGCGGCTCTAGGCGCCTCCTCTTAGCCCCTAGGTGTTGGGCAAGACTGACCAATAAGCGAGGAAATGCGAACGGGGCAATTACAGATAATCCTAAATGCTGGGTAGTAAATAACCCAGGGTGGGTCCTGTGCTAGGCACAAGAGAGGTTACTTTATAGATCGGGGTGGTCTGGGATGGCCTCTCAGAGGAGATGGTGACATTCAAACGTCAATCCAGGGAACAAGCCAGCACAGAGGGGGTCTGGGAAGGCAGCTCAGCCCAGACTCCTGACCACAAAGGGCGCATTAGTGGTTCCACAGCCTGGTGCGGGTGACCCGGGAGGACGCTGCTGCAGCCACCGCCCTCTGCCCCGGAGTCCGGGGCTGACCTGGAGTTCGGGGCCTCCCCGGTGTGGGTCGGAGCACCGGCTGGGCTGGGAGCCCTGGGGTGAGCAGGCCCCCTGCCCCCTCCCAGCCCTCTTCCTCCCAGGGCGGCCGGACAGCACCGGGCTGATCTCCCCCTTAAGTGAAACTGACTGTAATTATTTTTTATCTCGCAGACGATCTCTCACACTCTCCTCTCCGGAGACAGAAGTATTTGTTTGATGTGTCCACACTCTCAGACAGAGAAGAGCTGGTGGGCGCGGAGCTGCGGCTCTATCGCCAGGCGCCCGCTGCGCCCTGGAGGCCACCGGCCGGGCCGCTGCGCGTGCAGCTGTCGCGCTGCCTGTCGCCAGAGCCGCTGGACGCGCGCACCCTGGACCCGCAGGGGGCGCCCCCCGCCGGCTGGGAAGTCTTCGACGTGTGGCAGGTTCTGCGCCACCATCACGGGAAGCAGCTGTGCTTGGAGCTGCGCGCCGCGGGGGTCGGGCCGGACGCCGGGGAGGGCGAGGCGCGCGCGCGGGGACCCCAGCAGCCGCCGCCCCTGGACCTGCGGAGTCTGGGCTTCGGCCGCAGGGTGCGCGCCCCGCAGGAGCGCGCCCTACTCGTGGTATTCACCAGATCCCAGCACAAGAACCTGTTCGCAGAGATGCGTGAGCAGCTGGGCTCCGCCGAGGCTGCGGGCGCCGAGGGGTCCTGGCCGCCGCCATCCGACGCCCCGGATGCCGGCCCGTGGCTGCCCTCGCCCGGCCGGCGACGACGGCGCACGGCTTTCGCCAGCCGCCACGGCAAGCGACACGGCAAGAAGTCGAGGCTGCGCTGCAGCAAGAAACCCCTGCACGTGAACTTCAAGGAGCTGGGCTGGGACGACTGGATCATCGCGCCCCTGGAGTACGAGGCCTATCACTGCGAGGGCGTGTGCGACTTCCCGCTGCGCTCGCACCTGGAGCCCACCAACCACGCCATCATCCAGACGCTGATGAACTCCATGGACCCCGGCTCCACGCCGCCCAGCTGTTGCGTGCCCACCAAATTGACTCCCATCAGCATCCTGTATATCGACGCGGGCAACAACGTGGTTTACAAGCAGTACGAGGACATGGTGGTGGAGTCCTGCGGCTGCAGGTAGCGGTTCCTTCCCCGCTGCCTTGGCCCCGGACCGCGGGGAGGCCTGACTGCAGCGAGGCGGAGGAGTGAAGCTGGCCTCGGAGAGGCTGGGGGTGGGTGGGTGGCAGCCGGGACGGGAGAGCGGGCGGGAGAGGAGGGGCACAGCCGGCCCAGACCTTCCACCTGCCAGCCCCGAGGCAGATGCGGATTCACACTTTGCCTGGCCACCCTGGAGCGACAAGAGGAGGATTTCTTTAGTCCGTCCCCCCACCCCTTATTATTTTGGCTTTGGATTTCTTTGTGTGTCTCCCAGGTTTGATGAGAGGTGGGGGGGGGAAGGGAGACGCATACCTGTTTCTCAACTGCTCCATGAACTGGAAAACAAAGTTTAAAAAGGGAAGCAATGTGGGAGAAGGAATCAGTGAGCGTATCTGGGCTTAGCTGTTTCCACTTCTGTAAGAAGGTGAGGTCTTTCCAGCTGTGTCACAGCCCCTATCCCATGACGTGTCTAGGAGAGCTGTGGGATGGAACAGGAAAGCCGGCAAGGATCGGGTGTTTGAGGGTTTTGGAAGAGGTGGGCCCGGGGGCCTGTCCCTCTCGCTTGTGTTCCCAGGATGGACCAACTCTGCCCTAGCTTCTCGCAGCACTGGGAACGGAGACCTCCACCACACACCAAGGGCTCCCTTCTCTCCAGCCTTTGCTGTGGCTTTTTCTGGAGGGGAGAGGGAGTTGGTATGGATGGAATGACAAGAATTAGTCCATATGGAGCCCCTTGCAGGATAATAAGAAACCGCGAGGTTGCCTCTGACCAGTGGGGAGGCACAGGCCAGAGGGAGCCCACCCTAAAGCTCTTGGAGTTGTCGGTTTCTAATTGATTTCTTTCAACAGATTTTGTCAAAATTCAGACATCTCCTTCTAAGGGGATGGTGATTTTCTAATTAAAAAGCGAATGGGTAGGAGCGGGGAGCTATGTAATTAAGGTAAGAGGTAAGGACCGAAGAGGGGAAAAGGACCCAAGAAGTAGAAGGGAGGATGGGAGCAGGCCCCAGCGGGAAGGGGAGGATGGAGGGGGCGGCACCACCCTTGTCTCTGAAGTTTCTGAACATCTATGTTGCCTCCCCTCTCACTGACATTCCTGAAAGATTACCAGTCAGCAATAGCCCAGGGCTCCCCTAAAAGAATTGTTTTAGATTGTAATTACCGGTTAGGCCATGTTTTTAAAACTTAGTAATGAGAAACTGTGAAAAGAGCCAAGTGTTACATTGAGCTTGGGATGGAGGACTGGGGACCGGGCAGCAAGGCAAGGGGCAGGGATGGAATTCATCTTCTGGAAGGAAACAGGAGACAGAGGGAGAGAGGGAGAGAAAGTGGGGAGGAGAATATATATCTAAATAGAAACGTCCATTCCCAGGTAGCCAAAAATATGATCTTTCCCCCTAGTCTGCAGCAGTATTATTTTCCAACATTGCCCATGAGGTCTTTTGAAGAATGAGTCTCCTCCTAATGTCTGACCATGAAATGGTTTAAACAGAGGAACCTGTACAACCATTACAAAAAATTTTGCTTTATCTTAAGAGGTTTGCTCTGTCCCCAGCTAAACCTGTTGCTTGTTTGGTTCAGAGAAATCCAAACTGTCAAAGAAGAAGTGGGAATGATAATAAATGCTAATATAAAAATGCTAAGTAAGAAGAAAAAGAGACTTGGCCAGGAGAAATAATTTAAAATGCACATTTGCTTTGGATGCACTGTTGTTCTGTTAAGGCTGTATATATTTGTTTATTTAAGGTGACTGGAAGTGCAAAGAAGAAATGGACAGCATGCAATTCATCTTAATGTACAAAACATTATATGCACTCAAATGTTATAATTTCTAATATTTTTAAAGTTTATATTTGAGTTGTACAAAGTTAAGCATTAATCAGATATTTCATTCTTTCATAATGTTATCATTTTCTTAAATATTATTACAAAATTTTAAGTCTGTCTAATGGAGAGTTTTTTTTTTTTTTGAAAAAAACTGCCTACCTCACTACAAGTATTTACAAAATTAAAGTTACCAGAGGTCAATTAATATTCAAATATTTTTTATAATATGCCTTTCCTGGATGGTACTCATTCTGATTAATAGTTATTATTAAACTCATTTCCCCCTTCATAACTCAGCCTGGTGTATATGGATCTATTTAGAGAAAATTTCTTGAGGAATTCTTTTCCATGGTATTTTGTTCCGGTATGTTACTGGACATTTGAAAAGGTACTGATTGTTTTAAAATCCATCATTTAGAGCATTGTATTTTTTCTTCATAAGTTTTAAAAATAAAATATGTGTTCACCAGATTAAAGCCAAATCCTGGTCAGCTGTTAGGACAAGATTCACAAGCCTGGGCCTCGTTGCACTATCTCAAGAATCCAAAGAAGAACTGGATTATTTCTTGGTTTCTTTTGGAACCCAGGGCCTCTTGCATGCAAAGCATATACTTTACCTGATCTGCATACCCAGAGCCTCTTTAATTACTGATTGCTGTTTGCATTTATGGAATACTGAAAGTAGAAGATACAAAGTCTTTTGTTTTTTACTTGCTGTAAATTGGGGGACCCTTGTACAAGTGCAAGTCTGAGAACTCAACTTGTGTCAAGTGCTGTGTTACTAGACATTTATTATCTCCTGTAAACCTCTCAGAAATCTTTGAGGATGGTATTATTATAAAGACCATTTATAGAGGAGGAAACTGAGGTGCAAAAGCTTAATTCATAAGTCTTCTTCAGCCAGGCAGGGTAGCTCAAATCAAATCCAGTTTCTACCACTCCTTCTATACCCTGCACCCCACTGCCCCAGCCTTCCAAGTTCCCTGAGCACTCCCAGCCATGCACATTAATATGTTCCCAGCCCAGAAGGTCCCTTTCCTACACATATGTTTTCAACTCCATCCAAAGTTGTTTTCCTTTCTTCCCTTCACCAGAAAGCTTATCTGAATACTTTAACTCAGTCAGGTTTCAAGAAAAACACCACCTGACTGAGTTACCTGAAGATGTAAGTATCTCCTAGCCCTTAAACTTGAAGACTTGAAACTTTTTTATTTTCAAAGGAAAATCTTGGCCAGCTTGGATTTCTTCTCAGTGTAAAAAAAAAAAAAAATCCATTCAATGCAGGAGAAGATTCAACCCTCAAGCCACCCACCATTTTGAGAGCTGTGTGTAAACTAGACCCTAGGGACTCAAGAATAATGGGGTTACCGATTAGTGTGAATTTCTTGGTGTCCCTTAGGAGAAATTTTGTGCAGTGAAGAGATTACTTTGAGTCATTTTTTTTTTTTTTTTACTGATAGCCATTTTGTTTGAACATTAGTACCCAAAGTATGAAAACAAAACACTGAATGACCTAGGTTTTCCCCTGAAGTTCTTTGATATAGGTTGGCACAGTTAAGATAAGCTTTTGTCCTTGTATTCATTGCTGTTTAGTGCTCAGAGCCATGCCTGACCTATAGCAGACACTTAATAAATGTAATGAGTGAGTAAGTCCACAAATCCTGTTCTACAGATCTGGTAATATTACTGTTACTTTCAAAGGATCCTTTTCTTAATGTCTTTTTAACTCAAATTAATGAATCAACCAATCTTCCCTTTTCAAGCAATTTAAGTTAAAAAATTAATCAATAAGCTTCCACCATCCATTGATTATATTCATTTAATATATCCAACTTGATTTTATAGCCCTTCTTGTCTTTATAGGAAGAAAAGCCTTCCCATACAGGTAAATCTGCTCTAAGGAAATATAATAGATTGAATTTCTAAAGATGGTGATTTTAAATTCTCTTAAGTATTTCAATACTCTTCCTATCTTTTTATTTAACATCAGGAACATTACTGAATTACTCACTTAAATTCATGTCAGAGGCTAACTTGTTAGACACTTTAATAAACTAGGTTCTTATAGCTTATAGCATTTTAAATCCCAAATACTGTTTCTTTTTTTTTGTTTGTTTGTTTGTCTTTTTGAGACAGGGTCTCGCTATGCAGTTCAGGCTGGCCTTGGGCTCATTCTGTAGCCCAGGCTAGTCTCAAATTCACAACAATCCTCCTGCCTCAGCCTCCTGAGTGCTGGATTACAGGCATGTACCACCATACCTGGCTCCAAATACTGTTTATAGAGATTATTCCAATGATTTCAAAGAGTATTTTGAGGTTAATATGAAAATGTTAATCATTTAATCCTGCACTACATTCTAAAATTTCTTGAGTTAAAAACACCCATGACTGAAATATTTTAGTGTCACAAACAAGATACAGTGAGCATTTCAGTGGGGTTGCACATCTACCCCTCAGTTTGGTTAAGACAGGAGATGGATCTTCCCCTTGGACATGCATCACCTTACCAAGTCCCTTTTAAGAATAACTGTAACAAAAGGAGCCCCAAGTCCCTTATCTCTTATGAGTTGGCCTCTTCTGGGTTCTAGATAGACCACTTAATTAATCTTTCCTCAGGATCTGAGTAAATTGAACTCCACACTCTAAGATAGTAGCTAATTGTTCTCACTAGTTAATTGAATTTTACATTTGTTTAACACTCTTAGGACATCTCTTTGTTTTTGCCTTTGGCCTTAAAATTGCTTTACTGCTACTATATTGGATTAATCTGCCCTGACATAATTCTCCCATAACGTTTTTCAACTTTATCACCAAACTATAGAAATAAGAATTGTGTAATTGTATTTTCCTTTTTTTTCTATATCTTCATGTCTAGAAGAACCAGAGCTCTCACAGACACTCAAAGGACACTTAGTGGGGACTTCACATCTGTCTTCTTCTTGTCTAGTTCTGTGTTTACCGTTTAAGTTGTGTTAATGAAAACACTGTTCTTATACTTGAATTCACAGGAACGTTACTATATTATTTTCTTAGGTAATGTTCCCAACAACTCTAGTTGTCATTACCTTGGTTTACAGATGAGAAAACTGAGGCTTAGAGTGACAGTACCTCTTGTGGGAGGAGCTGGGATTTCATTGGGTAGAACTGGCAGCTAGTCAGCGAGTTACCAGTATCTGGCAGATGTTACTCCAGACTCTGGAAAGCTTTACATAGAGAACTCTAGATGGCAAAAGCTCAGAACAGAAGCTGAACATCCAAGATCTTCCAGGCTCCTAAAGGCACGTTGCTCCCTCCACTTGTGTTTTGCTTTTTGTGGCATAGTTCTTTCCTTTCCAACTCACAGATACTCTGAAAGCTTAACCCACTTCTTACTTTGTTAGAGTTCTTTTAAAAGCTGTGGGAAAATGATAGGCCTCCAGTCTGTTGCAGTAAAAGGCTTGCCAATTGTCTTCACTTTTTTTTCCCTTTAAACCTTTCAAGTTACCTGGATAAGGAAATATTTACTTAGCTATGTTGTGATAGCCTTAAAAATCTCACGGATTCAGTTCAGGTTCAACTTTGGAGCTTCCTTTGTCTTCACCTTTATACCTAAATTATCTGACAAGCTGAGAAAACCACAGACAGAATTAGTTTCTGAGATATATTACTATTTTTGCCCTTTCTAGTGATTAGTGCTTATTGGACACCAATAGCATTAAAATCAAGGCAGAGGACTTAGGGTTATTTAAATCCCTTGCTTGGTGAGAAGGCCCAGGTCATGGTTTATTTACACAAGGGAAACCTTTTAATTTTGCTGACTGTGAATTTTCTATCTAGAACAAATGGACATCATTACTCTTGTAAGAAAGCTTACAGAAAACTGTATGTGTTCATTCCAGGTTGCATCTTTGACTAAGATTTGGCTACTGAAGTTGGTCTGGATTGAGTTGCTAATGACCAAGAAACCCTGCCTCTGCAGGGAACAAGTGATTTCTCCAAATAAATAGTTTCCAGTTGCATTAAAATTTTTTTCCTTTTCTATAATTTACTTGCATGAGTTGGAAGTGACTCCTTAGCTAGCATTAGTGTAGGGCCTCGGAGAGAGGAGAGAGCACAGGGCCAGCCCAATGGGCAGAGGCCTGTGCTCAACGGCCAGTGCCGTGGCATTTCTCCAGGCTATCCCAAATGTTTGAATTTGGGTGTTGTCCAACAGTAGGATGCAGCTTTAGCTTCTGTGTAGTTTTTGCTCCATTCCTAAAATGCTCTATATTGTTCATTATTTAACACTTGGACTTTTATTCTACAGAGTGGAAAATGGCAACATTGTATGAATGATAAACTCACATGGTAAACAGTTGAGTTCCTTGCATGGACAAGCTTTGGATGCCTAGTAATTATACATGTGATTCTGCTCCCTGAGGTAGATTATAGGTGGAAGCACTTCTTCCCCAGGGCATGCTCACCCGGGCATGGGCATCCGGAAGCCCGTTCAGGCTCTGAGGGTGTGGAGTTGGTGGGTGGAGAGGAGAGGAGAGGAAGGGAGCGAGGAGGGGAATGGAAGGGAGGGGAGAGGAAGGAGAGGGTGGAAAGCAGGGGTGGGGGAAGAGCGGAGAGAAAGGGAGGGGAGAGGTTGGGAGGGAATGAGAAGGGAGTGAAGAAAAAGTAGAGGAGAAGAGAGGAGCGCCTTTCAGTGATCTGGCACTTTTGTGACCTGAGGCATGGAAGAGGAATTCTATAAGGTATAGAAAGACACCCACAAACACATGTACCATTCTCTCACAGAGTTTTAAAAAACTGGATAGATGACCTAGTATATAGGAAGGATTCAGCAACAATTAGTGAGTATCATCATCATCGTTATATTATTTTTTGGGCAGAGTTTTGAAAGATGTCTTCTTTTTTCACTGGTGCTGGAAATGACAGTTCAAATGACTCTCTAGCAAGGGGCTTCACTTATGCATTAAATAGTTGTATGTTTTGTTCATCTACCGTTGGCAGGTATTCTGCTTAGGGCTGAGAATAGAGACGGAACTAGGAATATCTCTGAAGAAGGGAAGACTTGCTGAAATCCTTGCCCAAATGATGAGCAGTGTCAGAGATCCCAGTGACATGCTAAGGTGGACGGAGCCACTGTCCTCCCTGGGCAGCCATTCGTCCCTGTTATTAACCTCTCACATTGGTGAGATGAGTTGCCAAGTTTAGGGCACAGTGTAAGATCAGAAATTTATTTTTCTTCCACTTCAAATGCATTATAACTTTACCGAATTAAAGTTTTTAAGCATATCTTACTAACTTTGCTGAGCAAACTCCTGTGGACTGTCTATATCCATCTAGAGATTAATCTAATGAATAATTAATCTGATGAATAATCTAATTAACACCTATTAACTAATTTAATTATTGATTGAGCAGTAGCTAAATCTAATGAACAATTAATACTTACTAATCAATCTAATTATGAATTAACTAGTATTAATATAATTAATGAATTAATCCATTTTGAAGCCTGTGGAGGGACATTGTGATCAGCCTTACTATGTTTCTCTTGGTGGAATGAACTCCAGGAGCAGATCCTCAGTTGAGCCAATTCGGAGAATTCACTCCGGGCTTTCAGGAGAAAAAAATAGGAATCTCAGTTAGAATGAGGCTCATTTGTTTAAAACAAAAAGCCCCCCAAACAGCAGTGGCTTAAAACTGCTTATTTCTCTCCTGTAAAAAAAAAACCAAACACACACACACACAAGCAAAATCTGGGAATTAGCATTTTTGCACTGCTATGGTGATGCCTTAGATATCAGATTGGTTTTTCATTATTCAGACAGGAAGACACTTGCAAGTTGGAGACCAGCCTGGGCTACAAAGTGAGCTCAAGGCCAGCCTGAACTGCATAGTGAGACCATGTCTCAAAAAACAACAACAACAAAAAAAGCATGGTTTTCATTTTAGAGTTTGTCACATAGTCCAAAACAGTTGCTGGAGCTCAGGTCATCACATCCATTTTCCAGTGAGCAAGAAAGAGAAAGACAGAAAGAGTTAAACCTAACACCAGCAGTGTCAGCCACCTTTAAGGAGCCTTGTCCCCACACTTTTATTTATATCTCATTGGCTAGAGTTTAGTCATGGGCTCCACTTGGCTACAAAGAAAGGTGGGTAACATCATCCTTTACTTGGAGGTATAATTGCTGAAAATGAAACTGAGGTTCTGTAACCTTAGGAAAGGGAAAATGTGGATATCGGGAAGATACTGTTAGTCCCTGAGACAGTAGGCTTGAGTATAGATTACCAGAAGGCACAATTCTTCTTTCTTTTCTTTTTCTTTTTTTTTTTTCTTTTTTGTCTCTTTTGAAACAGGGTTTCACTATGCAGTTCAGGCTGGTCTTGAACTCACTTTGTAGACCAGGCTGGCCTTGAACTCACAGCAATCCTCCTGCCTCACCCTCCAGAGTGCTGGGATTATAGGCCTGCGCCACCACACCTTCAGGGAAACTTCAGGGAAACTTTCTGAAATTTGGGCCAGGCACTAGCCATCCAGAACTGGCAAGACTGCACAGTGTTTAAGAGGAGCATTGATACAAATTTTTCCTAATAGTGTGGGCCATGCCAGTCAGAATAGAAGGAAGAAGAAGAGCCAGGAATGTAAAGTGATGTTTTAAAAAAGCAAACTGAAAAAAAAAACTTTCCTACTTTTCTTCATTATGGAGATGGTTATCTCTGATAATGACATAGTACAGTATAGGTATAGTATAGATATACATAGTATGTGTTTTTAAAACGGTGCTCTCTTAATTATCTGGAAAACTGATCCATGAGAGGAGAAAGCATGCCCGTGCAGGGGGGAGAGTGTCCACCTGTGTCCCCCAAGCTCAGCGGCAGCTGCCCATGCCTGGCCACCCAGCGGCAGTGGAAGGGTTAAGGCATTAGTGCTTACCCAGGGCCAGAAGATGAAATCCAGTAGGCTGGGATATTATTTTTATTGTGTTGACACAGATGCATTTTCTTAAAGATTTATAAGAAACTTTTAATTTTTCAAAATACTCTGCTTTTTGCTTTACGAATTCCATTTTACTTATGTATGTGTCATCTACACTGGAGTGTCACCGGGGAGAACAACAACAGAGGAGAAATCTGTTTCCTTTGAGGTTTTACATTCACGTGGACCACTTTTACTGAGTCAATAAATTACAGCTTACCCGCGAGTGTTCCCCAAAGGAACCGATCTTCAGGGCAACTTTCTGAAATTTGGGCCAGGCCCTAGCCATCAGAGCAGAGGGAATAAACAAACCGAATCCAGTGAGAGGAGTGGGAGGGTCTGCGTGATATCTGATATCTCCATTACGCAGTGCTAAATGCTTTTTCTGGGCCCCAGACCTTGCTCCAGGCCCCCTTTTCCTCTTGTAATATCCCCTAGTTCACAGATGAGTAAACTGAGGCTCAGAGAGGTTAAACAGAGGCTCACAGATCCAGTCAGGAAGAGTCAAAACTGGAAACCCCACCAGGCAACTGGATCCCAAAGCCCAGGGCGGGCGGGCCGGCTGAACCAGAATGGAAGGCAGCTTCACAAACACCCACCAAATCTGCCCCAACCTTTATCACTCACAAAGCCTTAGCTGCTGGAGAAAAAAATGCTTGCAATCTAGCCGGGCTCCTCAAGTATCTGTTTTGACAGTCAGAAGCGTTCACTTGCGGAGCCCTTACTTGGCAGCTATCTGTAGGGCCCGAGGGCCATCTCCTTCCCCTGGGCTTGGCGGGGCTCCTGGTGGTGTCGGTGTCAGGGTCGGTGTCGCTGCCCGGGAAAGGTGGGACTGTCCTCGCTCTGCGGTCCCGAGAAGGACGCTGGGCATCTCGGAGTCTCGGGTGGGAAGGAAACACACAGCAGATCAAACCAATCGTGTTACCTGGGTCGAAGACGGGCCTGCCTCTCACCTCTGCGTTCCTCTTCTTAAGTCCAGCGGGCTTTGTCCCACCAGCCGGTGGCTCGCCCCGGCGATGCCGCTCCTCCCCGCCCGCGCTCGGCTCGGCCAGAAGGGGGAGCGCGTGGAGGAGCGCAGGGCGCGCACCTGTCCTCAGCCCGAGCTTGGCGAACTAGAAAATACCCAAACCAAAGCAAAAACCGGGAGGGGCGGCTCAGCCCAGGGAAGCTGTCCCCATACTGCATCAGTTGCTCAAAAGCCCCGACGTCCTTGACGTTGTTACTCTCAAGATGCACCCAGGGAGTTTCTTACCCTGCCTAACCTCATCCTCACGGAGAGCAAACATCTTCTCTATGAAGCCTTCGCAGCCCCTGCTGTGGTTTGCTGTGGTCCCACAAGGGTCCTCATAGAAAGGTGGTGCTATTCGAAGATGGTGGGGACTTGAAGAGGTGGAGCCTCGTGGGAGGGCTGTAGGTCATTGGGGGCGTGTCTCAAAGGGGATTGTGGGACCCAGATCTTCTCCTTCTCTCTCTCTTCCTGGTTTGAGAGGTAAGCCTTTTTTTGCTTGACCACACAGCGTCACGCCATGCTGCGTCACGTCTTCAGAGGCCCAGACCAGTGATATTGCCTGAGCTGGGTCAACTTCAAAAACTGTGAGCTCAGTAGATTAAATATTTTTTTCTTAAAAAGAAAAACCTACACAAGTATCAACCCAGATACAGATAGCATGGATTCTATCTACAAGATGTTTGTGGGCTAAAATATGAGCATATGTGGATAAACACTATTATTTCTTCCCCTTTTCTTCATTCTCTACATTTTTCTTACAAGTAATGCAGAAGGAAAATACATCAGGGAGGGTCATATTAGGCTTTGGACAAGAATAGTTTGTCCCTGGAGTTTTTAAGATCATGGCAGGATTCCTGGTAAGGATGGACTTTGAGGTGGACTTCAGATAGGAGGAGAAAAGTAAGTTTGAGTCATGAGTGGGAGGTGACCCCTACAGGTGAGAAGGTGGACCAGAGGGGGGAGAGGGAGAGGGGATGAGAGAGGAGAGGAAAGGTGAAGAGAGAGAGGGGGGAAAGGCAAAGACAGAGAGAGAAAGAAAAGAAAGGGGAGGGAGAACAATGACAACAATGACAAAAATAAAAAACAGAACTGAAAATGCACAACATCTGCCTGAGAGCAGAAGGGGACAAAGAATTTAGACCAGGGAGACATGGAGCAAACTCCAGGAGGAAGAGTATGGATTTACTGTTAGAGCTGTGGGAAAGCACTGCTGCATGGAGGCAGGAAGGAAGTGTATGGAGAGAGATGATGCTGAAAGCGTCGGATATGGGTGATGCATCGCAGTGCTGGATCCTGGTGGGGGAAACTTCAAATACTGTAATAAGGTCTTGCTTAGAGAGGACAGTTTCCATGTGCTGTCCAGGGGAAGCTATTGATAGATCCTTTCTTCACGGACTTAAGTGTCCTGCTTTGGCTGATAAATTATGTGGTTACTCTAGTATTAGTTTTATACAGCTGATGGTCAAGGAATAAATCACAAACTTAACAATGCATGGTAGGAAGGAGGGGTAGATTTCAAAGAGGTGGTGGTAAGACAAACAAAAAGCATGATGATGGGAATAGTGAAATGTGACAAAAATGTCTGTGCAATTTCACAAAGGCAGGATCCACTGGTGAGGGGAAGATGTAAGGCAGGATCCCAAGGACCATAGGTATTTGTTACATAGAAAAGCAGAACAAATCACCAGTGCCTGATTGATGAAAACGTGCACAGGTGAAGGAAGCACAACCCAACGCAAACAGATGAGGAGCCAAGCCTGAGCGTGGGTGCTGAGGACCAGATCTTCCAAAGAAAATATGTCTAGGGAGCAGTGTGGAGGGCTTGCGGAGCCTGCTCCTAGCGGTTGGATAACAGAGACAGAGGGACAAAGAGGGACATGGTTTGGGGGTAGGAGGGACATGGTTTGGGGGTGGGAGGAACATAGAGCAGAAGCAACGTCAGGAGTAGAGGGTGTGAACAGCTCACTTGTGGGTGCAGAGGAGACAGGGATGATTATGCATGAAGGTCTGTGGTCTAGCGCTTTAAGACAGCCACAGATAAAACAGCTAGAGAGTGATAACTAGGAGGGAGGCACAGTCAGGGCGGGGTTGATTCTGCTTCAAGGTAGGGAGAGGGATCCTACTGCAAAGGCTTCAAAGCTAGTGTCAAAGCTGGGTGCGGTGACACACACCTGTATCCTAGCACTCAGAAGGCTGAGGCAGGAGGAGTGCTTAAACTCTAAGTTCAACCCAGCCTGGGAAACAGAGTGAGACCCTATTTCAATAAATAAGTGAAATAAAGCAAGTGTTGAACATCAGAAATGGTTGATGGGAGGTTTTAAGGAAAGGGACTTCCAGCTGCTGAGAGGGAAGCAGGGTGAGTGCATTCCTGCAGGTGGAAGAATGACAGGAGAGGCTGCTACAGCCAGAGTCCCTTGGAGAGTGGTGGCAGGTGAAGATACAGGCCCCACTGTATCGCATGGAAAGCTAAAGGTTAGGAATTTTATCTCAGGGTTCACCACTGTGAGCATCAGCTGGGAGGATACCGAAGGGTGGGGAGGTTGGCTGGGGTGCTGGAGACAGAGGGGCTACCAGAGGGTTCCCAATGTGGGAGATGCTGAGGGACTGGGGAAGGGAATGGAGTCAGGGACACTTAGAGTTTAATTGTCCCATTCAAGGACCATTGGGATGTGGAAGGTGAAGGAGAGAGGGGATCCAGATATTTGTACCGTGAGGAAGTCTTTGGGAAGATGGTGAAGGGTACAGCCCCAGAACCAATTTCAGGGTCGTAAGAAATGAGGTCAGTGAGAGAAAGCAGAGACAGCTCAGCCCTTACCCCTGGAGGGGAGGGTTGGGATGGAGAGAGCTTGACAGTGAGGAGGGGACAGGGAACAGCAAAGAGAAAGGTGGGGCTGGGCATGCTGCCAAGGCTAAATGAAAGTGGTTTTGTCTTGTTCCCTAAGATGGATGGTGAAGCCTGGGTATATTTGGTTTTGGTGGGGTTATGGAAACAGAGGAAAAAGCTGGTGAAAAATGAAGGATTTCAGTTGTTGCTAGAGAAAGCAAACAGTTCCAGCAGATGTGCTAGTTCTGCTGCTAAGCAGCAGGTACTCCAAGCCTTGAAGGTGATGGGGTAGGTTAGAATCCAGGTAAAACTTTGGAGGAAGCAGCAAAAGAGAAATTACAGAGAAGGCAGAGGCAGCCAGAGACAACAGTGGAACTAGTGTGTACTTGAGGTTGGAACCAAGGTGTCAATGGAGGTATCAAGAGGGAATGAAAGAGAAGAAAGAAATGTGTGGAGTCAGGCAAGGGCCAGATGACATAAGCAAATATGAAAAATGCTGAAAATAGGTGTAGGATTGTAGTGAGTATTAGTTGTTTGGACCACCCAGCATGCATAAGGCAAAGATGCCCTGAGTTTGTTTTAGAGAAACTATCTTTATTAAATGTTTAGCCCTAGTGCCTTAGACTTTGGCTGATCGCGCTGGCCTCCAGCAGTATGCTGAATAACCTGGTTTAGTCCTAATAGTACATTTTGCCTTCTGAACATAGTGATCGGTACATGTGTATGCACCTAGCTTCAGTCAGAGCTAAGGAGGATCAACTGTGAAATTTGTTATGAACCTATTAAGGGAAAGGACACTTTCTTTTATGCTGGACTTGAACTTGGGAAGATATAATCCGGAGCTATTACAGATATTTTACAAACTGAAGGGGAGAGTCTATCAGACAACATAGACAGTATGTGGAATGTAAGACTAATACAGAGAGAGAGAAACCAGGTGTTCATGACATCAGCTGAGTCCCATGCTTCAAGTCAGTCCTAGCCCTGGATTTTAGCTGCATGAACACTAGATTGATTTTCCTTTGATTCAGGCATTTGGATTAGGTTTTCTAAGTTACTATAGAATAAAACTAATAAAAAGATATAGGGGGAATTTTAGGGAAACACAAAAGGCATGTGATGAATGGAGGTATTTTGATATAGGAACCAAAGAAAGGGAGAAGTCAAGAGATTTTCAGAGTCCATAAAGATAAG
Organism: Chinchilla lanigera; assembly: GCF_000276665.1. Lineage (NCBI taxonomy): Eukaryota > Metazoa > Chordata > Mammalia > Rodentia > Chinchillidae > Chinchilla > Chinchilla lanigera. Next base: position 12,140,981 of record NW_004955417.1, on the reverse strand, counting down.
GTTGAGAGGGGTTAAAAGGAAAAATTTCTCTTGTCAGTGTTGGCTAGATATTTAACATCTGCTAAGGGGTGCTGCTAAGGCACAAGTGTTAACTGCATGGTCAGCAGCCTGTGGTACAACTGGGATGTGGTGGAACTCTAGGGGGTGGGGCCTACTGGAAGGAAGTTAGGTTATTGCAGGTATTGTAGGATTGTGAGACTCTAGTCTGTCTTACTAGCTCTTTGCTTCCTATAAGCCATGGAATGAGCAGTTTGCTTACCAGGTGCTCTTTACCATGATGTGCTGCCTCATCACAGGACCAGAGGCACTGGTGCCAAGTGACCATGGACTGAAACCTCTGAAACACTGAGCCAAAGTAAAGTTTTTCTCCTTATAAGTTGATTTATCTCAGGTATTTGTTACAGTAATGGAATGCTAACATATGTACCTTTGGATTGTAGTATATTTCATTGATGGACACCAGCCTAGGTATTAAAAGTCATCTTGGGGATTCAATTCTTTTTTTGTATGTACACAAAGAAAGCAACTTGTAATGATGGTAATCAAACTCTTGGTACTGATGGAAGCTCATTGATTCATTGATTGATTGATTGATTGATTCATTCATTCATTCGTGTATGTTTTCATTCATTTGCTCACTAAAAGTTTATTAATATCTGCAAAACAACATGTTTAAGGTGGATTAGACACTGTCTTCTCCTGAGAGTTGCTTCCTGGGACAGATTAGCAGTCAGAGTTTCATGCTGGGTGGTCTGTAGACTGGTGATAAGTCCCCAAGTTTGAGTGCAGGGAGAGCCACTGACATGTAACTACACGGCCAGAATTAGTAAACGTTATGCAGTTCCCGGATGCCTGAAATGCTGCTCGGTTTGCATTGGCATGGATGTGAGCTTTGTTCTCTCTTGGAGTCATAGTCCATGTTGGAAAAGAGGAACCAGATGAACATGTTTCCCTCTGTTTTCCTGCTCTGTTTTTCTTAATGTGAATGGACACTTGCTTATTAGCTGTGTTACTCTCTGGTTATTGTTCATTTAGACAGACATATACTTTGAAATTTCTCTTGCCTTTACAAACTGGTAGTGTTCAGAATGGTTTTGTTTATTAGTACAGCACCTGCCCTAGATACCTAAGCTGAACAGGCTCAGCCTGCTTGCCTCTCAGAGCAATGTATCTAGGCAGCTGCAACATGTATTTGATGCAATGCAATAGCAATTTTTTGTCTTTAAAATAAATACCAACTTTTCTCCTTCTGTAAGCCTGTCCAGATGATCAAAAGCCAGATAAGATTCTGAAACAAATCCCCTTTTACCATTTGCAATGTAAAAAACTCCTTGATTTCCAGCGAACCCTCCCCTTTCTTTAATGGAAGGATGGCTCTTATCTTGATGTATGTGTAGCTGGTGCTTCTTCAGGTCTGACAAGAAGAAAAGTGAGCAACAGAAAATAATGGAGTCCTGAGGAATTGCTATCCTGATACCACTAAAATTTCCCTTTCTTTCAAGCCAAACCCACCTATGCATCATGTTTGAGAAATGAAGAGCACGAGAGATATCTGTTAAGTTGACAATCTGCAAAGTTCTTCTCTTTTGTGTAGTCAATGATTATTGAATTGTTGGGAAGTCCTGAACGCTCTTCTAGATTTAGTGACAGTTAATAGTATGGACAAGACATTCTTGTTTTGCCCTTCTGAAACTTCCAACTAAATTGGGCAAAAACAATTAGAAAGAAAAATATTTGAAGAATGAGAGCTACAGCAACCTCAGAATATCTGAACTCAAATATAGCAGCTTCCTGGGCCATGGCCCAGTCTTTTTTTTTTTAATTCTTTAAGTTATTTAAGCTCATAACCTGATGGATTCACCACTGAATTTTATTAGAGCTTCTGAGAAGAACTAATACCAATATTCCTCAAGGTCTATCATGAACTTGAATGGAAAGGAATACTGTCAAACTCATTTTACGAAGCCAGCATAATCATAACATACAAAATACACACACACACACACACACACACACACACACACACACACACACACACAAACCCTATAGCCCAATATCTTTGATAATCATAGATGCAAAAATCCCCAATAAGATACTTGTAAACAGAACATAACAAATCATTAGAAAGATCATGCATTACAACCATGCACCACTTTGAAAGTGGGGGATAAGCAGAAAGCATGTGCCATTCTCTTATTATCCCTATACCTTGAGGTGTGTAGAGAATAAAAATAAGTTCTGTTCCTGAGAGAGATCTTGCATATCCATGCTGTCCTGTGTTGCATGCAATCAAGAGAGTACCAAGTTCTGGTTGGTGCTCTGTGATGAGCTCAGTGGATCTCACAGGCACATACCGTGGAGGATGAAATCTTGAGGTGTTGTGGGGAAGCTGCAGATCACTGATTTGTTCTTTATGGCATTGGGGGTCTTTATAAACCATGGACCATGAAATGTATTTGCTCGTGTCCTTTTGGTTAGCTCTTCAGCCAGACAACACTGAGTTAGTTAGTCTGGAGCAGGCTAAGGCAACAGAATAGAGGAAGCAAAGCCAAAAGACTGTACCACAACTTGATACCTGAAGTTATATTGATAATCACTGTGACTGCACTAGGATAAGGTGTCTAAAGTTGTTGCAGGCTTTAGGGCTTCCTATGGACTAATTGGCTGGGTGGAGACATGGGCTGTGACATGGGACCTTTCTCACTTGCAAGATCTTTGACCAGGACCTTGGCTACTTCATGACAACCTTTAGCATGGTGTCCTCATTCAAAATCTTGGGCATCTTGGCCAAACACCATCTTTTCTGTCTACTGGTTCATGAAGACCATTACAAAGGAGTGCATTAATCCAAAGTATAAGTAATTTAAAGAGTAACATAAAATATAGATGATAATAAATAGGGAGGGAGACCTTCTGCACATGGGAAGGGGATCTAGGGATGGAGGGAGAGTTGAGGGAGAGGAAGGAAAGGGAAATAAAAAGGACTAAGATGCAATAGATACATGTACCAACTCCTAAGGATGAATATATTCATTATATATAGCAAACATGCACTAAAACAACAACAGAAAAATGAACAAAACAAGAAGGAGGTGATCTAGTTTTCTTCGGAAACTTCAAGCAGACAGACAGTGACCGAAGCCACCTCATGTTGGTCGGCCTGGGTCCATGTCCCTGGCCAGTTCAATACTGACTTCTATGAGCTGGTGGCTGGTGTGGTTCCCAATCCTTACTTCATTTCTATGTATCACGTTTTGTCTCACTTACCAGCCCAGGAAACTGGTAATTCTTAGCTGTGATGATGGCACCTAATTTAACCAAGAAAACAGTCTGTCAAAGCAAGATGGTGGCATGCAACGGTGGCCTGCTGGTATTACCATCACCACTATTTTCTGGGGGATGATGTCAGTGAAGGGAATGAAGGAGGTAGATAAACAAATGCTCAAGTGAAGAATAAAGGCAGCATCTGTCATAAGGGAAGGATCCCTAACAACATCAACTGACAAAATTCCAATCCATGGGCCATTAGTAAAAGCACCGTCCAAGAGCTCTTCCGGAGCATCTCCTAGTCTTGGAAGCTCAGTGCTATGTCTGGACTGAAAGCTTCCTCTGATAGAACACAGGGGAAGAATGAATGAGCTGTTCTTCCTGGAAACTGAGAGAAGCAGAACCCATTAGTCTCAGAAAATCGGTAGTGTCAGGCTGCAACAAGAAAGAAGAGGAAGAATTTCAGCAAAGAGACTAAGAAGGCCAGAGGGAGGACTGGCACCCAATCTTAGTCTTTTATGTTTAGCCTGCTTTCAGGGCCCCATTTCCTCAGCCCCAGAATTACTAGTTTTCTCTCCTTGTTTATGTGCTTTCTGGGGAGGGAAGAGGAGGATTTTTCTCTTTCTTCACCCTGGGGAACTGGATTCCTGAAACTTTTTCCCACCCAGAGGTTTTCATGAATGGAACCGACAACTTCAATGGCCACTTACCTGAGCTCAGGTGATGGACCAGAAAAAGAGCCTGAGGACGTGTGACTCTTAGCATGTGCACACCAGGGGTCAGCCCTGACTGTCTCCTTCATTGCTGACCTCTAGGTGTCTCCTGGGTTTTCATGTGTCCTCTTTCTGTCCTTCCCACCTCAGCCTTAGGCTGAGATGTTGACAGTACTGTTTGGCTTTCTTCTGAGTTCCCACTGAGCTCCCACTTTCCTTTGGAGGGGGCTCTCCCACTCTGTGGAGTTGACCTCCATGCTTTATCCCCTTTTTGGGGGTATCCAGGAGCGTGTGTGTGTGTGTGTGTGTGTGTGTGTGTGTGTGTGTATAGAATTGCATGGGCCTCTAAGCCTCTGAATATTATCTCTCTCTTCTTCCCCTCTGCATTGTACCCCCTGGGTTGTGGATACCGTGGTGCTGGGTAGGTCGGAAAACACCCTACCATCATCCTGCTTTAGATTTTCCTCTTTTTCCTACTATCCTGGGACTTTTCTCCTGCCTGCTGTTCTTATATTCCACCACTCAGATTTCTGTTTTGTGTGGAATTTGCTGCTTTTTTTGTTTCTTTTTGTCTTTTTGAGACAGGGTCTTGCTATCCAGTTCAGGCTGGCCTTGAGCTCACTTTGTAGCCCAAGCTGGTCTCGAATTCACAAAGATCTTCCTGCCTCAGCCTCCTGAGTGCTGGGATTACAGGCGTACACCACCACGCCTAGCAATTTTCTGCTTTTTGAAAAGATAGCATTCTCCAAGCAAAGATAAACAAAAGCTGAATGTAGTGGCATTCACCTGTACTTCCAACTACTTGGGAGGCTGAGACAGGAGGATTACAATTTCAAGGCTAGCTTCATTAAAAACCAAAACCCAAACCAAACCAGACCAAACCAAACTAAACAAAAAAAACAAAAACAGATCAAAACAAAAATCAAAAAACAAACTGTGGCTATGCCTCAGCACCCTCGGGATTCCACCCGTTACTGCATGAACAAACAGAAAATGGATGAAGAAAAAAGATTTAAGCTGAATCACTCAGAATCAACTCTTGCTTTCATTCAATAAACTTTCATTATGTATCTAGTATGTGCCAACGAGGGACACACACACACACACACACACACACACACACACACACACACACACGACGCTGCCTGCAGGGCCAGCCTTGCTCCTTCCTTAGGTGGGAGCTGAGCCCCAGGGTGGTGAGGAGCAGTGGCACGGTTTGGAGGGCAGC
>NW_004955417.1:12130322-12133438 GCF_000276665.1 Chinchilla lanigera | reverse complement strand
TTCCACCACTCAGATTTCTGTTTTGTGTGGAATTTGCTGCTTTTTTTTTTCTTTTTGTCTTTTTGTGACAGGGTCTCGCTATCCAGTTCAGGCTGGTCTTGAGCTCACTTTGTAGCCCAAGCTGGTCTCGAATTCATAACGAACCTCCTGCCTCAGCCTCCCAAGTGCTGGGATTAGAGGCGTACACCATCACGCCTAGGAATTTTCTGCTTTTTGAAAAGATAGTATTCTCCAAGCAAAGATAAACAAAAGCTGAATGTAGTGGCATTCACCTATAATTCCAACTACTTGGGAGGCTGAGACAGGAGGATTACAATTTCAAGGCTAGCTTCATTAAAAACCAAAACCAAAACCAAACCAAACCAAACTAAACTAAACTAAACTAAAAAAACAAAAACAGATCAAAACAAAAATCAAGAAACAAACTGTGGCTACGGCTCAGCACTCTCTAGATTCTACCCTGTTACTGCATGAACAAACAGAAAATGGAGGAAGAGAAAGGAATTAAGCTGAATCACTCAGAGTCAACTCTTGCTTTCTTTTTTTTTTTTTTTTTTTTTTTTGGTTTTTCTCCGGTACCGGGAACGGAACTCACAACCTTGCGCTTGCCAGGCAGGTGCTTTTGCCACTGAGCTAAATCCCCAGCCCCTCAACTCTTGCTTTCATTCAATAAACTTTCATTATGTGTCTAGCATGTGCCAGGGAGGGACACACACACACACACACACACACACACACACACACACACACACACACACACGACGCTGCCTGCAGGGCCAGCCTTGCTTCTTCCTTAGGTGGGAGCAGAGCCCAAGGGTGGTGAGGAGCAGTGGCACGGTTTGGAGGGCAGCGATCTGGGTGCCTGCAGCACCGAGGGGGGGTCACCTGAGACTGCAAAGAGGAAACTGTGTGCTGGGATCCTTTTTGTGATCTTGTAGCTCTTTAAAGCCCCTCTGGGAGTATGGGATTCCCAGCCTAAGGAAAACTGTCTTCCCTCAACGAGCTAGAGCCACAAGCTTGCACACTTAGGTCATTTTTGCTGCTTATGGTAAAGCGGTGGTTTTCAAAGGAGGGATGTGTGTGAGTGAGTAGATTTACCCTCCGTCTCTCTCCCTGCTCCCTTTTCAAAGACACTTGGCAAGAGGCTTTTTTTTCTTGGTACTGGAGATTGGAGCCAGGGCCTTTACAGTGGGTTACAGCCCCAGCCCCTTTTTTATTTTTAATTGTGGAACAGGGTTTCACTAAGTCTCTAAGTTGCCTAGGCTGGGTTTGAACTTGTGATCCTCCTGCCTCAGCCTCCCAGGGTACTTTGGTGACAGGCGTGTGCCACCATTCTCAGCTGTCAGGAAGCACTTTTGATTGTCATAACTAGGGGTGGGGATTAGGGGAGGGTGATTGTCACTGGCGTTTAGTAGGTAGAAATCAGGGATGGTGGCCCTCAGCACAGAATTTTGAACAACCAGGAATGCTTGGGCTCAACATGTGAAGAGTGCTGAGGCTGAGAAACCCTGTTCTAAAGGAAAGGCCCTCTGACCCTCCCCTAATTGTTCAGTGACAGTCAGAAGGAACATCTGTCACAAACTTACTACGTCAGACAAGGATTGTCGGGTTTTAGTGCAGTATCTCACGTATTTCTTCTAACACATTACAAGGTGGGCTCTAAACCATCCCTACTTTTCAGTTGAGGGCAGGGAGTCCTGGAGAGATTCAGTCGTTGTCTACAAGTCTCCACCCTGGAAAGCACCAGGGTCAGCATCTGAAGCTCAACAACCCAAAGCCAAGCGAACAGACAGTCAGCTTTCATATCCTGCCTCTGGAACACAAAGTGCCGCGGTCCATTGTTCTCAGGAATATTCCTTTCTTTTCTCTCTTTCAGCCTTTTCTTTTGTCCTTCCTTTGTTCCTTCTTTCCTTCCTTCCTTCCTTCCTTCCTTCCTTCCTTCCTTCCTTCCTTCCTTCCTTCCTTCCTTCCCCACATCCTCCCTCTTCCTTTTCTCTTTCTCCTTCCCCCTTCTCTCAGTCTCTCTGTCTCTCTCTGTGTCTGTCTCTGTCTCTATCTCTCTCTTCCGCTCTCTCTCTGACTTGGGTGAACACAGGGACTCAGAACAGGGGTAGAGGAGGGCCAGTCTCAACAATGTCTTTGGAATGAGCGTACTCGGGCTCTTGGATCGCTGCTGTGGAGTGAGTGGGTGGATGCTGGTAAGCATGAATGAGGAGGCACCTGACCAGACAGGACCCACATTAATGACATTAATGACAGGGCATGCCTTGCCAGGCGTGCCACTGCCTCTTACACCACCCAGGCCCAGTCCCTGGTCCCCTTGCAGCAGGAAGTTAGCCTGAAGCCTCAGCCAGCCTGGGAACCCTTTGAAACACCATGCAAGGAACTTGCTGGCAAAGCCTTGCAATGGAAACCATAAGCATATTCTAAATTACCATTATCATTAATCGGGGTTGACATTTAACTGCCCCCTCCTAAGTACTGCTCAATCACGGTCCCTGTTCATTCCTTTCTCTGAGATTCCCACAGGCTCCCTTCGAGTGAAGGGTACCTGAGCCTGCCCCGGTGTGTGGTCCCGGCAGAACAATGGAAGCAAAGTAATCCCTGACAGAGCGGGCTGGGACCTTGGACATAAAGCAGATATGGGGCAATGTGGGAGAGGGCCCAGGGAGCAGCTCGGGGAGGAAGGGGATGGGAGAGGCCAAGAAGGGCCCACGGGGGCCAGAAGGGCCAGTAATTCAGTAAAAGAGCCCGGTTTGTGTTCCTACATATCCCGGTTGTCACTTTAATGGATTCTAAAGAGAGAAGCAGACATGCTTCCCTAGCAGCCTAGGATGCCAGCTGCTTATGACAGAACAACTTCTTGAAAAGCTTTTATTTTAAAGAGAAAAAAAATAAAAATAAAAATAAAACAGAGTTTCTAACCAGGCTAGTAGGAGCTAGGTGTGGTGGCGCATGCAGTAATCACAACACTCGGGAGGCTGAGGTGGGAGGCAAGCCATGAGTCGGAGGTCAGCCTGGGCTACATAGTGACGTCAAGGCCAGCTTGAACTACACAGGGAGATCCTGTCTCAAAAAGACCAAAGAGAAGAAAGAAAAAGGAAAAAAACCCAGGC
>NW_004955417.1:12115794-12130222 GCF_000276665.1 Chinchilla lanigera | reverse complement strand
TTTTTTTGCAGGGGGCATGCTGGGGATTGAACTCAGTGCCTTATGCATGCTAGGTATAACTATCTTACCTATTGTGTATATATAATTTTCCTTTTCTTTTTTTAAGAGAAGAACTTTTAAAAAAAACCCTTCATTCAAGAAACCTACAAGTTATGATTGAAAAATACAGTGACTTTAAATTAAAAAATATATTACAGTAAAAGACACATTACCATTAATTCTCCTCAAAATACTCAAAAGTCCTCCTTGCTTCAAACACATTTATTTCATTGCTCTTTGTAATGTCGTAATTTTTTTTTTTTAATTGAACTCTTACAGTATTTTTTGACCACCCTGGTATGTATAACTTGCCACTTTAACGCATTCTCTTTTTAAAAAAAACCCTATTAATTGTGTTTCAGATTTCACTTATTTTGCACTGTACATGGCGTGTAGGAATTGCAAAAAGGGCCATATCTGTTGTCTGGACCATTCATGGGTTCATTTATGAGGTGTGATTGAAACATAAAGTGAATGTTTAAATTAGAAAAAAAATTATTACAATAAAAGACACATTGACACGAATCCACCCAAAATACTCTCCCTCGCTTCACACACACTTATCCCATCCTTCTCGGCTCTTTCTGCAGCTGTTCTGGAAGTCTTCTTTATGAGACGTGATAAAAAATACAGTGAATGCTGCTGCTTACTGCCATCCAACGGGAAGGCAGCCTTGTAAAAACGCTTTGGTGTCCCCTTATTCAGCAGATCTGGTACTGTGCGACTCCTGGCTCTTCCCCAAAGTCAAAATGACCATGAAAGGTAAATGTTTTGAATGGAGTCAGGACATTGAGGCAGCCAGGAGTGTGAGTAAAGATACTCATAAAGGATGAAGCTGAGAGCAGCTTCAGAAAGTGGCAAGCAGGATGGGATAAGTGTGTTTGAAGCCTGGGGGGATATCTCAAAGAGGATTAATGGCAATGTATCTTTTACTGTCATAAATACTTTAAAATTTAAGCATTCACAATATTCTTCAATCACATTTCACACACCGCACGTATTTATTGAGATCCCACTCAGCACAGGGGACACAGCAGGGGCCAAAATAGGATGGCGATATAAGCCCTTGTAGAGCTTTCATTCCAGAGGGGGAGTCAGAGAACAAAACAATAATAAATAACATAATGAATAAATACTTGACTTCTGGGCATGGCAAAACCTATGCTGGGGGGAAAGTATGTCTGATGAGGATGACATCCAGAAGATATCCAGAAAGAAATTCTACAACTAAACAATAAAAGAATTGCAATTGTAAAATGGGCAAAGGAAGTGAATAGAAGTTTCTCCAAAGGTGATGTATAGCTGGGCACCAACACAGGGAAAGATGCTTAACAGCGCCAGTCCACAGGAAAGTATAAATGAGCGAGCACTTTATACTTATCAAGACGGCTACTGTAAAAAGACAAAACAGAAAATAACAAATGTTGGCAAGGATGTGGAGAACGTGGAATCCTGTGCGTTGAGGTAGAAATGTAAAAAGATGTAGCCACTATGGAAAGCAGTTTCTTAAGATAGTAAAAATAGAATCACCAAGCTGGGCACAGCAGTACGTGCCTCTAAGATAGGAGGATTGTGTATTCAAGGCCAGCTTGGGAGACTTAGTGAGAGCCTGCCTCAAAATAAAAATTAAAAAGGGACTGGGAATGTAATTTCATGGTACATATTAGTGCTTAATATGTGCGGGCCCCTAATTTCAATCCCCAATTCTGCAAGAGAAAGAAGAAAGAAAAAAAGAATTACCATCTAACCCAGCAGTTCCAATTCTGGGTGTATACCCAAAATAATTGAAAGCAGAATATCAAAGGGTTATTTGTATACCTGTGTTCATAGCAGCCATTGACAGGAGCCAATGAGAATGACTTATTTACAGGAGTCCAAAGGTGGAAGCAGCGCTGGTATCTATGATGAATGGTGGACAAAACATAGGTAGCCACAACAGAACATTGTGCAGTTTTAAAAACAAAGTGAATGTTCACCATGTTCCCACATGGTGAACCTAGAGGACATTATACTAAGTGAAAAAAGCCAGTGACAAGCAGACACTTCTGCTTATATGGGGTACATTGAGTAGTCAGATTCATAAAGAGTGAGTATAAAATCATGGTTGCCAGGGGCTAAAGGAAGGAGGGAATGGGGAACTGCTGTTTAATGAACAAAACTTTCAGTCTCCTACTGGATGGAAAGAGTCCTGGAGATTGGTTGCACAACAGTGCGAATGTGCTTGATACTCGTGAACAAAACACACACAAATGGTTGAAGGTAAATTTTACTGTTACGTGTAATTTACCCTCATTCAACATGAAGAAATCAGTAAGTGATCACGGTTTGTCAGAAGGTAATGAATGCTCTGCAGACAAAATGCAACTAAGTGACAGAGGGTGGGTTCACTGGGGCAACTAGAAACGAGGGCCATGGGATAGTCCAGGGAGAGTGAGAACTTGAAAATGGTGAGGCCCGGAGCATGTGGTTATGGGGGAAGAGCATTTGAGGCAGAGGGCACGGCTAGGGTGGACATATTTGAGGACAGGAAGTGAGGGAGTGAGCCGACTGAGTCTCATTAGAGAAGCAGCAGATCGTGGGGAGCGTAGGAAGTCACTGTCAGGACTTGGCTTTTGTGCTGGGAGGGCTAAGCCACTAAGGACCTTTGAACAGAGAGGAGCAGTGTTTTAACTAAGTGACTGATGTTTCATTGAGATCGGTCCATCTACACTGCTGTGAAAGGAGGGTACAGGGCAAGAAAGGAGGTTGGGAGAGCAGCAGAAACTCCTGCATCAACCCAAGTGAGAGAGTTGTGTTGACTTGGACCCAGGCAGGACAAATGGAAGCACAGATTCTAGGTCAAAATGGAAGGTAAATTCATTTCCCAATGAATTGGAAATGGTGGATGAAAGGGACAAAAAAAACCTCAAGGATGACTCAAAGAATTTTGCCTTGAGCAATCAGAAGAACTGGGTTTACTGTTAACTAAAATGGGCAGCACAGCAAGAGGACCAGACATTTTTTGTGGTGAGGGTGAGCAGGTGTTTGATTTTGACATATTAAGTCAGAGATGATAATCTTTTTTTTTTTTTTTTTTGGTCTTTTTGATACAGGGTCTTGCTATGCAGTTCAGGCTGGCCTTGAGCTCACTTTGTAGCCCAGGCTGGCCTCAAACTTGCAACGATCCCCCTGCCTCAGCCTCCTGAGTGCTGGGATTACAGGCGTGCGCCACCACGCCTAGCTGATAATCACACCTGCAACCGAGACCTTGGTGGATATGTGGGTCTGGAGTCCAGGGGGCTGGTCCCAACTGGATAAGTCTTGGGGAGTCGTCAGTGAGAAAAGGTACACGTGAAAGCAATGGATCTGGAGGAGGTCACCTTCAAGGTTCGTATAGATTGAGATTTGGGAGGCCCCCTAAGTACACTCAGGATCCTGTTACTAGGTCCAGAGAAAAGGAGGAACCAGAATAGAGACTCAACAGCACAGCTGGCTGGTATCACTCTGAGCCCACGGTAACTACAGTACAGTAAACCTCCTCGAGGGAGCAGAGTCCGGATGATGGAGAGAGGCGTAATGTGAATCCCAGGGGAGGAAATGACTTACCCAGGTCACATGGCTAGCCAGGGCTGGGGATTTAGCTCAGCGGCACAGTGCCTGCCTGGTAAGCGCGATGTCGTGAGTTCAATTCCCGGTACTGGAAAAAAATTAAAAAATAAAAAATAAAAAAAACACATGGCTAGCCAATGGCAAACTGAAAATAAGTGCTTCTCATAGGAACTTGCCTATTTAGGCATCAGAAGCAGCGGTCTAATTCTAATGGGGCAGGAGCCAAATCTTCAGTAAAGTAGAAAAGTTCTTTCTTTGAAGCTCAGCTAGACCAGCATATAATTAGACAGTGCATGACAAATGCTATAAAACTGACAATAGAATAAACAAAGGCAAAGGAAATGAAAGTTAACTGTGGATCCTGGTGACCTCATAAGGCTGAGCAGTTAATGAGCTGGTTGCACTAGCAGTTATATGTTTAAGGTTCAATATCTGTATGTTTAGAGACATTTTCTGTTCAGTACTATTCATGCCTCTCATTTTCTCAAAACTCCTTTTTATTTGTTTGCTTTTGTGGTGCTGGGGATCCAGCCCAGGGCCTTGTGCCTGCAAAGCAAGAACTCTACCACTGAGCCGCATTTCCAGCCTTCAAAACTCCTTTTTAATGACTGGACTCATCTGAATACAGTATCTGGAAGTGTGCACATTCATGTTAAAGAAATTCTCTAAGTCCATCAGGTTGGATAAGTAGTATTTTACAATTAGGTGTTATCTATAAAGCAAAACCCTAAGAGATGCAAATTGTGTATTTTATGTCAGTCATTTTAATACAGAACAGCAGAGCTTAACACTTTTCCTCACAGTATCAATTCAGTGGCATTTAAAAAATTTATTTTAAAGAAAATGAAACAAAACCAAAAAACCTCAAAAAACAAAATTTCAAAACAATATGATAGGAGGGTAACTATAGTTAATACATTGCGTATTGTTATTGTTAAATTAGTTACTCAGAGTACAAGATATCAGCATTTAATTATCCAAACAGTATTAGCACAAACCTGTCTTTTCAAATTAGTAGTATAATTATGTTAACTATCTTTTCTTTTGCTTTTCCCTTCCTTCTTTTTTCCATTCTCCCAAAACAGTTTCTCTTTCTTTTTGAAGTTTCTTCCCATTTTACAATATCTGTTGTACATTTTGGAGCTTATTTATTCTTTCATTTTCTCACACATTCAGTGGCATTCTTTTCTTTGGTACTGGGAATCGAACTCAGGACCTTGTGCCTGCCAGGCAGGTGCTGTGCTGTTAAGCTATCTCCCCAGCCCTCAATGACATTCTTTTTTTTTGGTTTTCTCCGGTATCGGGAACCGAACTCACGACCTTGTGCTTGCCAGGCAGGCGCTTTGCCGCTGAGCTAAATCCCCAGCCCCCTCAATGACATTCTTAATAAACCACATTTTTCCTAGATCCAGTCTGTCTTCAAAAACACTTTAAAAATTGATCTTGTGAACGTTTCAATAACGCCCCAGTTGTATTTTCTCCATAGCCTTTCTGCGGTTTTTGTTTCCTTCTTTCCCTAAAGCTACTCTATATCCCACTGCTTGTAGTTTTAGGTTTTCAGTGAAACTTGAAAGAAGGAAGAATAAAAAAGCAAAATAACCCAGAAGACCATAATCAGGAAACAGTAGCCATATTTAGCATGTTTACTTCTCACTGGATTCTCCCTTTTACTTATTAATGGTTTTATAAGCATAATGTTTTCAGTTATTAATATTTCTCTAACAGTGGGACTGTTGTGGGCTCCCTGAGCAGTGACCAGAGAAAATGAGATTCTTCCCCTGGCTTTGGAGTTTGCAAAGCCAGTGTATTTTGGCATGAACAGTGACAGATCAGAGTTTCAAAAGCAGGATTTGAGGAGTGCAGGAACTTTCTCTTACTGCCACCTCTTCAGTACACACACACACACACACACACACAAACACACACACACTTTCTCTTTCTCTCTCTCTCTCTCTCTCTTTCTCTCACTCTCTCTCTCACACACATATCCTTCCCGTAAAGGCTCTAGAGAGGGTTACAGGCTTTGCCCTTTAGTTGAATTGCCAGGAAAATGCCAGGAAATCAAGATAGATTGTTGGGTTTGAAAGCAAAGAAGCCTGTTCCCATTTTCCCGGTGGGACCTGGGGAAGTGACTGTGGGTTTATTCATTCAACAAGGCCAAAATCAGTCTCTCAAGTGTTCTCTACCCCACCACGGGTTGAATGACCCAAGATCAAAGTTGACCATGGCTGGAAATGAGGGTCGTGGCTGGATTCCGGATGGACATTTCCACATTTCTTATGTGCCCTGCTGATCCTGAGGAGCTAGGCCAAAGTAGTCTTTCGGATTCTTAAAAAGTTTTCAGCACTCTGAGGAACGTATCTCAAAAGAAATGTTAAATTACTATAGAAACAATGTTCTTTTACCTTTGAGCTTGTCTAGGATCATTCCATAGATACATTTTGTATTCTGATTTTTCTTTCTATTATTTTCAAGGTTGTTTTAAACTTCTCTTTTAATGCTGGTTTAGTAGTTCATTTAGATGTCATAATTTTCCTAGTTACTGCATGAGAATACCCATTTCCTAATCAATCTCTTATTATTTGTTTTTATTTTATTGCTATTATAATTAACTCTGTATTTCATTAACCATTAGCATTTAGGATGAGTAGTTTAAGATAAATTCCAGAAGTAGAGTTATGAGTAAAAGAAAATATGGCCAGTTTTAATTCACAAAACATATTATTACCAAATTACTTTCCAAAGTTTTGCAGAAATGTATACTTCCATGAGTCAATAAACTCATTGGTAAAATTAAACATTGCCAGGCATGGTGGCACATGCCAGTAATTCCAGCACTTGAGAGGCTGAGGCAGGAGGATCAATGTGAGTTTGCAGCCAGCCTGGGCTACATAGTGAACTAAAGACCAGCCTAAACTACATAGCGAGATGCTGTTTCAAAAAAGAATTAAACTTCTATTAATGTCAAGTGATGTTTTACAGGTGAAGAAGAGATTTCACTGGTATATAAATAATATATTCTTTTTTCTTTAATTAAGAGCAAATATATTCAATTTAAAAATTTTAAAAAATATACTAAAGGGAGCTAAAAAATCACCTACTTGAAAAATCAATTACTTGCAGACAGCTGCTGTCTACATGCTACTATAATTCAGTCTTTTTGTGAACATACCTGTTTATTCACACATAAAATCCCATGTGCCTATAGTTTGCTTCTAATAGATTGGAGTCATGTTATGGATATCATTGTATAACGTTTTCACGATACCATGGGGATTTTCTGACATCATAAAATACTTCTCTAAAACAGTCATTAACAGAAGTCTTAAGCGTCCTAAACCTGCCCCAAGTACGTTACACTCCCTTGATGATAGGCTGCTGCTGCCATCATGGCTTGGGGCATCAAAACCAGGGGTGTCAGATGGGCGGAGGCACTGAAATGTGACTTTAAATGGTCCAACTTAGTTGCAATCATGTGTCATGTATCAGAATTTGCTTTCATCAGCTCTCCAGGTCTTGGAGATTTGGTTGCTTCCTGTTCCCAGTATAATTCTATGAGGACGACCCCCATACACGTCTTTGTGCACGTCTCTATCATCAGTAATTACTTCAGACAAATAGTTAAATGTCAAAATGCTGGAAATAAAAAAAATTATGCTTGCGTTGAGGCCTTTTGCTAAGATATTACCAAACTACCACCTAGGATGCTTGTGTGTGTGCCGTTTTCAGCTCATTTAATAAGTGCATGAGAATTTTCATTTCCGCAGCTATGCGGCCGTAGGTGTTATAATCTTTACACATCCTTGCCACATCATTAGCCAAGAAGCAAAGCAAGACTCAAAAGCAGCAGCAACAGCAAAACACAAACCCCCAAGCACACTGTGACTTACAAATTTTTGGTTAGTAGTGAGACTGACAAATTTCTACTTAGGCTAATTGTGTCTTACTTTTTGCAAGTATTCTTTTTGTAACTTTTTCTCCAGGTGGACTGCATTACATTGAGAGCCGGGATGCTGTACAGTATCAACTGAATCCTTTCTGATTTCTTCACGTCATAGCTGAGTATCAATTGCTCTATTTGGCTCCTGAGGGCCTCTTGGAGGACCTTTAAAGTAGTCATGGTATTCGTCAACTTTTAAAATTTAGTGTTTCAAAAAAGATCTTTTGCAAATAGGAAGGGGACCAAGAGATGGAGGGAGAGGGGAGAGAAGAAAGGGGAACAGGATGAAAAAAGAATTGAGATGTGTTATGTATGTGTGCCAACTTCCCATGAGGAATGTGACCACTAGGTACTGCACACATACTAATAAAAATAAAAATTGAAAACAAATTGATATTTGTATGCATACGCACTAAGACTGGACAGCTTACTAAAATGTCTAGTGTTTTGCATTTGCTTGGAATTTTAAATTGTTGTTAAATTAAACTGAATGAAGTCTCAGACTAGTGGTTTGAAATGATAGATTGGTAAAGAAAGAAAAGGTATTTCCAAATACTGCTTTGCCTGGTGGCTTCAGGGCATAGTGTAAATTCTTGATATTGAAAAGGGTAAGAAATATTAGATTAGATCCTGATATAGCTAAGTCTAGGAATTTCTTGTGTTTTTCTTTTATCATTATGTTCGTGTATAGATTTTTGATTGGTTAAATCAAGTAGTCTGTTTTGTGGTGGTGGTTTATACCTTTATTTCTTTATAAAATGATTTGTGTTCATTAAAAAATAATCAAACAGCACAAAGAAACCAGACAAGAAATAGTGGCGGTTGGGTACCAACAGACACCAAGCAAATTAAAGTCAAACGTGTTTCCCAGGAGGTGATGAGAACTAACTTCAGCTACTTACCCACCAAATTCAGATGAATTGTGGACACTGCTTGTGGCTTATAATAACTGCATGCCTCTACTTCTCCTGGACTGTGTTTGGTCTTGTGCATATAAAGACGCACCCACATGAACAGGTGTGCACACACACACACACCTGTTTCACACAGATTCTGGCCTGCAGAATGTATGATTATTTGTGGTGTAGTCTAGTGGAGAAAGCATTGATTTTGAAGGTGGCAGATAAAAAGTTTGATTTTGATCCCATTATTTAACAGGCGGCAGACCGACTCTCATCACCCTCAGTCTAACTTTGTCTTAGGGGCTTATTTTGAAGAGGAAGATGCCTGAAGTCTAATATCTTTGAGGTGTGCATTGTATTCTTTATTAAACTTTCAAAGTGTTTGAAGTCATACAGATCCTAGTGACACAGCCGAGACACGGAGCTTGAAGTGTCGGTTTCTGGTAGTTGTAATAAAGTGCTTGTGAGTTAATACAGCCTGAACCTAGATACTGATTTCTTTAAAGAACATCGGAATGCTTTTTTAAAAATCTTATCATATTGGCATTGGTTAGTGATGAGTTGGTTGTCCATTGCTTTCTTCAATTCACTCTACCTACAGGCAATTGTTAAATACAGTACTCAGTTCTTGGAAGTAATTCTCTTTTCCTCCTGTTTTTACATGGAGTAGCTTGTTTAGAAAGCTGTCCCATTAAGTGGAGCTGCTTCTGAATTGGCTGCTTTGCATGTAACAAAGCAAGCCAGGCCAATTAGGACAAAACTTGGCTGGGATTTGTCTGTGGTATGTGGGCACTTTTGGCGGAGCGGCAGGACCAGGTAATGTGTGCTGCCTGACCCAACTTGACGCGACTTGCATCTTGTATTTATTCTCTTCATTCAAGGAGATTTTCCCTTTCAAGGCACTGGCATGGAAAAACATGCAAGTACCAGGGGGGAGAGACCCATGGCCCTATCATTATTCAGACATATCTCAGGTACCAAGTAGTAGGAGTTAACTCATCATGTTTACTGGTGGTATTTTAGCAGCAAGATGTTGATTTTACAGGTACATTGTTATTAGGTTTTACTATTAAACTACCTATAAAATACTTGATTTATGTGGATGCTTGACATCAAGTTTGAGATTTTATTTAGCATTTAGTTTTCTGAAATTACTTAGAAGTATTTAGAAAATGTTATTTACTTCCCATTTTCTCTAAAGATAAGTCAAAAAGGTCTGCAGCCAACTCTCTCAGCACCCTTGAGAAAATCAATTTATCAAGCTTTGTTTCTGTTTTCTGGATGTAAAACAAATGTTTGGGCCTTTAGGGTTTCCTAAAGCCTCAAGGGAAAAGGGGACTTCACGGACATTCAGAGGAGGAGAAAGAAGAAAGGACAGGGGAAAGGGAAAGGGAAGTGACAGGGATGCCTCTCTGAGGCCTGGGTTGTCTTCTTCCTCTAAAGAAAAGTCTTCTTTCCTTGGTTGCTGACATATACTGGATCAATGATGGAATTATGGTTTCCTGACCCATGGGGGGCAATTTTATTGTGCACATATCCCTGGCCTTGCTCACTGCTCTTGTGTGTGCAAACTCACACACATATGTGCACACAGACACACACACATGCGCACGCATATAGAAATACATGCGCAGTGATTTAGTGAACATTTAGAGCTAGAATTTATTGGACACTCACCGTGACCTGGGCCCAGTGCAAGCATTCCCACTGGCACTGTCTCATTTGATAGTCCTCAACGAACTCTCACATGAGGTGGTTGCTGTTATTGCCTCTTTTATAGGTGACACAACTAGGGCTCAAAAAGATTAAATTACTTGCTGAAAACCACGTGGCCATTTGTGACAGAGCCAAAATTGAAGCTCAGATCAGGTTGACTCCAAAGTCAGAGTGGCAGAGTCTGTGAGTTCTAAGCTTCATAGATATCTGACCTTATAGGGTTGCAGAATCACCTTGGGACCCTCAGTCTCTAACTTGGTGTGGGTTCTGTGAGATCCCCAAATGGCTACTTTTGGCCCTGAAATGCTGAGCTGGGCCTGTACTCCTAACACAGATCATCTAGTCTTTTTTTCTCTTGTGAACCTGTACTGGATAGGATGACAGTAACATTTAAACTGGTGACCTATGAGCTAAGCAAATTGCCTTCCATGAGGTGGGTAAGCCTCGTCCAATCATTTGAAGGTCAGAATAAATACTGACTTCCTCTAGCAAGAAAGAATTCTACCAGCCTTGGGCCTTTGGGTGCCCATCAGCTCTTCCCTTGGTCTCCAGTCTGCTGGCCAACCCCATTGCATGAGGCGTTTGTGACTGACCAAGCCCCCACAATCTTAAGAGTCTCTTTCTCTCTCTCCTATCTCTTTGGAGAACCCTCACTCATAACAGAATATATTTAGGATGGACTCTCTTCAAAATTATTTGTGACCATGTAACGTCCCTCTAGAATATCCTACAGCTTGTGATCTTCCTGAAAGCTCTACCCAAGCCCCACAAACAGTTCAGAGGTGCTTCCTTTTTTCTCTTCTAATTTTTGAAAAATTAAAGCATCTGTCTACTTTCTCAGATTGTTTTCTAAAAGTGAACTTCTGAGCAACTGCGTTGAAGTTAACAGTATGTACTATAACAACCATTGTTAACTTCTGATCACCTTGTTTTGAAATTCTGTATCATTTTTATTGTTTTTGTCTTGGTTGTTGTTATTTTGTTTTCCTTTCTCTTTAAAATAAAAAGAAGGTGTACTTTCCAGGGATGGGGGTTTGTGGGTGGGTGACTGGCCTTCCCTCTGCCTGGTTGTTAGTGTCCTCTCTGTCCAGGTGCACTGATCTGTTTCCTCCTTGAACAGGCTCCTTTGACTTTTCATTGGAGGCCGGTGACGTCTGTAACTACAGCTGCATCTCCCTCTCCACTCTCCTCTGAAAGTGTGTCTAACAGCCCTTGGGGAGTAGCTGGTAGGCTCCTTTTAGCTCATCACCTTGGTTCTTAAAAAAAGTTTATTAGTACATGTTTGCACTGCATAGTGTCTCCATTCATGGTAGGGGGTAAGTACCTGCACTTAACACTTCATTCTTTTTATTCCCCTTCTCCTCCCCTCTCTCACCGCTCTGTCCATCTCTGGCTCCACTTCTCATTTGTGAAAGATTGATTTCTCTATTTGTTATTGTCTGTCTTTTAGAATAATTATTTATACTTTGGTTTATTTTTATGAGAGAAGTTAAGTAATATTCAAGCTTGTGTGTCTAATTTATTTCACGTAACATTATGGTTTCAAGGTGCATCTATTTCCCTACAAATGATTCAAATGTGTCTTTATTTGGGGGAAAAAAGGTACCCTTCTCTCTTGTTGGTGAGAATGTAAACTGGTACAACTACTGTGGAAATCAGCATGGAGATTTCTCAAAAAACTAAAATTAGAAATTCCATTCTACCCAGATATTCCTTTTTGTTATGGCTTGTGTCTAGATGTCCCCCGCAAAGCCTCATGCAGTCACGGCTTTTTCAGAGGTGGCTGAATCCAGAGTGCGTGATTGATTTGTAGTGCAATGCTGGGACTAAGGATGGGTGATTGCTATATATCAGTCCACTGATTGGACTGGCACCACCCTAATCTCAGTAGACTGGATACAATATAAGGGACAGAAAGAGGCTTGCTTTCTCTTCTTTAGTTGCTTTTGCTGTCTTCTGCCACCATGAACTGTTGCCCTCTGCCATGTGCCACCCTGCCTTGGAGCCAACAAATTATGGACTGAAACCTCCACCAACTGTGAACTAAATAAACCTTTCTTCCTTCAATTTTGGATGTTGGGTATGTTGTCTCAGCAATGAGAAAAGTAACTAAGACACCCTTCTAGGTATCTTTTGGGAAGAGTTAAAGGCATCAACCTGTTTTATCTTTTTCATACAGGTGTCTTGCGATGCCTATCTTTGTTTGCTTTTGTAGGGATTGTCTTCCCCATGAGAAGGTCACCTTTGTGAAAGGCTGTCTGTCCTTTCCTTGTTTGTCCTCTTTACTCTGCCTTCCTAGTGGCCAGAGCTCGCCTGTCCAGAGCTGGAGCTCTAAACTGCAGGCGAGTGAACAGTGGAAGCAATGAAGGCATGAATGCAGTCTGCATTCACTGAATTCACTCTGCCAGGGAGGCAGGGGCATGCAGGTGTGTGATGTCCTACTGGTGAGAAGAGAGTAAATTGCTCATTTTTGAAGGTGCATTAACTCTTTCAGGCCCCTAGGGTATCATTTAGCTCACTGGAATAGTAATTTACTAAACAGTACCTTTGGGGCCTGAAAAAGTTAATGCAACTCCAAAAGTTTCTAATTTACACCAGGGAGCAGTTTATTTACCCAGCAGGGTTTGACCTAATAGGTCTTAACTCCATTTAAGAGAGTCATAAGGGCTTTATCACTTTTCCACCTTCCATTCCCTACTTTGAGCATTTATCTGTTTGTGAATTGTTGGGGTGTGTGTGCTTATGTGTGTGTGTGTGAATACTTTCAACCAAGTCCTGAGAAAGAGACTGCTGTCTATGGCACTAGCATACATCTTTTATGTGCATTTTAATTTATATGATAAAAAGCTCCAAACCTGTGGATTGAACTCCATTCACACAATGTTATTTCAGTAGCTTCTGGGTGTGCGCTGCAAAATTGCTCAATTAGTTTATATACGTTTTAAATCTAACAATTACATCTCATATGTGGAGAATGTAAAAAATCTTATGTGTTTGGCTTACCAAACCTTATCTATAATATACGGGTCACTATTTTATGTCTTTTTGTTCTGTCAAATAACAAAGCTGCTTTTATTTCTAATCTCAGGCACTTTTGCCCTGAGATTTTCCAGATCTAGCCTAATCTTTCCTCTTTTACTAATTACTGCCAATTCTGTACTCTTGCAGTGTGCCAAAAATATTTCCTCCCCTTCTGAGTTTATTTTTTAGGAAAATCATTCTTACAGATTCAAGCTATGGAAATACCTTTTAGCTATTATCACACTGATGTTACAGTACCTGGTAACGTGTCTCTCTCAGCTTTAGGGTCAAATTAGTTATGACTGTTACCAGCAACAGGTAGCAGACTTTCTGTGAAAATGGACTGTGGGCTAGAGTTTTCCAAATATAGTCAAAGCCCATCAATTAAGAGTTTCCTATTAGACTTTGTGATAATTCATCTGAACTGGGTTTAAATATGTCCTTGCTGTTGAATGAGGGTTTGCTAAGCAAATAATAGTGTAAATCAAATTGCAGAGCGAAAACTGCCTTTGAAGATATTGTTATGGATGGTAAAGTCTTTTTTTGTTGTTTTGTTTTTTTCTCTGGTACCGGGAACCGAACTCACAACCTTGCGCTTGCCAGGCAGGCACTTTTGCCGCTGAGCTAAATCCCCAGCCCCTATGGTAAAGTCTTGATTGGGCCGTTTAATTATTTGCATCACAGAGACTTTTATGTTGTTAAATGTTGTAACAATATTTTCCAATTTTTCGTTTCAGTTAATATGGAAATTGATTTCAATTTAAGGATGTTTTAATTTCTCAAAGATGTCATTCTGGACAATAATGATTACTCTGCATAGGTAAATAGATGTTAATAATTGGGATATTGGGTGTGTGGAAGTTTTAGAAATATTTTTTAATGTAGATGTATGGTCTTGTGATTTGATTCATTCTTGTAAAGGTAGATTGAAGCAAAAACAAAATAAAACTAAAAACTATAGGATACCAAGTAATGGAAAGTTGTGATTATGGTTCCATGCATTTACAAAAGTTCTCTGATCTCTAACAAATTTATTTAACATTATTTATTCATTCAGTTTGTATATTGAAATAAAGGTACATTTATTTTAAAATTCTGTCACTGCAGTTTTTCATTTATTTAAGAATATGGTGCTCCTGTTAATTGAAGCGCTTGCCTGAACTAGTACTGTGCTAGAAAGGTGTTTTTAGTAAGTGGATTTTGGAAATGGACTTTTTCTGCT
>NW_004955417.1:12072622-12115694 GCF_000276665.1 Chinchilla lanigera | reverse complement strand
CAGGCAGGCGCTTTTGCCGCTGAGCTAAATCCCCAGCCCCTTCTGCTTCACTGTTTTCTATCTTGTAAAAAAATGAAAACTGGCCTTTACACTGCAGATAAGAACAGTGCTAGAGTGGCGCCATTATTGTGACATTTGCTGATGTCATCCTTCAGACGCATTCTAGGTCTACATTTCTACAGGTGGTGATCCTATTGGAAAGATCAAAGGTCTTACTTTCCAAAACTGACCCTGGCATTCTGAAGACCTACCCTGGAATTCCGAGCTTCTCAATGGGCCGATCTTGGCTGTCAGCTTGCAGCAAGAGCTGTTGCTCTGATTGCTTTCTGATTCTTTTTACATCCTCAAGTTTGAAAGCTGTCCCTAGCTTCATTATTTTCCCTGAGCCCCATAATATATGACTGAGCTTTCATCCGACAGTGAAAAACTATATCCTGCAAATGGTCTAGTCTTATAAATAGAGAAGCCTGGACTGGTTCATCATGGACTCTTAGTGTTTTTCAAAGTATAATTCAGGTCTCATCATTTCTTTGTTTACATTTGTTTTGGCTCCCCTAGGATGAAAGCCTTCCAGAGGATATAGAAGTTATGCAATAGACTCATGTTAGGAGAGAGACAGAGATTGTAGGGGGAAATACCAAGCTGTGGATTCTTTAGTTCAATGTGATTGTTTTAGTCCAAACGACTTGTTTGGAGGCTACTCTGTTTGTCTTAAAATATTTGAATGACACTAAAATTTGTATAACCTCCATAAACCTCCCTAACTGATTTTTCAGTTAGATAAAGTTTTCAATCCTGGTAAAAGCTAATGCGGATTTAAGCACAAGCAGAGTGAAAACTGTTCTCTGTAGTCTGCATAAGCGCAAAGTTCATGTAAGAGATCCTGACTGTTATGGGACACAAAGTCCTAAATATTTTAAGAGTAGGGAGGAATTATACCGCTTTCTTATTACTTTATGCTTTCAGGGAATTTGTAGCATATTTATTGGTAATTTTTCCACGAGATTTCATTACACCAAAGAAATATGTATGTATGTGTGAGAAAGCTGTAGTTAGCCTCAAGTAACAAATAGTAATCGTTATTTTAATCTCATATTTCAATTAGCCTTAATCTTTTGTTTGTATGGCCTTGAAAAGCTGTAAAAATCAGTCATTATAGTTTAATTACCTACTATTATCCCAGGTGGCTAACTCCACTTCCTTCTAAACAAGTGTCTCCTTTCATTTGGTTTTTAAATGCCACGATTGGGTTCACTAACAATAGTATTATGCGTTCTGTACCAGGCTTTTTAGGTTATGCTGTGGATTCTTTTAATTTTGGTTCCTCCTGGCACCAGGGACCTGCTGCTGAGGCTTCTGCTTCTTTTTGTCCTTTTGATCCAGCCTGCTTGCTGTTCCACTTCAAGGTAGAATCACAGTTGAGTTTTACATAATGACAGAAGTTGAATGTTTCCTGCTCTACTGTTTATTTAGTAAAACATTTTACATTCCTGGATAGATACCAGTCTGTCATTAATGGATTCTTGGCTTTGGGCCAATAGCTAATAGTTTTATTGGTCCTCATAACATAGCTATGTGATTTTTGTAACCACAAGGGGCCTCTTTTCCATGTTTTACTTTCTTTCTTTATTCCTTTTTTTTTTTTTTTTAATAATCTAATGATCCAGAGGTACAGCAGATTTAAAATGGAGTATTTCTTTTTAAAGTCATTATCTATTTCAACTCATTCATTCTTTTTGCTCGTAGGAAATTCTGCTATTTTGGAGAATATGAAACAAGGCTTGGTACTCACTGCTCAATTCTCATTGTTTTGGGCTTTCTGACTGCTCTAAGAGGCCTGGCAAAGCTCATGTTCTCTGCTAGTCAGTGTCTATTTGCCTATCTTAATAGGGAAAGGGCAGGAAGGGTTATTTATAGTATGGGAGTTTGTCAAGCTTTATTTGATTGCTTTAAGCATTAAGTAAGAGGGTCCAGCTTTGGAAATCCTAGAATCAGATACCCTTAAAACAGGTCTTTACCACTGGGGGTGCATGAGTGAAGCATGTGCACTTTCAGGATATTTTTTTAGACATGTAGATGTTAGTTGTGATTTCAAACCTGCAACCATTGGCCTGATATCACACAAGACTACTCTGGTATCCTCAGCTTGTTCTTTGGGATGTTTTCTGGTTAGATTATTCTTTCCTCACTCCCCATGTATAGTACTTTATTTTAGTATATTACCATTACTACTGTTTTGGGGGATTAAACCTAGGGCCTCATGCATGCTAAATATGCACTGTACTACTGAGCTATACCCTCAGCCCTGCCATGTACTGTATGTAAAATAGTAGAGGCAATGTGATGGTGCATGTCTGTAGTCCTAGCTATCTGAAGGCTGAGGCAAAAGGAGTGTTTGAGCTCAGGTGTTTAAGGCCAGCCTAACAATGTGAAACTTCATGTCAAAACCAAACCAAACCAAACCAAACCAAACCAAACCAAACCAAACCAAATCAGACCAGACCAGACCAGACCAGACCAGACCAGACCAGACCAGACCAAACCAAACCAAACCAAACCAAACCAAACTAAACCAAACCAAACCAAACCACAAAGCAAAAAACCCAAAGCAGAAAACACAAGTTAAAGTACTTTATGTTTCTAATTCCCCCAAATTCCATCTTTTCTCTAGTGCACAAAGTGACTGTGAAATCTGAGGGGCACAATCCTAAAACAAACTAGACATTGAGCTGTCATAGTGACAACGAGGGTGAATTCCAAGATGACAGATTCTGTTTTATTCCTTCGCTTTAATGTTTAAACAACAACAACAGCAGCAATAACAACAACAACAGAATCTGAAATGAATGCCTGCCAACTGTGGAGAATTTATCAAATATAAAAAAGAGAAAGGACAGAATAATTATTCCCAACTTCCATCTTCACCCCCACTGCCACCTCATCACAATGCTACACATTTTAGCCTATAACTTTTAGGGAGTTTTTGTTTTTTCTACTTGTACATATAGTATAGACCATTCTATACATTTGATTTTTGAATACTGATACTTAAAATTTATTATGTAACACTCATTTTCCAATTCCACTTAAATTCTCTTTTGACCTAATTTTAAAGAGTACATCATATTTCATCATAGGGATTGTTTTTTTCCTGTCTTTTTGAGACAGGGTTTTGCTGTGCAGTTCAGGCTGGTCTTCAACTTACTTTGTAGCCCAGACTGGCCTCGAACTCACAGCAATCCTCCTGCCCCAGCCTCCTGAGTGCAGGGATGACAGGCCTGTGCCACCATACCCAGCACTCATCATGGGGAATGATAAAGTGATTTACACAACTATCTCCCCATTTTGAGCACCTTGTTTTTCTTTCCTTTTCTTTTGTAATTGTAGTGTTGTAGCAAGCATGTTTGCACATAAATTCCTGTCTGATTCTTAGAATCTTAGAGATCTTCTGCCATTTTTAACACACCCTAACAAGACATTAGGAAGACTCTAGTTCCCATCCACGGACCCTTACTTCCAGCTGCTAATTGCAGGGAAAACATTTTGCCCAGGGAGTAGAAAATCGTTTGGTTTCATTTGGTTTTTTGAGGGGGAGTTGCAAAAGTTTTGCCCACAAAACCAGTGGATTTTGAAATGTTGGTGTGTGAGGAGAGCACCTGAGTTATCTTTCAGAGAGACATGGGCTCTTGTTTGCTGAAGTTGCAGCGTGACATATGGACAGATGCATGTTGGTGGCGAGGTGCAGCTGGAGAGGAGCAAGTCCTTTGGTGCCACGGGTCAATTTTGCTTAATACTGTGATGTTTTAAATCAGGACAATGCCAGTTCAATTAAATATCCAAGAACAACAGTGTCCTTTGCAAGGCAATTCTTTGGCAAACAAGCCCAAATAAATGTTTTTCGCTTTCGAAACAGTGCCTCCAAATAAGTCAGAGCCTATATAAAACAAACCATAAAATGTACTAGAAAAGCCAAGGGATGGGGCACTCCAGGAGGGCACCCTTAATTACTCATTATCCCAGTAGTCAGCCTTGGTTGTCCACATTAGGTTTTCTGCAAAATTAGTGTATTTTATTGTCATGGCAAAAAAATTACATGTGGATTTATAGAATGCATGAAAATGCAAACAGTTAAAAATAAATCAATACTCTTTCAGATGATAAGCTAGTATTTTGATTTTTTGAGCTTATGCCTTCAAAGAGGAGCGAGTTTCCACTATAGGGTCCGCCCTCAGTCTCTTTACCAGTT
The DNA here is from genome assembly GCF_000276665.1 of Chinchilla lanigera. Lineage (NCBI taxonomy): Eukaryota > Metazoa > Chordata > Mammalia > Rodentia > Chinchillidae > Chinchilla > Chinchilla lanigera. The sequence continues at coordinate 12,111,448 of NW_004955417.1, read as the reverse complement.
AATCGCACACCCAGGTGTATTTGGAAGCTGATTGGAGGGAGAGAAAGAAATCACTTCTCCTGCTATTTCGGATTACAAAGTTAAGCCTGCTAGTTATCAAGCTTTAGGAGGAACACTTTCTTCATTCTGAGAGCTCCTTTTGTGTAAGTGCTATCCAGGCCACTGAGCCTGGTTAAGAATTTTGTTAATTGCCTTGGCTGATGGGTGAGGAAAACCCCAAGCAGTATGCTGGCAAGGGGAGAATGAATGACTTCTCTCTCCTGCTTCTTTTGTGTGAAAAGCCAAGGTGACCAAATACCAAATGAACAGACCAGTGAGCCGTTAGACTTTCAGAGGAGTTACTGGCTCTCTGGGGGGCCCCAGCATTGAAGCTAACTCTGAGAATGAAGAAGTGGGTGAATTCCACCACGACTAACACTTTAGTTTGGTATTTGACAAGAAATAAGTAGTGGAGGCCAGGAGCGGAGTTCAGCGGTATCGTACTTGCCTAGCATATGCAAGGCCCTAGTTCCGTCCTACACATGACAGCAACAATGGCAAGAACAACAAAAACCAGTTGAGAGCCTCCCTACAAAATCAGTGTGCGTTATGATCTGTATGTGGCAATTTCTCATCAAACGTTAGTTGAAGAAGTGATTGAACAGGTGAATTAGGAGGAGGTATTGGAAGGTGAAATAATGAAGACAGCCCAGTCTATGGGAAGCTATTTTGCCTTGAAGTGTGTGAGGTGACAGGACCTTGAGACAGAAGAATCAGTCTGCAGGGCTGCCCGTGTGCCGTGGTTCTGGATCTGTCTAGCAGCAGGCAGAATGGGTGACTTATTAAAGAAAGCTGTAAGCGGGGAATGAGCAGAAGGAGGCCACTTGGTTTGCAATGAGTTCTCACCAAGCAGGGCCTACTATAAACAGGAGTGTTTTAAAATAGCGGGGTGATAACGTGAGGGATTCCACTTGAGAGCGTTTCTCTCTTGAGGTCTCTCTTCTTAAATGGGCTATGAAGTAATGCTCTTGTCTCTGCACTTTCCTTTCATTTTGAACTCCCTTCTCGGCCTGAGTAAGAATTTTGCAAGCTTTGAAATATGTCAACATAAAATAAGCTTTGAGACAGCTTGAAAAATGTAAGATTCATAATGGACTCCACTAAAAATATGGTTTGTTAAAAAAACAAACCAGGCTCGATCTTCCTCACTTGGAAAAACAATCAGATGGAACTTGAGCTATCACCATCCTTTTATAGATTCCTGCACCATGAGAAGTCAAGCCTTCCCCAGTTAAAGCAGGCCTATTTGCGATGTTCCTTTCAACCACTTGCCTAATGACTTCCATGACCTCTTCAGATTCAATTTGACAATCTTTAGGACTCTAACAGCGGCTACCTATTCCATGAAACCTTCCAGATGACTCCCTACGTGACAGTCTATCCATCCAGTCTCACTCCCAGCTGTGTATGGCTCATCTTCCCTTCTGATTTGTCAGTGTTTCTCAGCCCCTGTCCCTTCAATAGACAAAGTCTTTCTTTGGTAATAGGCATTAAGTATTTTACTTGAAGTCTTAGCAAGCAAAAGTTTGTTTGTGTATGTATTTTTGTAGTGCTAGCAATAGAACCCAAGATTTTGCCCATGCTGGGCAAGTGCTCTACCACTGAGCTACACCCTTAGCCTAAAAGTTTATTTCTTATTCATGCAAATTCTGGTGTTGTTTGCAGAGGTAAGCTGGGGGGTGTTGGAGAGCTTTCTTTAGGACTTCTCCATCTTTTTAATTTTTATTGTTTTATCAGTATCTTCTCAACCAGGACCTTCCAAGGTCATTACAGCACAGGAAAGAAAATATAGAGGTGCTGCCAGCTCCTTAAATGCCTCAGCCTTGAAGCAACGGAAGTCATTTCTCATTTCAATTGCAAAGTGGCTGAGAAGTGGGGCTGTTACACCAGTTCAGGAAGTCAAAGAAATATGGGTGCCCCTAAGTTATGTTGACTACAAGGCCATACCCACTTGGTCTTATGAGCTCTAGTCCCGTCTGTTCTCCATACTTAAAAACAAAACAAACGAGCAAAGCAAACAAATCAGATCACCACACTTTCTGATTTATCTGTTGCCTATGGGATAAAATCTCAAAAAGCCGTAGAGGTCCTCCTGAATCTGCTCTCTGCTTTCAGTCCCCATGGCTTTCCCTTAGTTGTATAGAATGGCTCTTTTTCAGAGCCTAAATGCCTTTGCATATGTGATTCCTTGAGCCTGAGATGCTCTTCATCTATGACCATCTGAAATTCCTGTTTAACCTTCCTTTTAGAAGTCCTTCTTTTTGGAGGGCATCACCTGGCAAGGTTAAGGGCCTCTTCTGTTGAGCTCCCATGGAACCTGCTATGGTGGCCTTCCTTACAATTGTCATTGTTTATGTGTCACCCTATCCCATTAAACCTGGCTCTGTTGTGAGAAGATGCCACAGTCTTCTGTGAGAAGATTTACATCCCTAAATCTTCAGGATCTAACACTGTGTCCAGCACTTTGTGGACTCTCAGTATATGTGTGTTGAATAACATTGAAATTGAATGTACACATCATTAAACTATATCAAAAAATGATGGAGACAAATATGGTTTGTTTTAAAACTTGTAAGGATTTTGGGGTCTTGGATGGGTGAGAAGGGAGGGCATTTGGCTGAGGGCCAGGGAACTGGGGAGTTAGTATTTTTGGTTTAGTGCAGGCAGTTATGTGGTTGAAACTGACTTTGACTACTGCCTACTGGAAACAGGTTGGATGGTAGGAATAGTTTCAATGCTGATCTGTTTTCACTGCATTTGCTTTTCACGGTTGTCACATAAAAGCTACTTCATTGATATTCATTGCCTATCAGGTAGTGTTCTGTAGTTTAGAGAGCGCTTCGCTCCATTGTTCTTCTCATTAACACTGTTTCCCTTTTTTAAATTATTTGATGTTTCTGCACACTAGTTGGAGCATTCTCAACCTTTCCTCTAGCTGAGTATTTAAGTGGAAAATCCACTTGAGACCCTCAAACTTCAATTCAACAGCCTCCTGCTCCAAAGAACATCACCAGGCTTTTTAGACACATGCAGAGAGGACTACCCATCACTGTAATCATATAAGTCATTTGAAAGGGCCAGAGCATGGGTTGGCTCTGCTGGACAGCTGAAGAGTATTGAGAAATCAGGCTAGAAGCAGTTATCAGTGGTAGCAAGGATTCTAATATTAGGCTGAGGAGTTTAACATAGGAGTTCTCAACCCCCTGAAGTAGGGCACTAAAAACCAACCCAGACAAGAATTCCTCAAAACCAAAAGCCAAAATTAACCATGCCAGGACTCTTCCCAGTGGATTATGGAGCCTTGGAATCCATGGAGCATTATCCAAAATCCAGTGGAGATGGTCACTAGTAATGACTAATAATGGTCATTCATATTCCCCACTGCAATCAATCTCTTCCTTGTCGTTCTTCTCTCCCAAGAGCTGGAAGGAAACTAAAGGACCATCAAATTTTGTTTAGTAGTTTTAGGACTTAACAGAGTTGCTTCAGGACTCCAAGGACTTACTCCTTCTTCAACCAGACAAAACTCAGATCTATCTCTTTGTCTGTCTGTCTGTTTATCTATCTATCTATCCATCTATCTATCTATCATCTATCTAAATTTGGGTTCTGGTTAATATCATGTTTAAAAATTGGTTCTGTTGCTATAAAATATTTGAAAATCACTGAATCTTGTTCAATTCTTTATTCTACAGATGGACTCATATTTTAGATTTGTTACACATTAGGTAGGTTATAACAGTGTGCAGATTAGACAGGTGTATTATAGATCAAAAGTAAAATATTGATCTTAGTGGAGCCACTTGCTAGCTATATCAGCTTAGCACCTAACTTCTAGGAGCTTCCATTTCTACATTACAATAGTATTAATGCCCTGTCTCAAACTGAGAATCAAGAGAACATAGGTGAGAGTATGCTGGAAAACTCATACAATACACAAATGTGAATCATCCTCATTAAAATTGCAAAACTTTTTTTCCTCTTTACTATGTTGGAAATAGACAAAAGCCACTGAAATCTAGGCCGTTTTCCTTATGTTAAGAATACTTTTTATTTTAATGTAAAACAAGTAGGTATTAATAAAAAAAAACTTCTTATTTCTATGAAGAAAAATCAAATTTCATAACAAAATAATTAGCAAATAACCATGGTTAGTATATAGTACTTTGTATCATGATCTTAAATGAATGACCAAAATGTTACTCATAGTATGAGTCATGGATATAAAAAAAGATTTGTTTTTACAAAGAGGAAACAAAGAAATAAAAGGATGTACTTTCTTTTCAATGAAAAAAAAAAAAAAAAAAAAGAGGGGCTGGGGATTTAGCTCAGCAGCAAAAGCGCCTGCCTGGCAAGCGCAAGGTTGTGAGTTCGGTTCCCGGTACCGAGAAAAACCAAAAAAACAAACAAACAAAAAAGAAATCTAGGAGTACAAATGAAACAATTTAGCATTTATCTTAAAATATTTTTGGAGCAACAAGATAGATAATTTGGGGAGTTATTTGAACTTCTCCCTTATTCCTATTGATCTATTTTCTATTTTGTGCATTCTCTTTCTCTCTAGCTTCTCACATAAGAGAAACCATGTGATATTTAAGTTTTTGTATCTGACTTCTTTCACTTAACATTATGTCCTCATGTTGTATCCATTTGCCTATGAATGCCTCAAGTTTACCTTTCTTTATGGAAGAACAGTACTCTGCTGTGTATAAGTACCACATTTATTTATCCATTCATCTGTTGATGGACATACACGCTATTTCCAGAATCTAGCTATTATAAATTTTGCTGGCATTAGCATGGGTGTGCATGTATCTCTGTAACTGATGACTTTAACTCTTTTGGGAAGATACTTAGGAGAGGGGCAGCTGGGCCAAATGGAATTTCTGTTTTTATTTTTTGAGGATATCCATACTGACTGACACAGTAGTTGTATTCATGTACCTTCTCACTAACAGTGTAGAAGATCCTCATCAGCATCCTCATCAGCACTTGCTATTGTTTGATTTTTTTGATCATGCTGTTCTTTCTAAGTCTTCTTTTCAGAAGGGCTCACTGAAATTAAAACCAACTTCAAGAGATTAGGCAGCTCTTATTCATTTATTGAGTGCCTAATACGAACCAGGATTGTTCTCAGCTCTGGGGCTTTCACAGCCAATGGAAGAATACGGTCCCTGGTCTCTAACAAGGGCTGAAAATAGACTCTGAAGGCAACTTGCAGACAAGTTCCTGACAGCAGCTCTACTGGGGTAAGAGACTGCATGTGGCACTTCCAAGTCAGCACTTTAAAGCTGGTTCCTGACACTTTTGTAGCTCTCCCGCTGTGCCTTTCTCTCCTCTCTTCCCTCTACTAGGCTTTGTTTTATACTTCTTATGGAAGGAGGAGGTGGGTAGACTGGGTTTATATCGTAATGATGTACAATGTTCTTTCAGGGGTACTTTCTGAAAGGTACCGTTATTGTGTCTAACATTTACATGGCTATGGAATAATCTTAGATTATGAATGAACAAAACAATGATGATGTTAGCAGAAGCTTTTTTCTGCATAGCAAAACCATGAAATTATATGTAACATAATGTACATGAGCTACCTTGCATTTGTTCCCCTTGCTTTACCTAACAGCACTCTGATTTCCTTTTGGGTACCATCGTTCTTATACTATCCTATGATTTGGCGGAGGTCTACTGTCTTAATCTGGGGCTGGACATGAGACAGGCTGGCCAACTGGAGAAACGAATGTCTTTAAGTCTTTATAATTGGCCCAAGATGGTCATGTGACCATGTCATAAACCAAATTTTCTTAGTGGAGGGACAAAAATAGGTCATATGTCTATTTTGTCAGACTGAACATCAACATTTTAGTATAATGCTCCCTCTTGCTGAAGCTGCAGACAGCAGCCCATCCCTGGAATGCTGGGACCCTGGGCAGAGTATGCCTGAGAACAGAGCCATTCAGAGGAACTACCCTGATGTCATGTTTATGTCCCTTGATTTATCTGGGCCTGAAACCAGACTAGCCTTGAAAGTTTTTAGCTATGAGAGGAAGTCAATCTCTACTCCATCTTTTGTATTGATACTTTTCTTGTTTCATCACGAGCCAGTTGGAGATTATTTTTTGAAGTCACCAGGCACTGAGAAAGTCTGACCTAGCACAGCTCCCTAACTACTCATGTACTTATTGATGGGGAAATATCTTGAAGTGGACTTGATAAATGGGTGTATACATAGAAATATATTTATGTAAAACAAGGGATTATGAGCTATCATTTTCTTCATCCTATATTTGTTTGGACCCTTCAAAGGTCTTTTCAGTACTGTGATTTAAGCCAGAAAGGCCTCCTATCTGTGGACACAGTGAGGGTCACAAAGCTTAGATTAATTATACAACTATGTGGAGGGATGTTGTGTTAGCAGTGGTTTTAAATGTTTGCACATCAGTTTGACTCTTGAGGCCTTGGTTTTTAATAGATCATATCATATGAACGTTTCACATTATCATTTGGAGGAAATTCAGATATTTTGAGATGGAGTGATATCCAAAGATACTCTCTGTTTCTGGGAATTTTGGTTTCTATATCCTGTGTTTATTTGCAAGACACATGCATGAAACCATCTTTAGGGAAGGCCTGCCATACTGCACTAAATTATTTCACAACCGCTAACTTTCTTAAAAAATCCAAAATGACAGGCAGGAAGATCTACTCATATCTCCTCATCATTCAAAGCTTGAGAGGCATCTGAGTTCATTTCTGGTTCATTGATGTTGCAATGGAACTTTACGCTTTCTGCGTGAGCTCAACTAGCAAAAGACACTAACTGATTAAGCTATTGCTAGTGTCTGATAAAAAAACCCGTTAATTCTCTCTAAAATGTTCACTGTGCTTTTTATTGGAATCTGCGGTATATTTTCTGATTCTGTTTTGCCACATGATGTTACATTTTACCATGCTAGCTTATACTCCATTAAGGGAGGAACCAGAATACAGGACAATGTGGGAGATGAATGAAGGGCAGTATACATTAGCATTAGTTGACTTAAATGTTTTAAAACAAATTTCAGGTCATTTGACCAGAGTATTGTCTTTGACTTTACCATGATATCATCATCACACCTGATCATAATTAGCAATGTTCCCTAAATAGCATGTGATACACACTCTTTTAAAATTTTTCTACTTGTCTCAAAAATGCCTTTTAGAGTTGGTTTGTTTAATTAACATGCAAAGCCCATATACTGTGTTTAGTTATTATATCTCTTCTGTCCAAATCAGTCCACCCTTTTGTACCCTACTGACCCCACCCCATGCTGTTTATTTGTGGGAGGAACTGGGTCATCTGCTCTATAGAATTTCTCACATTCTGGATATGCAGAATTGTTCTCTTTTGATGTGTTTTACTGTGTTGTTTCTTCCTTTTATTTTGACATGAATTGGTCATTGGATCTAGAATTCATCAGATGTATGTTCGTTTTACTTAGGCTGGACTGTTAGCAAGGGGACACATTTTCTATTGTTTTATCAGGAGAGAAGTAATGCGTAGCTGTTTCTCTTTCAGTGGTGTTAAGATTAAGCAATACGTGTATCTTTTTTCTTCCTCTTTCATTCCTTATAAAATCCACTTTACCCATTTGGTCTGTTGTGTTAGTATCCGTTGAAAATTGCTGCCTTCACCCATTTATTTATTAAGGACTTTAAAATGGTGTTGTATTCCTTCTCCATTATTAGCTGAAAAGCTTCCATTAAAAGAACAGGAGGCATGTAGAGACTTGACCACACCATATTAACTCTGATCCTCTGACATAATATGGTTCAAAGAGACCTGGCCATCTGGACATTCAGAATATAACACTGATCTCTGTGGATTATAGCATTCTATGAGAACAGATTACCACGAAGTGGCAAGTATATTAGGGTGTTGATAATGTCTGTGGGCTCCAGAGGACAAAAGGCAACTCTATGAGACTCAGAGATCCACCCTATCCATGAAATTTTAAGTGCTTAGTGATCTAGAGCAAGTCAAAACATCTTCTTCAAAATAAATGACCATTTTCTGGATCTAGCACCTGGAGGAAGAGTATATCACACGTGGGTATTCTCTTCCCAACATCTGAAGGACATTGTGGAAGAGCGTTGAAAGGATTTGGCAAAGGTTATACTTACCATGTCACAGTCATGGAGACAAAGTAGTGCTGAGCTTCAGGGCTGAGAGACTGATGTTAGAAATTCACCTTTTGCATGGAAGATAATGAGGTAAGTTTCACAAATTTTAGTGTGAGTGCATATGGACCAGTGCACATAGTCTGAGGTGCATGTGGATAGTCTAGCAGACAAGTAAATACACAGGGATAGAGCTTGTGAGATGTCAGGCCTAAAAATAACATGATTCCACTAGTTAGTCATTCAATAATTATTTGTTAGAAACCAATGCTGTTCTTGGAGTTGGAGCTAAGTGGCGCAAGAACATTTACAAAGGCTGTAAATTCATATTCAAGGAAGTCTTGTAGTTGTCATGGTATCATCAGCATAGGCATAATATTTGAAGCCACAACTCTCATTCATTCCACCATTCACTCATTTATCCATTTATTTACTTGGTAAGAGTTCTCAGGACATGAGAGGGCAGAGCAGTGGTTTCTATATTAGATGCACATTAGAAACCTGGGAAGCTTTGATGGGGCGGGATACAGTGGCATCAAAACTTGTGCTGTACCTCTTGATTATATCACTCAGTTCTGTGTGGTTTTCCCTTGTCATAAAGACTCTTGTGATAGTTCTAATCCCCCTCAGCAGCAGAAACTAATGAAAAAAAGCTCAAGTCAGAAAATTAAGCACAAAAGCAGGTGGATGCAGCCACTCCTCCCCTTCAGAAGAGTTTGCCTCTGGATTTAGCCTTGTGCATTCTAGCAAGTGTGTTAAGTAGAAAGACAATATTTCCTGACAGACTTTCTAAATCAGCACATGCAATGAGGGAGCTTAAACATTTCATTATGATTTCATTCAGTGTACATTTCTGGTTGGTTTTCTTTTAGGAAAACCTCTTCCATGGAGAGGTCAAAACTAGGCTATGATATTGTCATCACCAATTTATTATCACACAAAATTTCAAAAAATTTAAAAAAATAATATAATGATCAACCATATTTTTACTATCCAGACTCAAAAAATGGTTAACATGGGGTCAATATTTGCTTTATCTATCCATCTAAAAATTTTTTTCTGAATCATTTAGAAGTTGCACATATCATAAAAATATCTCATCCTGGGGCTGGGGATTTAGCTCAGCAGCACAGCGCCTGCCTGACAAGTGCGAGGTTGTGAGTTCAATTCCTGGTTCCAGCAAAAAAAAATCTCATCCTGAAAATATTTCATAATTTGTCTCTCAAAAACAAGGATAGTCACCTACATGATCCCAATACCACTATTATTCTTAGGATTGTTGGCATTAATTTCCTGTGATCTCTAACATCAAGTTCATATGTAAGTCCTCAATACCCCCAAAATGTCTTAGCTGGATTACTTACACTTGTTGTGTCTCTTCATTCTCTTTTAATTTGTTTTTTTGTTTTTTGTTTTTTGTTTTTTGTTTTTTTTTCCGGTACCAGAAATTGAACTCACGACCTTGCTTTTGCCAGGCAGGCTCTGTGCTGCTGAGCTAAATCCCCAACCCTCTCTTTTAATTTGACATAAATTTTTATCACATGGGTCAATAAGGAAAGGACCATATCTTTTTTGCTTATATTTTGTTAGTGTATGTTAATATTATATAGAGGTAGGGTTTGTTTTGGGAAGTTGGCATATGCATTTAACATACTGTAATCAATTTCAATCCCATTACCCCTCCCCTTTCCCTATGCTTTCCCGGTAAGCCCCTTCCCTGTTTCCAGAAGTTACTACCTAGTTTACTCTAATGTCCAATTAATTAGTCAATTAATTAATTCATGTAAGTTTAGGCTTCTCATGTAAGAAAAAATATGCAGTATCTCACTATCTGAGTCTGGCTAATTTCACTTAACATGACAGTTTTTAGTTACGTCCATTTTTTTTTGCAGATGGCATGGTTTCATTCCTAGAGACTCTGCCTGAACACTTTTTGTCCCCAGTCCTGAACCTGAGCAATAACAGGCATAGTGTTTGGTTACTGCTTTTCAGCTTCCCATGGGTAGGCCCTTCTGGGCTCTGGGTAGCCCTCCGACCTGCTTTGTCCAGCAGTGTTCAGTAGGTGTGATGTTCAGGAACCTTTGAGACTGAGCCCTAAGAAGCTTGGTGGCTCCCAGGCTCGCCCCTCGGGGAGACCCATCCCATAGAAGAGGTCTGACACTAGATCATTGTGCTGCTGAGCCAGCTGGAGGAAAAGGAGGCCCTGCTGAGCTCCCAGGGAAAGGAATGGTCCTCTGACAAACCATGTGAGTGAGGCCACCTTGGCAGCAGATCTTGCAGCTTAGTTGAGCTGCCCTAGTTGATGCTATGTGGAACAGAGGGGCTGCTCTCACCAAGACCTGGCCAAATGGCAGAGTTGTGAACAAGCAAAAGAGAATTACTGTTTTAAACCACTAAGTTTTGGGGTGGCTGGTTCTCAGTAACCAAAGAAGATACTCCATAGCTGTTTCTTGTACTAGACCAGGTAAAAGCAGGGGTGTAGCTCAGTGGTAGAGCACTAGCCTAGCACACAAAAGACCCTGAGTTGATTGCCATCACTGCCCAAAGGGATAAAAAGCCCAACAGAAATAATATGAGACTGATGGTAGAAGATATAAAAAAACAAATCAGCAGGTAATTTATGGTCTTCTAAATCCAAATTTGACCAAACCCTAAAATCAATGGCTGTCTTCTCCCCTACCTCCTTGCTTCCTAGAGGACGCTTCACCACCCTGTCTTTAACCATCTCTTGGCTCTGGGCACCCTGACCTCAGCGGGCTTTTGTGCCTTCATTCCTCTCAGTTGTCTCCTTTGTGTGCTGTGTCCCCATCCTAGAGTTTCCCAGGGCGTGTGATGACGCTCTTTCTCCTCTGCATGGAGGTCTGGCCCCAAGTCTTCTCTGCTTCTGTACAAACGTCAAATACCACCTCCCCTCTGAAGCCATTCCTAATGCCTTACCTGAATCAATCTGGTTTTTCTCAAGCTTCTACAGCAGTTGTCTATGCTGCTTTCACTATTTTTTTTATCACATTCTTTCTTGTACTATGACAATTTTTGTACATGTGTTTCTTTCCCAGTGTCCCACACAGGTCTGGAAAGCAGAAACCACTCCCTCCTCTCATCCACTGCACACAAGACAGGCCCCAAAATTAGAAGGCAGCATGACACAATGGCTAAGCATAGGGTACTGGAGTCAGGATGTTGAGTTTTGATCCTCATTTTGTTACTTACATGATAATTGTATGATATTGAGCAAGTTACTTGAGCTCTGTTTACTGGGTTCAATATCTGTAAAATGGGATCAAAAATAGTACGTAACTCATAAGGATGCTGTTGAGACACATAAAATGCTTGGAATAGCCAGGCGTGGTGGCATGTGCCTGTAATTCCAGCACTCTGGTAAACTGAGACCAGAGGATTGCAAGTTTAAGGCCAGCTGAGGCAATTTAGTGACTTGGTAAGACCCTGTCTCAAAATAGAACAATAAAAAAGAGCAGGGCAAGGTGGCACACACCTGTAATCCCAGCACTTGGGAGTCTAAGGCAGGAGGCTCACCATGAGTTCAAGGTCAGCCGGGGCTACATAGTGAGTTCAAGTGCAGCCTGGAACATACAGTGAGACCCTGTCACAAAAAAACAAACACACACAAACCCACAACACAAAAACCCCAAACAACAGCAACAAACCAAAAATAAAAATAAAAAAAAGCTGGGGATGTAGCTCAGTGAAAAGGCCTTGGGTTTGATCCCCAGGAACACACACACACACACACACACACACACACACACACACACGTGCTTGTACCAATGCTCCCACGTAGTAAGACCTGCATAAACATTAGCTACATTAGTCAAGGGAGCTCCGTATGTTCCTTGAGCATCTCTTCTCTACACTGTAGTGCCCCTCTTCTTTTTCTCCACTCACCCCACTTCAGGCTTGTTTTTTTTTTTTTTTTTTTACAGCAAGTAGCATCACACTGCACTTAGAGGGAGCAACAAAAAGGATCAGCACTCAAGAAAAAGTGGCATTACGATGTGAATAACCCCAGGAAGAATTGTCTCTTAAATGCTCAGAATTTTAACAGTTTCTCAACACAGGTAGATTTCAGGCCAGAGAGATATGTGAGATGGGCTAGTGGGACTAAGAAGCAAGAACATCTCCCAGAAAGTCCCCAGCCCTAGGATCACTGATAATTACTTTTTAAAGTGACCAAAAAGAAACTCATTCCTTTCTGCCCACATGGAAAGTCCTTGGTGGGCTGGAGTCAGCAGGACCCCACCCTCATGCCAGATGCAGTTGTTTATTTCTGGCTTTTTTTTAAGGAACCACATTAGAGAGGACACACCCTTTAGGCCCCCTTGAAAGATCCTGTAAAAATGAAGGCACTCCCTTGTAAGTAAAATATCCCTGAATGCAACAATATTTGGATAATTATAGTCTCCCAGGAGCATAATCCTTAAATAGCTTAGATAATTATAGCATCCCAGGCCTGTGGCACTTCTCTTTTCAGAGCCTAATCCCGTGGGCAGAGGAAAGTGGGGACCCCAGGATGCTTCTCCTGTTGAGCCCCCCCCACCCCCGGCCCCCACCTTGAGATGGGTTAGAAAGCAAGACCAAGGCCGTGCAGGCCCAGGTGTAATAAAGAATCAGCCCAACGCAGTGTGCGTGAACGGGTGCAGTGAGTTCTGGGACATAGAAGCAACCTTGTGTGGAAACAAATGAGGTGAGAAATGTTTCTTTGCAATTACACTTCTGGTGGATATTGGAACCCTCATGGAGCTTTCTGGCTCAGGCTTGGGCAAGGAGAGATCAAGTCAACGTTCTTGGCTGTTGGTATAATTTTCTGCTTATCACCTAATCTGGTCTGGGAAGCTACTGGATGGAGTGTGATGCTTTAGCTATGGCCACGTTTGATCTCTCAAAAGGAAAGATGGATTCAGAGAAAATAAATATTCCCTTGGCTGTAGGCTGTATTAACACTGGCTAACAGGCCTTTCTGAAATTTCTGAGCTCACAAAACAGAGATGAGAGAGTGGATGTTGTGTAGCCCATCCCCTTCTCTAGGGAGGCAAGCCAAAGGGAGCCTTGATGGGTTGTTGAGTAGTGGTGTTCTGCTTATTCCTGACAGGCTCCTGTCTAACTGCAGCTCGATATCCTTTCTCTTGTATGCCTCTTCCCTTCTCCCTTGCATTCTATTAATCGCTTGATTGGAGGTGGCTCTGTGAGTTATATAAAGCCCTTGAGAAGCCTGTACATTTTTTCTGACTAACTAGACATTGGCTACCCACCCAAGGCTAGGCACTGTGTTTGATAAGACAGAGAGAGGCAAAGACTCTCAAGCCTGCTACACACTGTCTCCAGGGCTTACCCCCTGGTTTATGGGAACATGCTGCATTTTCCTTTTACAACCTGCCACTGTTTGGTTCCCACAATTAGAAGAGGTCGTTATGACTCACTTTGCTTATAGAGCCCTTTTCTTTTGAGGCTTGGCAAGGATCCTTTCTCCAGTTCAGCTGGCTTCTATGGGCCCTGGACGATTTTTACAGATAAGAATAATAAAATGCTTAACGACCTCTATTTCCTAAGCTGGTAAAAGAGAGGGTCTTACAAATTTATCTCTAAGATTCCTTGGAGTTTTGCACTGCTTTTTTTTTTTTTTTGTATTCACATCTTTTACAATATCCATTCATTCATTTGCTATTATTTATTTTATTCTACCTTACAGATATGCACTGGATGCTGGAAAAAGAAAAATAGTAAGATATCTACCTTGCTCTTTCGGGGCATATTATGCACATAAAGATACTCAGTAAATATAACGAGGGCACATTATCATGAGCCGGCTGTTTTACAGCCACCATACTGTGAGCATCAACTTGCTGATGCCACAGGTGTTTTCCCCAGAGAAATCCTCTGACCACTATTTTGCTGGTGACCTAGAGAAGTGTGCCACTGGGGTCCTGCCTTTTCTGATTCACTTTATTTTGGCCATTTTCTCTTTGAAGCACATAGGTGTCAAACCGGGCATATTTCCCGGGACTCCTGTGTTGTCTGTGACTTCTTGGGTCTCTGGATGCTACTGAGGCAGAGGTTGTAGCCACAAAAAGCAGAACAAAGAAGAAATGCTGCAAGGCTCAGCAGAGGCTTTTGGATAACAACAAGCGCAAAAACTCGAGCATGAATATTATTTTACAAAGAAACATACTGTTTTAGCACCAAATCACATTCTTCCTTAGGTTGCCTGCAAATCTTAAGGAGTCGGTTAAGTATGAAGGTTTTATGCCTAAATTTGCACTCTCTCCCTCTCTCTCTGTCCAGAACATGTAACATAAGATCTAGCTTCTAGAGAATGAAAGATTCTTCATTTGATACACTGAGTTTTTGTTAACATGGAATTTAAATTAAAACTTGAGAAGAAAAGTCAAAGATCTATCACACAGGATGCAAAGTCCACCCAAGTCCATCTTCTGTCTCCATCTCTACCCTCCGTTCCTGCCTTTGTTTTCTTTCCCTTTATTTAAAGTTTCTCTTTCATTAAACTGCATGGGATTTCATACATGCATCCAGTTCTGTCGTGGTAGTGGCTCTCCTTCCCTGGCTGTCTCCCAGGAATGTCCTTTCTTCCCCCAACTTCTTCAGGAAAGTTATTCCTACACAAGCCAGAAGACTCAACTCAGGTTGAGTCACCTTGTCCAGCAAACTTCTTGAATTTCCTTTGTCCTCCATTCCCTGCCCCTCTCCACTGCGGACATTTGATTTCCTGTAATTAATTACCTGTTTCTGTATCTGAACTCCCTCTAAACCTTGGGCACCCTGAGGGCGATGATGTTCTCTGTGTCCTCAGGATGTAGCAGAGTACTGAGTACTCAACACTTATTTGTGGGATGAGTTATGAAAGTTACTTAAGTTTTCTGAGCCTTGGTTTCCTCATCTGCAAAACTAGACAGGAAGACCTTCCTTGCAAGTTTTCTGCACAGAGAGTATGTATGTGAACTGGTTGGTCCAGTAAGGAAAGGAGCTCAGTGACGAATAGCTCTTGTTCTTACAAAGTGAAGAAACGGATGCAAGCGGAGGAGGCTACCTTGGGACTGTTGGTTGGAATCACTGAAGAGGAATGAAGATAGGCTCTGTCTGCATGGTCAGCCAGAAGCAGGCTCTCATGCCAGGTCTGTGGAATGCCCTAGAGCTGGGACCCATTGCCAAGTAGCTGTGGAAGATGATGTTTACAGATTCTCAAGGAAGCCACTTTCTGTTCACTTTGACAGACATGGCCAGGTGACCTCTGCAAACCAAGCAATAAGAGAGAATGAGGTTGCGTGTGTTTACTTTCTGTATCTTGCAGGAACTGGTTCTCGTGAAGGACTACCATGCTGGCTGATGCCGCCTGCAATGCTCAGCCTGGCTAAGGGTCCATTTGCAAACTGCTGTTAACCATGGTGAAAACGGTGTGTGCTGTTCTATACAGGTAAACTCAATTAACCACAGCCCCAACTATTTCTAGATTTCAGATAGCCAAGAGTTTGAATTCATTTTCTAAAGAGGTAAATCTGAGAGTGCACACACCAGGAAAAAGACTTAAAAAAAAAGAAACTGAAGAGTAAGATCCCAACAAGCAAGAAAACAAAGCTCAGAAAGTATGAAGGACTTCAACACCTTGATCAAATTGTATACATTAAATATGAATAGTTTTGTATGTCAACTGTACTTCAGTAAAGCTGTTAAAAGAGATAAAACATGTAAGGTTTAGTATAAAGTCAGGTACATGGTGAGTGATTTAGAAACTTTAGTTATTCTTAAAAATTCCTTAACAGTGAAAGTACTTAGGACCATTACACCTAAATGTTGAAAATCAAATTGTTCAAGTATTATTTATAAAAACAGAGCTATTCTTTCTTTCTCTTTCTTCTTTCTTTCTCTCCTTTCTTTCTTTCTTTCTTTCTTTCTTTCTTTCTTTCTTTCTTTCTTTCTTTCTTTTTTTCTTTCTTTCTTTCTTTCTTCTGTCCTTCCTCTCTCCCTCTGTCTTTCTTTTCTTCTTTCTTTCTCATGCCAAGGATCAAATCTAAGGCCTTGCATATTCTACATAAGCTTTCTACCATTAAGCTATATCTCCAGAATAGTGAATTTTTAAAAAGACTATCAATAATAATGCTTCATGTAAAAAAATTGATCAAATATTTCTTTTATATAATGTGGTAGAACCAGAGGTCATATAGAAAAGAAAAATAATGTAGTAACATGCTCCTACAGAGGATCAAATATTTTCTATTGAACATAAGTGAGGGTCATCCTTTAGACAATCTTACATAACTTTCCTTTATGATTATTAAAAAAATACTTCCTGCTTTCACTGTTGAGCCATGCTGCAAAGATGTGTAAAGGGTATGTCACTGACCTGCCTGTAGGTCAAGCAAGCTTAGACTTCTTGTTAGCTTCCCCTGCATTTCTCCTAATGGGCAAACTTTCTACTAGTGAAAAGAAAGCTCAACTTAAGAAAAAAAAGCATAGTTACAGTTTGCATTAATTGCTGTCATAACATATTATAACCAACTTAGTGGTTTAAAACAACACAAATTTATTTTCTTTCAGTTCTGGAGAAGTCTGAACTGGGTCTCCCTGGGCTACTCTCAGGGATTTGGCGTGACCGTGTCCCTCCTGGAGGCTCCAGGGCAGGATCTGTTTCCTTGGCTTTCCTGCTTCTTGAAGCTGCTCACAGTCCTTCCATTATCAAAGCCAGCACCCTTGGCACAGAGTCCTTCTCTCGGGCCATCCCTTGTATCACATTCTTCTGCCTCTCTCTTTGACTTATTAGGGCTCTTGTGATTACTTGGGCTCACTTAGATAACTCAGGATAGTCTCTTGTCTCAAGGGCAGTTGATTGGTGGGCTTAGTTCCCCTTTGTAATGTAACCTGAGAGAGTCCCAGGTATTTGGCTCCAGTATGGGAAAGATATTTAAGGATTTTACATAAGTTGTTAGAATGACCACAAAGTAGAGAAGCAGGTGGAAAGAAAGAAAGTCATTCAGTATCATACGTCAAACACCTGTATGCAAGAGGGTGCAAACATATATATACATGCATGCATGCGAAAAGCCATGAAGAGATCAAGTTCATTTTTGGGCTCCACAATCCTGGGCAACCTCTGCAGAGCCGTTCTAAACATCAGTGTTTTTTTCTCCACTTTCACCACATTTGCAAAAGAGATTAAATTTAATTTGAATGGTGTTTTCTCAGGTATAGACTGCAAGGAACCAGCTAGCCCACTGTGACAGAAACCTCACTCATATTGCCTTAGTCAATAAAGGGAAATTCTTATCTCTGAAAATGGCCAGAGTAGATCAGTTTTAAAAAGAAGAGGAAGGATCACAGTGCAGCTCCATGTCTCTATGCTTTTGGTGGTTTTGTTCCTCATCGGACAACAGTTTATTTCTTAGGTTGAGCTACCTCCTGGTGAGAAAAATAATCACAGAGCTTCAGTGTGCTTCAATATTCCAAAGCAAGAGTCCTCTTGATTCAGTCTGAGGTTAAATGCACATCACATAAGTCCTACATGCAGCTCCAAATCCATAATGGACGGCCAGGGAAGTGGGGTGCACACATTGCGTTATGCTAATCAAAGCTGGAGTTGGGGAATCTGCTCCTACTATGAACACCCGGGTGAGATGAGGGGAAAATCAGAGAGGGACAAATGACAAGTCCACTATAGTTGTTACTTAAAAAGGTGTGATGTTTGAAGGTTGGTTGAATTAGGTCAATACAGTTTCTTTAACCACATATCTAAAACATAGAAAGCGTCACCGATTTCCAGAATGCCAGAATAATTGTGAAATAGATAATCATAAGCTTCATGAAATGGTGTCATCTATGTAAAAGTTATCATTATGTCCTTTAATTGAGGGATTATGTAGAAAAAATTGGCTTCCCAACAATACCTCCATGGTTTAGAATGAGATTGAGACCCTTTGCATCAGGTTCCAACTGAAGATTAGTGGTTAATTGTTGAGCTATAAAACAGTCACAAACCCACGGCTGCTTTCAACTGTGTACAGATCTCTAAAAATTTGAATTATATAATATTCTGCCTATCTCTACCTCAGTCCTTCCTTTCATTTAAAAAATGAAACTACTGGTTCATAAACAATTTTCCTACCAAAGCTTGACCCCTTGGGTAATAAGTGACGAGAGAGGTGTACTAATGGACTTTTTAAGTGTTCCACATCAGGAGACTTAGCCTGCCTCCAACTGGTTTGGGGTTATCAGTGTAATCTTTTAAAAATTACTTTCCAAACAAACTTAACAAGCAAGATGATTGGTATAAGGGAAGGAAGTTGAAAGCCCAAATATTTTAAATGCGGCTTTAAAAAGATGATGGTGTATACATCACTGATCAGTTTCTGAGCTCTGGAGATCTTCCTGGTGTCTTTGTAGAGCAGACGCATATTTTCATTTGCCCTTGCACCTTGGACCTCCTGCCACACATCA
The DNA here is from genome assembly GCF_000276665.1 of Chinchilla lanigera. Classification (NCBI taxonomy): domain Eukaryota; kingdom Metazoa; phylum Chordata; class Mammalia; order Rodentia; family Chinchillidae; genus Chinchilla; species Chinchilla lanigera. Next base: position 12,092,794 of record NW_004955417.1, on the reverse strand, counting down.
CAATCAAAAATTTTTTGACTATTGTCAACATTATTCTGAATTGCTTCTGCCTATGATGCTGTGTAAATAAGATAAACAGATACAGACTGTTTCATGAAGCAACTTTTTTAAAAAATTAGAGTTTTAACTGATCTTCTGGTTAAATTAATGCATTGATTTCCAGTATCTTTTTCTTTTTGCCTCTACCTCCTGGGGAAATATTAAAGGATGAGTGATTTAAATCCAGTTTTTGAAGAGTGGCACAATACAAAGAGTTGTACCTAACAAAGTAGGTTAGAGGATGTTACACCTTAAATTATGCATGAAAAGGGATGCCGAGCAGGGATCAAGAGGGCTACTGATGACAGGCAAACCCATTCTCCTTAGAGGTACCAGGAAACCTTGAAGGTGAGCACGAGGCACAGAAGTGAACCAAGGAGGCTCATTGTTTAACTGAGATTCTATAGAAGGGGCCCCAGGACCTCATCCTTGAAGCTGTGTAAAGAAGGGATTCTATCCCTAAGAATGACACTGAAAATGTACTCTTTAGGGTATTTTATGGGCAGCAGATACAAAAAAGGCAGAGACGTTTCTGAGCTGAAACTGAGGAGAAAGTGTAAACCTCTAATGGAATATCAGGCCCTAAAAGTGCTTTCCTTCTTTGTCCTCAAACAACATAAATATCCAGGGATATACTCACCCCTGAGTAAAAGATTGGGAACACTACACTTCAGAGAAGCTAAACTGCTCCGGAGAAAGTACTTTCACAGGTTGACAACTGGAAGTTCTCCAACAAATAGTAGGTCTGCTCACCCATTCTGCTATAGTGGAGGCTACAAATCTACAAATCCTGGTCTCTCACAGAATTTCCAAACAGCTGAATTAGAAGTTTTCTACTTTTCTGTTCAAATAGAAAATTTTCAATATCATACATGTAGAAAGAACAATGTACAAACTCATGCAATCTTTACTTAGTATCAGTGATTAGCAAGGAACAGCCAATCTCGAGTCATCTATCCATTTACCTGTTTCTCCTATTTCCAAGCAAATACCAGTTGTCATATTATCTGCTCTTAGGTATTTTATCTTCTGTATCAAGTTTTTCTAAGATATTCATTCTTTAAAAGGAATCCCCCAATAGTATGATCACAACTGAAATGAATTAATACTGTTTTCTGAATATAATTCAATCTTTAGCCAGTATTTAACGTCTTAGTTGTTGGGCAGCTCAGTGGAGAATTCTTGCCTTGCATGCACGAGGCCCTGGGTTTGATCGCCAGCAGCACAAAAAACAAAACAAAACAACACCCAAAGTTTCAATTGCCTTATAAATGTGATCATTTTGTTGTATAGTTTGTCTGAAGTCTACTTCTTGTAATTACTTGCTGTGTCTGTGAATCGTTTGCCATGTTTTTCTCTTTTCATTTGTTCTGTGAAGAAACCAGTTTCCTTCCAGGACATTTTCCATGTGGTAAGATCTACTGGGTACATCCTCGTGGTAGGCTTTAGCATCTTCCTTTGTTTCTGTAGTTCCTTAATTTGGATCTAAAAGCCAGATCAGATTTAGGCTGAAATTTTTTGGAAAGGAAATTCTGCAGGTGGTGGTGTGCCCTTTCATTTGGAGGCAGATGATGTCTGACTGCCTTTTTTTCTGACCTTAGCCTTTGTTGATGCTCATTCATTAATTGATAGGGGATGTAACATGATGTTATTCTAATTTTATCAGTCCTCTATCAGTCCGGAATGCTTCCATAATGAGAAACTTCCCTTTACTTGCTATTTGCTGACATGTAGGAAAAGTATAAGTGCTTCATTCCTTCCTCTTTGTTTGCTTTTTTTTAAATTCCTTCAGTACTGGCGACTGAATCTAGGGCACTGTACTACTAAGCTATATCCTCGGATCTTTTTATTTTATTTTAGGATAATGTCTTGCTAAGTTGCTCAGGCTAGCCTTGAACTTGCAATTGTCTTGCCTCAGCCTCCTGAGAAGCTGCAATAACAGATGTATGCCAACAACCCGGGTTTGGTTTGCAATTTTAACAAGTTCACTATTATCCTCTAATGATGGCCAATTAGGTTTTGCTTTGGTTCACAATTTTTAGGAAAACATGGATTTAGACTTTTAAAGTATGTCCCAATCTTTTATTCTTAACTGAATCTTCAATTGTTCTCATTTCTGTCAGCATGTTTGGTTACTGAATACTTCAGACATGACATTAGTAATCATTGACAGTGTCTTCGTTATCTGGATGACAAGATGCTCCAGGTTCACTTTGACATTTTTCCCCCTAAAACACACGCATTGAAGAACAGTGCATAACATGAAAAGAAATGAAGAGAGAAACTCAAAAGAATCACAGTTAATGAAGAAAAAAGAGAAACCTTCAAAAACACCTTAGGGGGTGCTGGGGGTTTAGCTCAGCGGCACAGCACCTGCCTGGCAGGAGCAAGGTCGTGAGTTTGATTCCCGGTACCAGAAAAAAAACAAAACAAAACAAAACAAAACAAAAAACCACCTTAGGAAGATTGCTAGGATAGGAGGTAAAACTTCCTGGAGAAAAAAATAATAAAAGGAAAAATAAAATAAAAAACATAATAAAATAAAAAACAATGACACTTAGTTTTACCATTCAAATAACTGTCAGGCCAAAGGAAAAAAAAAAAGAAAAATCAAAGGGATGAAATTTGTTTAAAAGACTTTTTTTAATGTTCCCAAGAGAAATACTACACTTCAGATGGAGAGGACCCACTCATAACCAGGATAGTGTATGAAAATAGATCTACATCATGAAATTTCAAGAGGTTTCAGGATATTGGTAATAGAGGAGATCTCCACCTTATGAAAAAAAAAAAACCTTAATTACATACAAAGAAATAACAGTGAGAAGAGGTTTGTTCTCCTCAATCGGAAATATTACAGGCAGTGGAGAGACTTTTGTTTCCATCTAAGATGTCATGATAAAGGGCTGGATTTATCCTCCTGCCTCAAACAACCAAAACACTGGGAAAAATAGATAAAAATGTGTTTAAGACATTAGACACCAGGCAACAAGAGACAAAGATCCATGTGAAATGAGAAATAAACACGGTTGCTTCAGCTTGAGAAAACTGTCAGGCAATGGAACTAAATTCAAGGAGATTAAACTAAGAGTTAAGGAGATTAAGCTGACTCTGGAGAGACTAAGGCAACTGGATTTCACAGGGCAGAGAGTACTGAAGAGGGTAGAGCTACAGAGAGAGAGAGAGAGAGAGAGAGAGAGAGAGAGAGAGAGAGAGAGAGAGAACTCCAGAGATCTACAGAAGTGCTGCCTTAGTAATTGGAGACTGGTCTTTCTGCTGAGGCTGTGGTAGGAACCATGTAATTCTAGGAGAATTAGCGAGAGCAGGACCTTGAACTCATAGATCTCAGAATAGTTCCTATTTCCAGATTGGGAACCTCATTTAGTAGCACAGTCAGAAGCATCTCTTTGTAATAATGGAAAATAACTAGTCCTAAGTTAAATGCTGCTCTGATCTTATCAAATATGAAAAGCAACACCTAAAAGGATAAAGTCATTTTGAAGTAATTTCTAGAATAAATTTTAAGACTATTTACAAGGCTACAAAATTACCTAGCACTCAAAAAGTTAAACATGACCCTATCTAGCATTCAAGCAAAAATGACTAGATACACAAAAAGATGGAAGATACAACTCATATTGCATGTGAGATAATTACTGGAAAGCCAAAGGCAGAGAACAAGAATATCAGAATAAGAGAAGATAGTGCCTTAGAGCTGGCCCACTGTCATCTAAGTCTTAGTGGGTAAAGAATATGTTCTAGGTGTAAAATTTAGACACATGTCTACAGAATTTAACTCAATTTACTCATAGTGTTGAATTGTAAGGGCAATGACATTTTAAAGTAATACTTAAATGGATAACGACAGTGTAATGGACAATTAGTGGGCAAGGTAGAGGCACCAACCCCTCCTCAATAATAGAAATAAGTAACACTTTAATACAATATTGTAAAATTAAAAATTGCAAAGTTATCACAACCCTCACAATATGTAAAACACCAAAATGTTAAATACAGAGCCAGCATTTTTTTCTTTTGTGTTAGGCACTGATATGTCTCAGAACGTACCATTGAGCTTACAAATATTAAGTATTCTAGGCACTGAGAGAATAAGTACATGTGTGTTCACATTTTCCCAATGCTCTTACAAAGATTATTGTCACAAGGGAAAGTTTTTGGAACTTTGTAAAAATGTGAGCATTTATAAAAATGTGAGTTATTTCAGATAATCTCAACAATACTGTACATTATTACCTACTAAATCATTCATTCTGATCAAAGGTATATGGTTTCTGGTGACTTCTAGTAAAGCCATCAATCCTCTATTTTTTCAATACCCTTAGTAAACTGAATAATTCTTACAGATGACATTTGCTTTGCAGGTGACTGGTGTTTAATGTTATTAGGCATCTGTTCCATTTCCTTTACTCCTCACAGGGAAAGGGCAATTTGTCCAAATTCCACAGTTGGTTTTTTTTGTGCTCACAGCATGGACTGTAGTAATGGGGGAGGGCTGCATTTATGGTCCAGGAGAAAGCGCACCTGTTGTGTGTGAGCTATGGCGCTCCAACCTTCTAAAAGCTGGAAATGTAGAAGCCTGTTGGTAGGCAGCAGGAGAAATGGGGTCCCACCTCTAAGTAGGTACCTTCCTCAAAAACCAGCTTCACTCAAATTCTATTTTTCTAATTACTGACTTTGCCCATACTCCACCATGCATACCATAATCTGAAAAGAAAGGTCAGTGTAAAGGTCACAGGTTTTAAGGGTGCTACTTCAAAGACATTTATCTCTTTTACAACACCATTAGTCTTGGGTAATGGTCTATTGTCTTTCATCATGCCAACCTCTTCACCTGCCTGTTTACTTTGAGTCCAAATTCAGAATTCAAGCCCCAGACTAAATGGATGCTTTTCTGCTACTTAACTTTGGCCTAGTGGAAAGGTGTTCATAGTTCAGTTTCCAGTTGTCAGTTGTTTAAAGGAAATCAGGTTGGTTAAAGAAGTATGATTTATTCTTTTGGATTAGCAATGGGGAAGAAAAGAATTTCTTAGGGAAATAGTTAACAAGGAAGAAAATGCCTTCGTGCATTAAGATGCTCATTACCGTTTTATCCATAATTCTAAAAAAATCAGGAATCACAATGAAAATTGCTGTATCTGCATAGTATTGATCTAAATATTTACATATCTGATCTCTCACTGAATTCTTATTGTGACTCGATGAAATAGAAGTTGTTTGTAGCTTCATTTGACAGCTGGGGACAAAGGTTACGAAGAGATTATGTAATTTTTAAGGTCTAAATAAGTAGTGGAGCTGGTGTTTGACCCCAGGCAGCATGAGTCCTTAACCTCTATGCTGCACTGCCCAGGGCACCGAGGAGCATATACTATCCTGGTCCATTGTTATTCAGTTCCTGCAATGGTTTAGAGTCTGGGTAGCAACATAAATACTGAATTTAAACTTCATGACCCTATGATTTAAGTGATATAAAATATATAAAATGTTGTCTGGGCATAGTGGTGCACACCTGTAATCCCAACACTCTAAGAGGCTGAGATAAAATCTCAAATTTGAGCCTTGCCTACACAATTTAGTGACTTAGCAAGAGTCTTTTTTAAAATTTAAAAAAAAAAATTTAAAGGTCTGGGGCTGTAGCTCAGTGGAAAGGCCTATTCATCCCCCAGTACTGAAAAAAAATAGATGTGTATACATATGTACATAGTATAAACACTGAGAGATAACAGGAAAACCAAGGAAGGCCAAGGATTCCAGGTAGTCAAAAGAAAAACTAAATCACAAACTTAAATATGACAGAAAAATCCTTGCTAGAATGTCTGGATTTCCAGGAACTGCTGCTGACTAAATTCCATTTCCCAAACTGAGCCTTATCCCTGGATTGTGATTTTTCAAAGACTTCTGGAAAGTTTCTCTGGGAAATCTTTTACTAGTATGTACTATTCGACTCACTTTAGCTACTCACACCACAGAAGACTACAAGCTTGTGTGGCTGGTCCTCACTGTATATTTCCCAGTCTCTTCCCTTGTGTGTTCTTCTCTGTACCAGAAGCAGCAATAATGAAAATAGGCCTTGTGTCATGCTAGTGAGACTATTTTAATTATTTTCTCCTTTTAGAAATTTTTCTTTTTCTGTGTTTGTATGTGTAGCACTGGGGATTGAATCAAAGGCCCTCCACACTGAGGTATAGCTCCAACCCTTTTTTTTTGAGACAAGGTTTCACTAAATTGCCAAGTGCCCAGGCTGGGCTCAAAACTTATGATTCTCCTGCTTCAGCCTTCTTCAGTGCTGGTATTATAGGCATGCCCTACCATGCCCAGTTTAGTAAGGTTTCTAATAAAGTCTTAACTTATTAACTTGGTTACTTTTAATTTTTAATAGTCTTAACCTATTATCTTGGTTATTTTCCTCTCATTGCTGAGACAAAATACCTGACGCCCAATATTAAGGAAGGAAAGATTTATTTAACTCACAGTTTGTGGAAGTTTCAGCCCATAACTGGTTGGCTCCAAAGCAGAGCGGCACATGGCATGGGGCAACCATTCATGGTGGAGGGAAACAGCAAAAGCAGTAAGAGAAAAAGGGAGGAGCAGCCAAGAGCAAGCCTCTTTCCCTCCATTATATTGTATGCAAACTACCTGCCCCAGGGCAGGTGTAGCACTCACATCCATAATCCTAGCATTGGACTGTGAATCAGTCATAAACTCTAGAAGCCTGCCCCATGACTGCATGAGGCTTTGGGGAGACATCCAGACACAAACTATAACACTACTGTAAATGTAAATTACATAAAATTGGCTATGAGTTTGCAAGTTAATTTTTAAAAAGGTGCTCCCAGCCTAATGAAAGAGACGATTTTGGGGGAACAAGTTGTATTAAGAGTAAAAAGTAATATTGGATGAGTTGTTGATCAATCTTTGTCCATCTGTTGAATCTGTTATTGGGCACTCACTATGCACCAGATTTATGGCCAGTGTTCAGTGATGGCCACAGTAGACAACGTTGTTACAACTGTAGAATTTACTGTGTAATTAGTGGACTTTAAGTGGTAAATATAAATATATAATCACAAATTGCAAAATGGGATGAAAAAGAAAAGGTGTCATGACTAAGGATAATCTAGAGACCTAGTTTAGCCTGAAAACTCAAAGTAGGTCCTCTGACAAGGCAAAGCTTAAGATAAAACTTGAAGGATGAGAAAGGATGGCTGTACTAAGAGTCTCTGTAACAGCATTTCAAGTGGAGGAAATAATAGAACCTGTAAAGGTCTTGTTCTGGTCAAGAAAAGATCAAAATGCTCAAGTATGGTAAATGAAAAGTGGACTAAGGGAGGCAAGGTGTGAGGTGCAGGTCATGTTAGAGTAGAAGATTTAATTATAAATGCATTAGAAATTAGTGAAGATCCTTCTGGCTGTTTGAAGAATAACGAGGGTTACAAATAATGAAAATAAGGATGTAAGTATAGCTGTCCAAGTAAAACATGGCAGATGTTTGAGCTAGAACGTTGGCAAAGAAGAAGGGCAAGAGATGAAGAATTGAAGATATATTGTAATAATTCTTAGAAGGGGTTTGTGTTAGGCTTTCCATCACTGTGACAAAATGCATGAGATAAAATGTTTAAGAGAACAAGAAGATTTAGTTTGGCTAATGGTTTAAGAGGTTTCAGTCCATGGCCACTTGAGCCTCTGGTAAGGCAGTACATGGCCAAGGTGTCTATATATTTTATAGCAGCTAGGAGAGAGACAGAGAGAGAGAGAGAGAGAGAGAGAGAGAGAGAGAGAGAAACAGATAGACAGAGAGAGACAGAGAGTCAGAGACAGAGAAAGACACCAGGGTTTCAATATTACCATCAATGACATACTTCTATAGCAAAAGCAATCCTGGGCAACAAGGACAAGTCAGGTGGAATCACAATCCCTGACCTGAAATTATTCTACAAAACTACTGTAATAAAATCAACCTGGTACTGGCTAAAAAACAGGCCTGAGGATCAATGGAACAGACTGGAAGAAACAGACACAACCAAAACCACACTCAGCCACCTCATCTTTGATAAAGGGGGCAAACAAACTCGCTGGAAGAATGATAGCTTCTTTAATAAATGGTGCTGAAAAAATTGACTTGCCACCTGCCAAAGACTGAAAATAGACCCAAGCCTATCACCATGCACCAAACTCAAGTCAAAATGGTTCACAGATCTCAATATTAAACCAGAAACACTCAATCTATTGGAAGAGAAAGTAGGTAAAAACCTTGAAGACATAGGGCTAGGCAGAGAGTTCATGAACAAAAACCAAAATGCACTTGAAACATTTCAAAGAATCAACAAGTGGGATCTCATCCTACTGAAAAGTTTCTGCACATCTAAAGAAATCACCAGCAGAGTCAAAAGAAAACCCACAAACTTGGAAAAACTTTTAGCTGACTCCCTCAGACAAAAGACTTCTATCTAGAACATATAAAGAATTAAAAAAAATCAGCCCCTCCAAATTCAAAGACCCAATCCAAAAAAGGGCAGCAGAGATGAATACACACTTCTCAGACAAGGAGATACAAATGGCAAATAAATATATGAGAAAATGTTCAACATCATTAGTCACTTGAGAAATGCAAATTAAAACAACATTGAGATTCCACCTTACCCAGTAAGAATGGCTAGCACTAAGAAATCAACAAATAACAAATGCTGGCAAGGTTGTGGAGAAATAGGAACCCTTCTCCACTGCTGGTGGGAATGCAGACTGGTGAAACCACTGTGGAAATCAGTTTGGAGATTCCTACGAAAACTAGGTCTAGAGGTCTCATTCAACCCAGCTATCCCCCTGCTTGGTATTTTCCCAGAAGATCTAAAAACATCACGTTCGGGTGATATATGTGCACCTATGTTCATAGCAGCACAATTTGTAATTGCTAAAGTGTGGAAGCAACCCAAATGTCCGTCCACCGAGGACTGGAGAAGAAAATTGTGATACTTTTATATAATGGAATATTACTCAGCTGTAAAGAAAGATAAACTCAAGGCTTTTATAGGCAAATGGTCAAAACTAGAGACCATACTCATAAGTGAAATAAATCAAACATACATGTGCAAGCACCACATTGCTTCACCAGTGTAAACCTTGAAAGAGTTAATTTAAACTCGGAGGTATGATAGACACTGTGAAATGATAGGAAACCACTGAAGAGTAAAGGGCAACTGGGATGTGGGAAAAGAGAAGGGAAAGAAGGAGAAATTTTGTATGTATGTATATACAGGATAGTTAACATTGTTGTTCTTCTGTCTTCTATTTCTATGCTGAAAGAAACTGTTAATGAGTCCTTGATTGATCAATATTGCATGTCTCTATCTGTTTTCATGAGAAACCACTTTGAAGATATCAATATGTAATACAAGAAGCATTGTTAATTTCCTACTACTTTGTTTGTAACTCTGTATTGTCTGTACTGTTCTTTTGCTATTTTGTAAAATGTTGTCTGCCTGTTAATGTTTTCCTCCTTTTATTTTTAAAATTAAAAAAATGATGCACTTCTAATGATTTACCTACCTTCTACTAGGTCCACCTCTTAATGGTTCTACCACCTACCAAAAGCACCACAAGCTTGTGATAAACCTTCCACACATGGTTTTTGGGAAACATTTATAATCCAAACCATGATAGAATCAGATATGGGAGAGATTAGAAGGAAACAAAATCACATATTAGTCAATGTGGTAACTGTTGTAAGAATCAACCCTAAATCTCAGTGACTTAACCCATTAACAGTTATTATTTCTGCTCACCTCATGATCCAGTATGGTTTGGCGTGACAGTGAGTGAAGTGTGTGCCTCATACTTAGGTACTTTTATTTGTGGAGCCTCTATTTTCAACAGGTGGCCTCTGAGATCACCAAGAACAGAAAGGGAGCACAAAGGACTAGAGAACATTCTAGGAGTGAGGCTGCTGTGCATTTTGACCTGCCTTCTTGTTCAGAACTCAAGAGCACAACTAGGTTGAGCTCAGGGGTCTGGGAAACTTAATCTGGTTGTGTGTTTGAACAAGAAATTCAAATATGTCTGGAAACACATGGCATTATTCCTGCCCCAAATGACTGCTTGGTCTTGATAACCTACATGGTGTCAGCATTATTTGTATATAAGATTGTGGAAGGCTGGCTAAGAATGCATTTGCGGGAGGAGATTTGTACGGTTTGAATGCTTGTGTCTACCAGCCAATTCATATGTTGAAATTCTCCCAAAGCTGATAACATTAAGAGGGGAAGCCTTTGAGAGGTAATTAGGTTATGGGGGGGCCTTCAGGAAAGGGATTGGTGCCTTTATTACAGAGGTTTGAGGGAGCCTGCTTCACCTTTCCGCCTCTTGAGGACATGGTGAGAAGGAATCACCTGTGAGCTGGTAAATAGGATATTACTAGATGCTGAATGTACCATTGCTTTGTTTTTGGGCTTGCAAGATTCTTCAAATATGAGAAAAATATTTTTGTTGCTTATAAGTTATCCAGTCTGTGATATTTTATTATGGCAGCTCAGACTGATCAAGACAGAAGTCAAACCATTGGCTTTAGGCTTGCTTGTAATGTGTTAGTAGCCTCCCAGATAAAGAGGTCAAGAGAGTGTTTGATGTTCAAGTTCTGAGGTCAGTATTTGTCCAGACTGATAAACTATTAGGAAGTACGCAGATAATTTTGGCAAGGTCATATATATAGAATTGTATTTGCCTAGTTATTAATTAATTAATTAAATATTTATTAAGCATTTATTATGTTTAAGTATTATTTTAGGTACAGAGCAAATGTAAAAAAATTAATATGTTGACAGCTTTTATTTTAGTGGTAATAGAAAAAGAATAAGCAAGATAAGAAAGTACAATATATACTATGTTGGATGGTGTTTAATAAAATAGAGAAAGGAATAGAGAGAGAAATGGGGTGGCTTTTGCAAATTATTTATTTTTTGTGGTGGTGGGGATTGACCCAGAAGATGCTGAGTTATATCCTCAAGGTTTTTCTTTTCTTTTTTTGATTTTAATTTTGAGACAGGGTCTTACTGAGATGTCCAGGCTAGGCTCCAATTTATAATTCTTTTGCATCAGACTCCCATGTAGCTGGAATTACAGGCTTCTGCCACTGCACCAAGTGGCTATTCAATAGGGTGATCAGGATGACCTTACTAAGAAGATAATCTCTGAGCAAAGACAAAACGAAGTGAAGACCAAGGCACGTGGCCAACCAGAGGGTGGAGGTTAAGGCCAAGTAAATACGAACCATGAATGTCTAGAGATTGGAGTACTGGCCATGTGTCTTTGGCTGGACTGGAATTGGAAACAGAGGAAGAGAATCAGTGGTGGATGAGATCACAGAGGTGGGCAGTGGAAATTGAACCAGACTGTACACATGTTATAGGCCCTTATAAGGACTTTATCTTTTGTTTTGGCCATGCGATTTATGTTAAAGTTTTCCTCTAAAAGTTGAGTCATAGCTCACTTTCCAAATTTTCCATCATTCCTTCTCTTCAGGTGTGGTATATAATATGAAACAGGTAGAATTGCCTTTCTTTATATCAGCACAGTTTTTAGAGTGCTTGTCTCTGTAAGGCTTCATGCTACATTCACAGACATGGCCAGCAAGAATCACCAAATATATATTTACATATTTTGAGTGGCTTATTATTTACTAGGTTAACACTGCATTCATAAAGATAAAAGAGATGTGGTTCTTGCACTTAAATTATTGTAATATATTGTGCTAAGTGTAATGACAGATGTATGCAGACAGCACTGTAAGAAAACCAAGAAAAGAAACACTATTTTGCAAAGAAAACAATAATAATGTGTCTGGAGGAGCTAACACTTGAACTGACACCTAACAAATAGTAAGCTTTAGTCAGGCAAAAGTGGAGGGAGTGGAAGCAGGTGAAGTAGAAGCAGAAGTAGTAAGAAGGACAATTTAAGCAGAGTAGACAGTATCAGATCAATAAACATTATATCTAAGGGAAGGTAAAGGGGCTGAGGATATAGCTTAGTAGCACAGCACCTGCCTAGAAAGCACAAGGTCATGAGTTTGATTCCTGGCACCAAAAAAAAAAAAAAAAAAAAAAAAAAAAATAGAAGGTAAAAGCATTGAAATCAGGAAATATTTTGGAAAGAAGTTTGCATGACAAAATTTTTATTGCATATAATTTTATTAAAAAATACTTATGAGAACTTCTAGTTAAAAAAAAGCACATAAGATCCTGGAATTAAAAGAAATGATCTAGATCTCATTTTATAGATGCAGATTTGAGATCAGCGGAAGTTAGTCTTGCTTAATATCAAACAGCGAATTAATCACTAAAGACCCAATGCCAGGGGTGGTGTTCAAGCCAATGTTGTGAAATAAACATCAAAAATGAACACATTGAAAATAAACACTAGATACCAGTTTGTTCTGGTTTCTTTATCACTTGGATTAAGTACCTCTCTCAGCTCTAAGTGAACATCCAACTATTTTTGGAGATGTCAGCATAATTCCTGACCTTTCTGTGAATTCATTCTAATACCTCTTAGAAGTAGTTCTGCTTGAAGGAAATTCATTACCTTCTGCTTGGAGGATTGCACCCAGCTCAGCTCAGCAGTTCTCCCAGGAATTCAGCATTTCTAAGTTCTTAAATTTTGATTTTGTTCAGTTGTGTTTTTCTCCTTTGGTCTCAGAGCACACAGAATTTACGTGGATAAATTAGGGCAGATGTGCTAGAAGTCTAAAGTGATGTTTTCTCTTTGCAGAAAACACTGGAGGGGCCAAAAATGCAGGAAATTGTGTGTCACTGTAATGGAAGACAAATGAAAGTCCTTAGAACAGAAATGCCCTTCTCTGATCACCTGAAGTGTCCATCACAGCATGCCGGTGCAGGTGTGCAGTGGTAGTCTAGGTGACAGCCAGCTGAGCACACCACCTAGGTGCTTCTCATTCCCTTTGCCACCACATCCTCCCTGGTGACTCTGAGAGATCAGTAGGAAGCAATAGATGGTCTTGGAAAAATAATGCTAGCGCATGTGTGACTGTTGAAATAATTATATTAGGATGTATTGTATGATCCTGTATAAGGAAACAATGCCCTGGAAAGTGTATTGTTCCTCTCATGGAGTGAATGTCCTGGCTGTTTTATCTTTAAAAGATACGGTTATCTTGGTGAGATTTCCCTGGTTTAGGTTATCTGGAGGGAGAGGAATATCTTTAAGTGGTAAAAAAGGAATTGAGAGGAGATCTGGGAATGTGCAAAGTATGCTCAAAATATACAATGAATATTACTTAAAATTTTGAAACATTTATTAAAGTGAACACATTGCCACGAATCCTCCTTCAAAATACTCCTCCTTACACTGAGCACTCTCATCCCACCATTCTTGCTTCTTTCTGAAGCATTCCTGGAAGTCCTCTTTCATAAGTGTCTTTACGAGGTATGATTAAAAAAATACAGTGAGTGTGTCATCCAACGAAAAGACAAGTTCATAAAAATATTATGGTGTGACTTTGTCTACCTTATTCCTTGAATCCGGCACTGTAAGACCTCTGCCTCTTCTCCAAAGTCAAAATGAGGATGAAAAGTAAAAATTTTTACTAGATTCAGGACATGGAGGTAACCACAACAATGTAACTAAAGACACTCGTGAATTTTGCAGGGGATTAATGCCAATGTGTGTTTTACTGTAATAATTAAAAAAGCATTTCTTTGATCAGACCTTATAGACTGGAAAATGACTTCTTTTTTTCTCTTAGTACTAGGTTTTGAACTCAGGGAATACTGAACTACTTTTTCATTTTATTTTGAGACAGGGTGTTGCCCAGGCTGGCCTTGAGCTTGCAATCCTACTGCCTCAGCCTCCTGAACAGTTAGAGTTGTAAGTATTCACCATTGTGCCTGGCTGGAGAGAGAAGTCTTGATCAAGTCTTTGAGGGCCTCATGTGTCTGGGAAGAAAGTCCTCTGAAGAAGGTATAACGGCGGCCCCTATCAAGAGAAGGAAAGTAGGAGCTAGGAAGCAATCCCAACATATTAGTCATTTCCTTGAGCTTCAGTCAGCTGTTTTAGAGCTAAAATTTTAGATTCATGGTTCTCTCCAAATTTATTTTCCTATTATTATCTCCCAGAAGGAAATATTTGGGGCACAGTTGGATCAGTTTAAAACAAGCAAACAGAGCTCTCCTGAGGCCAGTGGTGAACAAGGAGGGACTTGATAGTGGCTCCGTGTGGGGGGTATTTTGCTCCCCCAGGGACATTTGGCAGTGTATGGAGGGGACATTTTTGGTGGGTTGGGAGCTATAGCCATTTAGTGGGTAGATCTGGGATAGTGTTAAACACCCTGCAATACAGAAAAAAAAATCCTGCAATGTACAACCAAGAATGATTCAGCCCCAAAGGCCCTTAATGTCAAGACTGAGCAATTCTGTACCAAAACAAAGATGAATCTCGTGAGAAAAAGGGTGGCATCATCTGGCCCAGCTGTTCCTAACTTCCAGGAAAATTTCCTGCTGATGCTACTTCTGCGTGTTCTAGGCTTTTATTTTTATGAGATAAATAGCATTTCCTTAGATAATATGCTTATCCTGTTCCCAATTCTGAAGAACCTTTTGGACTCCCTCCAAGTCATTAATACTGAATATTTATTAAGCTGATATTTCTGTAAACTAGAGTGTACTCTGGGGAAAACAAAAAATTGAGATGTTATTCCTTGGCAGAGAAGATTAAAGCCTCAGGAAGACCCCTGACCTGTCACTGTCTTCACAGATTCCTTTTATGAAAGAACTTGACGTGGGGACGTGGGCCTGACCTCTCACTGTGCTCCGATAGACCCGAGTCTTCTGGGTCACTCCCAGAGCCTGGAAGTCATTCTTGAAGCTAATAACAAATCCATGTGACATTAAAACATTTGCAGTCCCTTTGATAGAGCCTGTTAAGAAATCTAAATGTTTCTTGGTATTAATTGTGCAAGTGTGTGCTGAGATTTCTTAATGGAATTTTTTTATGTCAGTTAGTTTCCCTTGCTAAGGCGAGAATTTCTTACAGAAGACCTGCTTTGAAAAGATATTTGTGAGTTTTGTTTCATTTAAGAGAGGAAGGCAGTGTTGTAGGATGTGAGACATTCCTGGAGATCATAATTTGTCGGTTCTGAAAAGATGTAGATTTGGGGGGATGCATTTACATTATCCTCCCTTAAACATGTGCACACACACACACACACACACACTCACCCACACTCACTCACAGGCAGCAGCTGCTGGACACCCTCACCTGGAGTGTAGGGGTACAGGGAGAGGACAGACAAATCCATAAGCTAGCAGTTACTACAAATTATAGAAATAAGGAAATGTGGTTTCTTGTGCACATTAATACAATACTGAAATCTTAGTATCTCAAAACTCTAAGTAGTTTTACCTGTAAATATGATACTCAACTTTGACTTCTAGATATAAAACTTTTAATTTATTACTTGTCAACCTGAGGTTTGCACAGTGGATTTTTCCCTTTTGTTATAATCTACATCATGTCTTCAGTTTCAGCTTCTAATTGTGACTTAATCACTCATAAAAACACCAGAAGACGTTATCTCTGCAAGGCAAAATGGGATACACTAAAGAGTTTATTTAGGGGGGAAATCTTACCGCTGATGAGGTAAATTAAGTTGTTATCTCCCAAAAACGGGGGGATTTAAAGTAGGAAATACATCAACGTGCAGTAGGGAGTGAAACATTCTTTCTGGAGATCAGGGAACTGATTTGAAAACCTGATCACATAAGAGAATTCAATTACATTTACTTCTAGAAGTACTCAGCGCCTGTTATGTAGACTAGAATTAAGATGGAGTAATTTTTCCTTTTCAGTTAAAATGTATTAAGTCTGCCAGGAGGTTCCCTGCTGATGTTTTCTGGTGTCAGTGCATCAGCAAATTAAACTTAAATTAACAAATGTTTAATCAATGAATGAAAATTGACAAATATCTATGGAATACCTGCTATGTATAAGCAGATGCTTTAAACATAGATGGGACAGAACAGAGTTAAGAAGTGTGGCAAAGATGCCTAACAGCAGGCTCCTAACTGCGTGTATTTTACAGGTTAGGCCATTTTGTAGTTAATTACATCCTGTTACAGTAGACAAATGAGTGTGTGGGTGGCAGGTAGAGGGTGTGTGTTTGTGGGGTGTGTGTGTCTGAGTATGTTTGTGGTAGTGATGATGTGTGGTTATGTGTTTACAATGCCACAGTGGTACTAACCAGTGGACAGTGTCCAGTGGAGAAGCAAACAGAGAAGGTGCAAATTCTTCATTCAACTCCTGTTCACTGGACAGAGCATGTTAAGGATCTCGCACAAATGATTGAGGTGTGCATAGAAACTGTGAACAGTTATAGATTTCTGGAGAGCTGTGGAAGTAAAAAGCAAAGCAAGAAATAAACTCATGGGCATCATGTGATTCTAAATTGTAGCAGAGGACTGCTTCTTTTCGCACCCCCTCCTGCCACACACAGAAGTATGAATACAAAGAGGAGAGAAGGTATCCGCCTATTTACATGAAAAATGACTCTCCGCTACAATCACCTTCTGTCAATAAAAAGCGTATTTTCTGACATGTCAATTAGGTGATTCATAATCCAGATGACCATCTCCTTCCATTTAGTACCGCTGGGCTGGGTTAAATGTCTCAAGTGTTTACCCTTTATGACCAGTGTCGTGGGTCTGTTCTCAGTCAAACTGGCCCACTCATGACATGTTTGCCTGTAGGATTTCTCTTGAGGTAAAGTAACCATTATTATCAGATTTTAACCTGAATGGCAGATCAGGACAGTGGTTTTGCCATCAGCAGTGAAGAATGCTGTTTTACAGTACCCTGTGTCCAACACACAGTGTTTGTGAGAAGAGTTTGATGCATGGTAAATACACTGTAATTTAAAAAGCTACCGAGGCTTACCTGGCAGAGTTGGGTACTTCAAAAGGATCCTCTGTTGCTCAAAAACATTAGGGAGGGATGATTCGTTTTCAGCATTTTAAGCTAATTATAAAAGATTGAACTGATAATAAAATAATCACTTTTTAAAATAAGGGCAACATTCACACAATATGTAAGTAACAGTTGTAACCATTCAAAATATACACTCAGTGACTTCTAGTAAATGAAGTGATCACTTTTAAAAGATTAGTGTGGCTATGATTCTAAGGGGATGGGAAATAAAAGTAACCATATGACTTTTTTGTTTATAAACATATTCAATTGTATTAAGAAACATTAAATAATCACATTATCAATATAGCAGAATGTTCCTTGGTTTTTCCACAATGCAATCCTCAAATGAACAATATATTTCTGCTCTACTGGAGGCATTGATTATTAACCAGTTTTACAATAAATATTGTTAAGGCAGTCCCACATTAATTCTGAAGAAAAGCAGAAGGAGTTTGAAATACCCATATTGTCAAAATACTTTATAAAGGTGATATTTGGAGAACAATTGGAGGGAAGCCGAACATGGTTCTGGGAACCAGACTACATAATTTTTGATGGATTAAAGTAAGGTTTCTGTAGAAACATGTTTTTGAATGGGCTGAATTTTGGAAAAGACTACTTTCAACTACTTAGGGGTAGATGTATGAATAACACAGAAATCTCAACTTTAAAACTTCACTTTACTATGCATATAAAGTAGGCTAGTCAAATAAGCCGATGAGATATTTCTGTTTGCATTAGTAGAAAACAGAAGATAAAGCTTTAATGTCCGAAAGGAGTTCCTCTTACCGGGTGATTCTCAGAGGTGAAGTCATGTTCCCATAGAGATAAATACAACTCCACTGAAACTCTTTCAGATTGCAAGTCCTCTGCTGTGGGCTCCCAGCTTCCCAGCCCAAGATCTTCACTTATCCTCCTGGTATGTGTGAGTGACAACAGCCCCCTGCCCAGCTGACACAAAATAGAGGAAGATAACCACTGCTCTTAACAAGAAGACATTGGTTATTAGGTGCACAGAAATCTTTTTGAGTCCCAATCAGAATTTACAATAACTTGTCAAGAGTTAACGAGTTAGCTGTGAAGGAAAAGATTTACTAACTGAGTATGGTCAGCACATGTTATTTAACCAATTTAAGAGCCTCACTCACTCAAAGCACGTTGGTAGTACCATTTACATAGAAAGAATTCTTTTTTACTAAAAGAGAGCAACTACCACCTCTGCTTGGCCATCTTTTTTATACTGCATCTATATTTCCTAAAGCAGCAACAGTAGAGGAGAACTTGATAAATACATTTGAGACACAGCGGGTTAAGCCAATTGAAATTAATTTACATGACTTCTTAGATACTTTAAGTTGCTATTGGCATTCGAAGTAGGCCTTGTCTGATGCCCAGCTTGCCATTTCATTGTTTTGACTCTGTTTTTCTTTTAGCTAGCCACATTGCAGAATATCTTTTTCATCTTTCTATTTTTAAATACATTGTCTGTTATATTCTTTACCTATTTTCCCTTTGTGTTGTCTTAGTTTATTTCACATCCCTTTCCACTGTACAGGTTGCACATACCTTGTCTGTATTTATCCTTAACTTTTATGGTGTCTACTGAAGCAAAAGTTTACATTTTTTTCTGTTTTTTTTTTTTTTTTCTGATACTGGGAATCGAACTCACAACCTTGTGCTTGCCAGGCAGGCGCTGTGCCACTGAGCTAAATCCCCAGCCCCAAAAGTTTACATTTTTGAATATATTCACATTGCAGTATTCCTTCTTATGATTTCTGAAGTTTGGTTGTATTTTAGAAAAGACTGAACTATCGCCAGGTGATAAAGATCTCTTTTTCTATATTTTTTCAAACAACTATATCATATTTAAAATATTTCTATGTCACTAGAATTTTCTGCCGTCATGAAAATACTCTGTCTCTGTGTTGCCCACTGGTGGGACTTGCCATGTGTGCCTATTGAGCATTTGAAATGTGACTGAAGGGCTGAACTTTCAATTTAATTAGCTAATTAAATTTTGATTTGAATGGCTGAATGTGGGTAGCAGCTACATATTGAACAACACAGATATTTAATCTCACTGAATTTGTTATGATGTGCATTGTAGAGTGGTGATTTTTCATACATGAATGTCCAATTATCTTAACACAGCTTTTTAAAACTATCCTTATTTTTTTATTGAGTTGAAAATTCATTTATGTCATACACCAAATTCTCATGTCCTTGTAAGTATATCTGGACGCCAGTCTGTTTCACTGATCTATTCGTCCATCTTTGGCAAGGCATCATGTTTTAAATAGTTCTTTAATTAGCTGATAAAGCATTTCCTTTGTCAGTTTCCTTCTTTTTCAAAATTTGTTTCCTCCTTTTGCCTATTTTCTTTTTCAGGTGAAGTTTAAAAGTAGCTTGCCAAGTTCCATAAAAATATTGGTAGGATTTTCACAAGGATTTCAGTGAATTTAGTGGGCTGGCACAGGGAGATGGCTAAGAGGAGCTGCTTATAGCATGGCAGAAAGGAAGCAGAGAGCAAGTGGAGGAGCTGGGGAGGAAGATAAAACCCTCTAAGCCACCTCCCAGGCACCCAGCTCTTCCAGCCAAACTTTGCCTCCTAACATCACATTTAGCTATAAACTTATCAGTGTACTAATTCTCTAATGAGTATCACATCCCATGATCCAATCACCTTCCCAAAGCACCACCTAAGAGTGCATGAGTCTTCGGGGGGACATCTAGATATCAAACAAGACATCTGTCTTGGTGAGTTATATTTTTACACCCTGCTGATTTTGAGTTGATACTGTTTTACACAAGATTTTTGTATTTTTCTTCATTAGGGAGAATCATTGATAGTTCTGTTTTGTGTCCTAGTTCAGTAATTTTTTTTGAAGTAAGATGACACTTGTCTCTTCAGATAAATTGAAGAGGAAATTTCTACCTTTTTTCTGTGCTCTGGAAAACAGTTTATACAATAGTCCTTTCACTAAATATTTTGTAAAATTTGTGTGTACAAATCCCTTGGGCTTGGTAAAAGCTTAGAGTCTGTAAATATATTTTTCTGTCTGTGCAGATTGATTTACTCAAATTTTCTTGTTTTAATTTTGATTATATATATATCTATATATCTAGAAAATCATCCTTTTAATTTAT
>NW_004955417.1:12062474-12072477 GCF_000276665.1 Chinchilla lanigera | reverse complement strand
TAATTCATCCATATTTGGGCAAACTTGTAAAAAGTACTGTCAACACTTTGAATGCTTAAGCTTTTTAATTTTGTCTTATTTTTAATGACCATATTCATACATAAAAAGCATTTGTGTTGTAGCCCAAAGATTTTAATACCTTGTTCCCTTCATTATACAATTTTAATTAACCTGTAGTTTCCATTTTGATTTCATTTCTCATTTAATAATTGTGTAGAAGAGTGCCTTAAAATTTCCAAACAGGACTGATAGATAATATTAAGATGTTATTGCTTACAATTGTTTTAACTTTACTATACACAGAATCTATATTCAGCATATTTTCCTTTATTTTATTATTATTATTTTTTTTGTGGTACTGGGGATCAAACTCAGGACTTTGCACTCACCAGGCAGGTGTTTGTGCCATTGAGCTATATCCCCAGCCCTCAGCATATTTTCTTGTTGATAACATTTAATGAGATTTCGCCTTATAGCTTGATTTAATTTTTTTCTGGAAGCATGTAATGGATGTT
Source organism: Chinchilla lanigera (assembly GCF_000276665.1). Lineage (NCBI taxonomy): Eukaryota > Metazoa > Chordata > Mammalia > Rodentia > Chinchillidae > Chinchilla > Chinchilla lanigera. The sequence goes on along the minus strand of NW_004955417.1, from coordinate 12,071,962 downwards.
TGAAGACATATTTTCCATTTTCCTGCTTTTAAACTTTTTCTGATAGTTGGTTTCAGTATGACTCTTGTGAGTAATATATCACTGAATTTTAATTATGAAAATACCTATGTTGTAATTGTAGCATGTTAACATACAAGGCTAATAAAAGATCAATAGTTAGAAACCATTAAGATCTACAAATCAAAGGAAGAAAGCCAATGTCCCAATATAAACTATATGAAACCACATGAAGAATTTATAAAACAACAAAATCAAATACCCAATAAAAATGGGAGCTGAGCCCCAGATAGCTTCAGAAGCCATGGTGTGCCCTTCCCCTCCACTCCTACCATCATGAGAGCAACACTGAGTCCCAAACAGCTTCAGGAAACTTGGTAAGCCATGCCCTGCCCCCCAGTTTCACGGGAGTCACACTGAGCCCAGGATAGCTGTGGGATCCTCAGTGACCTGGGCCCCACACCCTCACTGTTGTGGGAGCAAAGCTGCTGTGGTGAACTCTGGGAGCCTCAGTGAGCTACCCCTGCCCCCTACACCATTGTGGGAGTGACGCTGAGCCTGAGGAAACCCTGGGGCCTTGGTGAGCCACACCGTGACTCTCCACTATTGTGTGAGTGACACTGAGCCCTGGTGAACTTTGGGAACTTTAAAAATGTCAAAATAGGGGCTGGAGATTTAGCTCAGCGGCAAAGTACCTGCCTGGCAAGTGCAAGGTCATGAGTTCAGTTCCCGGTACCGGACAAAAAACCAAAAAAAAAAAAAAATGTCAAAATAAAGGAGCAAAATGCAATCTCAGACTGTCAGCCCACTCAGAACAAGTCCAGGAGACATTGACATAGAAGAACTTGGAAGTCACACACCTGAAATTTCTGAAATGATGGCAACAGAAGTAAAGAAAAAACTCCATCAGGTCATAGAAGAAACCAGATCAGAAATAATCTCTCAGGTAAAAAAAATGACAACAATAATGAAAGAATTGCTCAGCACATTTAAAGAAGACATATATAAAAAGAGAGAGGAGCATGGAAAATGATGGAAACATTCAATGAACAATATAGGGAAGAATTTAAATGAATGAAACAGATTCAAACAGATATCCAGGAAATTAAAAATTCCATTGCAAGCTGGAAAAACAGCTTGAACAAATGGAAGATAGACTTTCAGACCTTGAAGACAGCATTGCATCTAGTGATCATGAAAGGAAAGATTTTTTAAAAATAACAAGGAACCAGGAAATAATTCAACAGCTGCAAGATGAGGCAAAGAAAAACAATGTAAAACTGATAGATATCAACAAAACAGCAGAAATCAATACAAATGACATAAAAAGACTATTCGCAGAAGTAGTAGCAGAAAATTTCCCCAGCACGTAAGAAGAATCTGGTATACACTAAATGAGGCATATAGAACTCAAAGTGGCCATAACCAAAATTATGTGTCTACACCTCGACACATAATAATTTAGATACCAGAAATTTAGCAAAAGAACAGAATATTAAAAGCTATTAGAATAAAGAAACAGATTACCTATAAAGGAAAGCCCATCAAAATCAGCAGATTTCTCAAACACCAAGTCAAGAAGAGCTTGGAGTGAAGTATTTCAGGTCCTGAAAGAAAACAACTTCCAACCGAGAGTGCTGCACCCTGAAAAGCTATCTTTCAAAATTAATGGAGAATTAAGATACTTCCATGACAAAGAACAACTGAAGAGGGCCAGGGATATAACTCAGTGGGATAAGTGCCTGCCTGGCAAGTGCAAGGTCCATAGTTTGATTCCTGGTACCAAAAAAAAAAAAAAAAAAAAACAAAAAAAAAAACCCACAAAAAACAAAAAAATAAGAACAACTGAAGAAATTCATGACCACTAAATCAACCTTACAAAGAGTACCACAAGGTATTCTAGAAAGAGATAAAAATCATCACAACTTCAACAACAACGATGGAAAGGAATTGGCAAACAGAGCAAGCAACTAAACAGAGGAGGAAAGTAGGGAACACACAGCAGCAAAATAACATGATAAAGATAAACCAAAATGTATCACTTATAACCATCAATGTAAATGGCCTCAATTCACCAATCAAAAGAAGCAGACTGGCAGAGTGGATCAAGAAAGAAAATCCAACAATATGCTGTATACAAGAAACACATGTAACTCAAAAGGAAATCCATAAACTGACAGTTAAAGGATGGAAAACAATACTCCATGAAACAGGAACCCAGAAAAAAGTAGACATAGTTATTCTGTTTACAGACAATGTGAACTTCAAACCAAGAATGATCAAAAGAGATAAAGAAGGTCACTACATAGTGGTTAGGGGAAAACTGCAAGAGGAAGCAATAACAATCATAAATATATATGCACCAAATATGGAAGCACCAAGCTATATAAGACAAATATTAACAGACATGAAAAATCAAATAAGCAAGAACACAATTGTAATGGGGGACTTTAACATCACATTGTCACAAAGAGATAGATCAACTAGGCAAAAGTCAACAAAGAAATAACAGAACTAAACCAAATTTGTGAACAAATGGACTTAGTAGACCTTTACAGAGTGTTCCACCCAACAACATCAGAATACACATTCTTCTCAGCTTCACATGAGTCATTCTCCAAGATAGATTATATACTAGCACATAGAACATGCTTAAGTAAAGGGAAAAGAATTGAAATTATCCCATGCATATTATCTGACCATAGTGCAATGAAATTGGAAATTACTGACAAAAGAAATCACAAAAACTCCATAAACACATGGAAATTAAATAACACCCTCCTGAACAACCAGTGGATCACAGATGATATTAAAAAAGAAATTAAACAATATTTACAATGAAACAAAAATTCAGATACAATTTACTACAGTCTGTGGGACACAATGAACGCAGTCCTAAGAGGGAAATTTATAGTGGTGAATTCCCACATTAGGAAAACAGAAAGAGCACAAATAAACAACATTATGCTGCACCTCAAACTTATAGAAAAAGAACAAGTGAAGCCCAAAACCTGAAAAAGGCAGGTAATTATAAAGATCAGAACAGAAACTAATGCAGTAGAGACTAAGGAAATAATACAAAGAATTAATGAATCAAAGAGTTGGTTCTTTGAAAGAATAAATAAAATAGATAAGACCCTAGCCAACCTTACCAAAAAAGGAAAGAAAAAACTCAAATTCATGCATAAGGAATAAAAAGGGTGAAATCATTACAGATCCTGTAGAAATTCAGAAGGTCATCGATACCTTCTTTGAAAATCTTTAGTCTCAAAGGCTGGAAAATGCAGAAGAAATGGACAGATTCCTAGATACCAATAAATTACCAATGCTGAATCAAGAAGATATAAAAATTCTGAATAACCCAATATCAGTCAATGAAATTGAAAATGTAGTAAAAAACTTATCAACAAAGAAAAGCCCAGGTCCTGATGGATTCACAGCTGAATTCTACAAAAAATTAAGAAAAGATTTAATGCCAATTCTTCTCAAACTGTTTAATGAAATAGAAAGGAAAGCAATTCTCCCTAACTCATTCATGGAGGCAAGTATTACCCTAATACCAAAACCAGAGAAAGACCCAAAAAAGAGAACTACAGGCCAATCTCTTTAATGAACATAGATGCAAAAATCCTCAATGAAATACTAGCAAACAGAATGCAGCAAATCATCAAAAAGTTTATACACCATTACCAAGTGGGTTTCAACCTGGGAATGCAGGGATGGTTCAATATACCCAAATCAATAAGTGTAATGCATCATATCAACAAGGCCAAAAACAAAAACCACATGATCATCTCAATAGATGTAGAAAGAGCTTTTGACGAAGTCCAACACTCATTCACAGTAAAAACCCTACAGAAAATAGGAATAGATGGTCTTTACCTCAATGTTATAAAAACCATCTATGACAAACGAATAGCCAACATCATACTGAATGGACAAAAACTGAAAGCTTTTACTTTAAAATCAGGAACAAGAAAGAATGCCCATTGTCACCACTCCTATTCCATGTAGTTCTGAAATATATTAGCCAGAGCAATTAGACAAGAGAGAGAAATAAAAGGAATAAGGATAGGAAAGGAAGAAGTTAAATTATCAATATTTGCAGATGACGTGATACTCTACATGGAAGACCTCAAAAACTCCACCAAAAGACTCCTAGAATTAATAAACAAATTCAGTAGCATAGCTAGATACAAAGTCAGCACTCAAAAATCAATAAAATTCCTGGCCGTAAACAACAAACACACTGAGAGAGAAATTAAGGAAACCATATATTTCACAATGGCATCCAAAAAATGAAATACTTAGAACTCAATCTAACAAAAGAAAGAAAAGATCTATACAGTGAAAACTACAGTAGTATGAAAAAAGAGAATGAAGAGGATTTCAGTAAATGGGAAGATATTCCTTGCTCATGGATAGGAAGAACCGATGTTGTGAAAATGGCCATACTCCCAAAATTGTTGTACAGATTCAATGCAATTCCAATTAAAATGCCATTATCATACTGTACAGGTCTAGAGAAAACTTTCCTAAAATTCATTTGGAACCAGAAGAGACCGAGAATAACAAAAGCAATCCTGAGCAACAAAGATAAGGCAGGAGGCATCACAATCCCTGACCTGAAATTATATTACAAAGACACTGTGATAAAATCAACACCGTACTGGCTAAAAAACAGACCTCAGTATTAATGGAACAGAGTGGAAGCAGCAGCCACAGCTACAAACCTACTCAGCCACCTAATCTTTGACAAAGGGGCCAAACAAGTTCACTGGAAGAAAGACAGCATCTTTAATAAATGTTGCTGGAATAACTGACTTGCCACATGCTGAAGACTGAAAATAGACCCATGTCTATCACAGTGCACCAAACTAAAGTCAAAATGGATCACAGATCTCAATATTAAAATAGAAACACTAAATCTACTGGAAGAGAAAGTAGGTACAAATCTTGAAGACATAGGGGTAGGCAGAGAGTTCATGAACAAAAACCAAACTGCACAGGAAACACTTCAAAGAATCAACAACTGGGATCTCATCTTACTGAAAAGTTTCTGCACATCTAAAGAAATCACCAATGGAGTAAAAAGGAAACCCACAAATTGGGAAAAAGTTTTAGCCAACTGTCCCTTGGACAGTTAGCTTCTATCTAGAACATATAAAGAACTAAAAAATATCAGGCTCCCCAAGTTCAAAGGCCCAATCCAAAAATGGGCATCTGAGATGAATACACACTTCTCAGATAAAGAAATACAAATAACAAATAAATGCATGAGAAAAGTTCAACATCATTAGTCATTCGAGAAATGCAAATTAAAACAACACTGATATTCCATCTTACCCCAGTAAGAATGACTATCATCAAGAAATCAACCAATAACCAATGCTGGCAAGGCTGTGAAGAAAAAGGAACACTTTTCCACTGCTGGTGGGAGTGTAGACTGATGCAACCACTGCAGAAATCAGTTTGGAGATTCCTCAGTAAACTAGGACTTGAGGTCCCATTCAACCCAGTTATTTCCCTTCTGGATATTTTTCCAGAAGAATATATAATGGCATATTACTCAGTTATAAAGAATGATAAACTTGAGGCTTTTATAGGTAAATGGCACAACTAGAGACCGTACTCATAAGGGAAATAAATCAGACCCACATGTGTAAACACCATATTGTCTCACTAGGGTAAAAAGCTGAAAGAGTGAATAAAAACTAGGAGGTACAATAGATATTATGAAAGTTAAGAAAACTGCTGAAAAGTAAAGAACAGCTGGGATGAGGGAAAAGAGAAAAGAAAGAAGGGAAAATCATGTATATGTGTATACACAGGATAGCTAACATAGTTGTACTACTGACTTCTATTGCTTTATTGAAAGGAACAGTTGTTGTTTAATTGTTTAATCAATCTTACATGTCCATATTTGTTTACCTGAGCAACCAATTTGAAGAGATCAATATGTAATACAACAACCATTGTTAATTCCCTATCACTTTGTGTGAAATTCTGTATTGCTTGTACTGTTTTTGTGTTATTTTGTAAGTGTATGTGTGTTTGTTAATATGTTTTCATTCTTTTATCTTTAAAATTAAAAAATACTGTTTTGCAGCTGGGTCTTTCAGCAGTACTGAAGTGAAAGGGAGTTTCAGAGTGCTCATTCATTAGACTTCCCACTTAGACCTGTATGGTGTATTTTGCAATTTGGCTGAGATGGCCATACTTTTCTTAATAAGCACTCCTGCAAAGCAAACCTTTACTCATGTGGAATAACAGGCAAAGGAGAATCACAGACCATGTAATTTGAAGCTACAAGGAAGGGAAGGGAGAGGAATGTTCTTTTTTAGTTAACAACCTGAATTATGGAAGATATTTAAACACATGTAATTTTATAAATCTTAAATACATGCTGTGAACTAAGATACAAATAGATCTCAGTAAGAAAAACAAGGCAAGGGAGGATGACAATTTACCTGGAGTTCGCATTGCAAAAGAGATTGCATAGGGTAATGAGAGATGCCAGCAGCCTCAGGAATTTTAACTAGTTGTGTATGGCCTCTTGGGAAATACGTACTTTTGTCATTTACACATATTGCATTGCAATTATTTGGTTTGATGTGTCTCACCTACTGGTATGCCAGCTCTTTGAGAAAAGATCTGTGCCATTCAATTTTGTAATTGCCCTGCCCAGAGCTCTAATTAGTTCCCAAATTGTACTTGGTTGTTCAACAAAAGTTTGCTGAAAGATTGAGTGAATAACCGGATGAAGATTTATAAAGACTGATCAAAATCCATCATGCCTCTGTCCTCAAATGTTCCGATCCAACCAGGTATGACAATCATCTGAAATGCCTGAATTTAGCACTAACTCTGAGTTATAGCACCTCAGTTACTGAAAATCTTCTCCCACCAGCAAGGGAATGCCCAGGGCATGGTTATACAAACCTCATTCTTCCTCTACATCTTGAATGACTTCATCCTGGTGTGCCTGGGACAGTCCTAGTTTATGCTATTGTTGTACTGTAGTTATTATTGTGCCACATTTCAAGTGGTTTGGAAAGTAAATTATATGGTTACCTTATTTGTAGCATCTTTTATAGCCCATGTTCCTAAATCTACATGCTCTTCTAAATGTGTAAGATTTTGTTAAATTGTCATAGTTCTTTTGTGAAGCAGGGAGAACCCTTTGCCTGCGTAGCTCTGTGAAAATACTGTAGAGCTGTGGGAGCATTGAATTTTACAGCTTTAGGAGGTGACAACCTTGGTTTTCTCAGCTGCCTACATGCTTTAGATTTCAGTGAGACTCCAAGGGACCAAAACCATCTTGGTGCAGTTTTATAAATCTAAGCCACTTTCTATGATTGCTTAGCATTTAATCCATTTAAAAAGGAGGAAATGTCAGACTTCTCAGAGAATTTGTTTTGTTTTGTTTTGAGGCAGGCTGTTGCTATGTAGGTCAGGCTGGATTTGAACTCACTATGGAGCCCAAGCTGTCTTCAAACTCATGGTAATCCTCCTACCTCAGCCTCCCAAGTGTCAGGATTACCAGTATGTACCACCATGCCCAGTTTCTGAGACTTTAGAAAAGAAATTCTCCCACTCTGGCAAAGTCCACCATGAAGAGAACTATCATAAAAATGGTGAAGGCAGTGGGAACTTCATAGGATTCAGCTACTAATACTAGGTGTGTGGTACCCTTACCCTGTCATTCATGTTGTCCCCACTCTGTCTGTTAGCGCTATGTTCTTATTAACCTGAGCCATCAAGTAGGTATTACATTAGATATTATTCCAACATATGTTTGTCAAGTATTTGTCATGTGCCCAAACTAGACATGTACCATTGTTCAAAAGATCTCTGCATTCTGGGAGCTCAAATTCTAGAAGAAAATGTGATGGATGCATAGGTTGCTCCTGAAGTTGGACTATGAGAAATACCATAGTGATGATCTATACAAAGTGTCATGGAAAGATGTAGGCAAGAGGGGTTGATTAGCAGTGAAGCTTGAGATATGCAGTCAGGTGTCCAAGCACAGGTGGCGTGAAGCAGTGAAGAATTTGGACCTGGGCTTGAGAAAGAAGGTGTATCTAGAGTTTGAGACTTTTATGTCACTGACAGAGAGGTGGTAGCTGGAATCTACTAGAACAGTATGCAGAACAGCTAGAGTTTTAAAATGAAAACTCTGCACATGATCTGGAGTAAAATTCTGCTCTGGTAAGATACACAAAAGAGCTCTTTTTGCTTTTCCTTTTGAACTGTCTTTTTGTTTTTGAGACAGAGTCTTGCTATGTAGTTAAGGCTGGACCTGAACTCACTATGTAGCCCAGTCTAGCTTTGAACTCCTGGCGATCTTCCTGTGTTAGCTCCTCAGCACTGGAATTACAGATGTGTTGCACCTCACCTGACTTTGAACTGTCTTGATTATGGTTACATTAACTCATTGCCAGTGGAAGTATATAGACTTCATATCATATGTCACCAAATACATACTAACTCAGAAACTTTTCTTTCCTTAGGCTAAAGAAATTGATTTCTATTAAATGTGAAAATGGATTTATTTTAGTATAGAGTGCTAATGTTTTTTTAAATGAAAGCCTAACATCAATCTATGGACTTATCAGTCTATATCTATTTGGAACAGTAGAAAATACTGTATTCCTAAAAGGAAATCACAGGGAGAAAAATACTGACAGGGAAAGAAAAAGATTTGTCATGTACATGAATACATCAGGGAGTCAGCTCCAAAATTTGTATTGTTTTACAGAAAGCTCTTTAGTCTGTCAAGGTGTGCAAAATAAGGCAATCTAGGTTATATTTTGGAAATTACTCTAGGGACCTAATCCTGACTGGAGACAGACAAGCAAAGAATACTTTGTGCTCCTTCCACTTTCTACCCTTAGGTAACACAATGATAGTGAGTCTTGTACCCAGTACCTCTCAAACCAAGACCTAAATCATTTAATAGTTCTTCAGTCCTGTAATTACCATCAGCTTCTCACTCTACTGCCAGGAATCATGAAATTTGCTGGTGAAAGATTGGAGTCATTACTTGAATAAAATGCCATAGAAAGACAGTGGTACAACTGGGAATGGTACTCAGAATGCTTTCCAAGATTTTTCTTAAATAATTATTTTGTTCAGGGTGTGACTGAAGATAGAGGAATGATTTGCTATGGATAACCTTGAAGGAGAAAATAACTGGGAAAAGGCATGTGTGTTTATGTCCTGAGTAGATACTACATGCAGAAAATACATTTTAAAATTTCAGATATTTGTGCTATTATAGGGAAGCAGAGACATGGAAAAATCTGATAATATTAAAAATAAAACAGTATTAACTAAGCTGGCCATGGTGGTGCACATCTGTAATCCCAGCACTCTAAGAGGCAGAGGTAGAAGATTGCAAGTTTGAGCCCAGCCTGAATAATTTAATGACTTAGTGAGATTCTGTATCAAGCACAGCAAATCAAAAAAAAACAAACCACACACACACA
>NW_004955417.1:12058508-12061874 GCF_000276665.1 Chinchilla lanigera | reverse complement strand
GGCCTCCAGTTTCAGTCCCTACTCTGCTGATTCCACTGCTTCTGGGCTTTTGCTATGGAAGGATATTGTGTTGGAAAGATACAGAGCAGAAAAGCTGCTCACCTCATATTGGTTGAGCAGCAAAGATTGAGGACAACAGGAGCCAGGGACAAGACGTAGTCCAAAGGCTATGCCTTGGTCAAAGTTGCTTTTAAAGACCCACTTCCTTCCATTACGTCTCACCTCCTAAGTTTCCCTCACCTCCCAATAATACCATCCCACAATGAATCCATGAATACATGAATCCACTGATGAGTTCAGTGATGAGGGCAAGAGAATAGAAAAAGAGTTAAGATGTGTTATGTCTACATACCAATTCCCCAAAAGGCATGTAAATATGTACTACAAACATATACTAATAAAGAAAATGATCTGAAAAATTCATTAAAAAAAGAGTTATGAGCCAGGAGTGGCGGCACACAGCTGTAATCCCAGCTCTCAGGAGGCTGAGGCAGGAGGATTGTTGTGAGTTCAAGACCAGCCTGGGCTACAAAGTGAGCTCCAGACAAGTCTGAAATGCATAGTGATACCCTGTCTCAAAAAGACAAAAAAAAAGAGAGTTAAGTAGAAATTACTATATCCCAGGCACTCTTTCAGCCACTTATTTGATTTTATTTGATCCTCTCAGTAACAGCTCTATGAAGTAGGAGTCTCAATGTCTCTATTTTACACATGATAAATTGGAGGCAAAAATGACCAAAATAAATCTATAGCAAGGCTATAATAATCAAGATTCCAGAAATTCAGCCCAAGAACAGAAAATTAAAAACTGTTAGAGAAAAGAAACAAATCACTTATAAAGGAAAGTCCATTAAAATCACGGCAGACTTTTCAACACAAACCTTTAAGTCAAGGAAAGCTTGGAGTGAACTATTTCATGTCCTGAAAGCAAACAGCCTCCAGCTGAGATTGATGTAACCTGGAAAACTATCTTTCAAAATTAAATAAGATACTTCCATGACAAAGAACAACTGAAGAAATTCATGACTACCAAACCAGTTCTATAAAATGTTCTGAAGGGTATTTTAGAAAGAGATAACAAAGACCACAATTCTCAGAACACCAATAGGAAGAAGCCACTAGGCAAGGCAAACAATTAAACAAAGGGGAAAACCAGGAAACTAATGCCAGGAAAGTAACATGACAATGATAAGCCAATACATGTGAGTTATAACCACCAATATAAATGGTCTCAATTCGACAATCAAAAGAAACAGACTGGCAGAATGGATCAAGAAGCAAGGTCCGACAATATGCTGCATACAAGAAACACAAACATTTCTTTTTTTTTAACTCAAAAAGAAATTCATAGCCTGAAAATCAGAGGATTGAAAACAATACTCCTTGTGATAGGAACCCAGAAAAAAGAAGAGGTAGCTATTCTATTCGTAGAGAAAGTGAACTTCAAGTTAAGACTGATTAAAAGAGACAAATAAGTTCACTATATAACTATTAAGGGAAAACTCCAAGAAGAAGAAATAATAATCATAAGTATATGTGTACCAAATACCAGTGCACCCAACTTTATAAAACAAATATTAACTAACATGAAAAATCAAATAAGCCATAACAAAATTGTAATGGGGAAACTTAACATCCCACTGTCACAAATAGACATATCAACTAGACAAAAAATCAACAAGAAATATCAGATCTGAACTAACCTGTGAACAAATGGACTTAGTAGATGTCTACAGAGTTCTGAACCCCACACAGGACATCAGAATGCACATTCTTCTCAGTTATGTATGGGATATTCTCAAAATAGACCACATACTAGCTTATAGAACATGCTTAAGTGAATGCAAAGGAATTGAAATTATCTCATGTATATTATCAGAACATAGCACAATGAAATTGGAAATTTATGGCAAAAGAAACCACCAAAACTCAATAAATACACGGAAATTAAATAACACCCTCCTGAGCAGCCAATGAGTTACAGATGAAGTTAAAGAAGAAATTAAAAAAATACAGAAGAAATTAACCAGGATCTACAATTAAATAGTAATGCTGCTACCACACACTGGAACTTATGGCACACAGTGAAAACAGCCCTACAAGAGAAATTTATAACACTCAAATCAGGAAAATAAAACAAGTTCAAATAAACAGCATAATGTTGAAACCAAACATCTAGAAAGACAAGAACAATTCAAGCCCAAAGCTTGTACAAGGGAGGAAATTATAAAGAGCAGAGCAGAAATAAATGGAGTAGAGACTAAGAAGACAATAAAAACAATCAATGAATGGAAGCTGGTTCTTTGAAAGATTAAATAAAATTGACAAACCCTTAGCCAACCTTATCAAGAAAAGGAAATAAAAGACTCAAATCCATGCAATTAGGAATGAAAAAAGTGAAATCACAATGGGTACTGCAGAAATCCAGAAAATCATCAATACCTACTTTGAAAACCTTCATTCTAATAAGATGGAAAACACATAAGAAATGGACATATTCTTAGCTATATGTGAATTACCAAAGCTGACTCAAGAACATATAAAAATTCCAAATCAAAATCAGTCAGTGAAATTGAAGATGTAATTTAAAGACCTACCAACAAAGAAAAGCCTATGCCCTGATAGATTCACTGCTGAATTCTACAAAAAGTTAGAGAAGAGCTAATACCACTAATAAGATGCTGACAAACAGAATGCATCAAATCACCAAGAAGATTATACACCACGACCAAGTAAGATGCATTCCAGGGATGCAGGGATGATTCAGCATATGCAGACCAATAAATGTAATACACCATATCAACAGAGCCAAAGACAAAAATCACATGATTATCCCAATAGATGCAGAAAAAGTATTTGCCAAAGTACAGCACCAATTCATGATAAAACCCTGTTGATAATTGGAATAGGTGGTTTCTATCTCACTCTGATAAAAACCATCTATAACAAACCAACAGCAACATCATACTAAATTGTCAACAACTTAAAGCTTTCACTGTGAAATCAGGAACAAGATGAGGATGTCCACTATCACCACTCCTATTCAGTATAGTTCTGGAAACATTAGCCAAGCAGTTAGACAAGAGAAAGAAATAAAAGGAATAAAGATGGGAAATGAATAATTTATATTATCATAATTTGCAGATGACATGATACTCTACACAGAGAACCTCAAGAATTCCACTAAAACACTTCTAGACTTAATAATGCAGCAGCATAACTGGGTACAAAGTCAACTCTCTAAAATCAATAGCATTCTTGTACATAAATAACAAATTCAGTGAGAGAGAAATTAGAGAAAAATCCCTTTCATCATAGCATTGAAAAGAATGAAACATTTAGGAATCTAACAAAGGAATTAATAGT
>NW_004955417.1:12042733-12058371 GCF_000276665.1 Chinchilla lanigera | reverse complement strand
ATACATCACAGATTTAGAGAATACAATCCTATAATTTACTTGGAACCAGAAGAGACCTAGAATAGCAAAAAAAAAAAAAAAAAAAAAAAAAAATTATGGGAAATGAAGGCAAGGTGGAAAGAATCACAATCCCTGACTTGAAATTATACTACAAAGCTACTGTGATAAAAAACAGCATGGTACTGGCAATAAAACAGACCCGACAACCTATGGACCAGATTAGAAGATGCAGAAACAACTCCAAACACACTCAGCCACCTTATCTTTGACAAAGAGTTCAAACACCTTCACTGGAAGAAAGATAACCTCTTTAATAAATGGTAATGGAAACAATGGCTTTCCACATACTGAAGATTAAAGCTAGACTCATGTCTCTCTCCATGCACTAAACTAAAATAAAAAATCAAAATATGGAAACAGAAACATTAAATCTGCCAGAACAGAGAACAGGTAAAACTCTTGAAGATATAGGTGTAGGCAAAGTTTTTATGAACAAAATCCTGTGTGCATGGGGAATATTACAAAGAATCAACAACTGGATCTCATCTTATTAAAAAGCTTTTGAACAGCAAAAGAAATCATCCACAGAGTGAGGAGACAATCCACAGAGTTGGAAAAATTTTGTCAGCTCAAGACCATACTCTTAAGTAAATTGAACACATGTGTACAAATATCGCATTGTTTCTCTGGTGTGAGATACCAAAAGTATAAATAGGGACCAAAGTGTATACTAGATTATCAAATAGGAAGAGAATGCTCAAATGGTAGGGGGAACTAGAGAAGGGAGGCAGAAAGGAAGAGAAAAGGAAATAAACAAGAAAGGAACAAAAAATGGAAACAAAGCTTTTGTAAATAACAAGGGGAAGAAGGGAAGGACAGGGGAATGGGAAAAAGAAGAAGAATTAAGGTATATCATGTACAGATACACATTCCAGGTCGTGACTGTGATCATTATGTATATCTAGAATGTACCAATAAACTTAATTAATAAAATCTGAGGCAACAGACCCAAGAATGCCCTTGCTTATGTAATTCTGTTTTGATTAAAATAGTTCCTTGGGTCAGATTTTTCATACAGTAACATGAAAAATGATTATTAGAAAATTGTGATACTATTTTTCAAAATCAATTTTAAAGGAAATTAATTAAAATATATATTAACATTCTTTTCATCTCTTGCAGTTGCATTATGGTTGGCTTAAGGATGGCAAAAATAAACACATTATAACTTAGTTAAAAGTGAACTCTTCTCTGCATCACTTGGTCTTGGTTTCAGCCATGCACTAAACTAATGCATGATTTCAGTCACATGCCTCTCTTCACCTGTCCTGGACTGGACCCACCTGTGCAGGGGTGAGAACCCTCTGAGCGCCTGTTCAGTGGTACAGGAACTCAGATACTCAAGAAAGTGCTGTGATTCAGTTTAATGTTTGTCTTGGGATTGGAGAAAATATCTGCTTTTAAAAGTCCTCTGAGGGTTTGAAAGTTGGTAGTATATTTAATACTGAGTACTGTGGACTCTTAAGCATGTTTTTGTTTCCTTTTATGGTTTTGGGAAGGGGAGAGAAAAGCCATGCAGTAGACTTGCCTTCCCATCTCAGAGAGGAATGGAGAGTTCTGTGCTTCTCTGGCAGGCATCTTCCTGCACGGTTCGGGTCAGTGACACTGTGGAGGGACAGAAGGTAGCTGCCTCAGGATATTAGTGTACACCATGCTTCCTGTGGACACATGAATGTGAGTGATGGAGTTCATGCTCTGTGGGTGACTGCACAGATGTCGGTGTGTGTCAGAGAAAAGTACTGAGAGCAAAGCCAAGGCCTTGGGTTGGAAACCAGCTCTGTAATCCAGCAGGAGGGTAGCTGTAAGCAATCACATCTTGGCCCTCACGTTTTTCATTATGAAACAGAATATATGGTTTAGTGGTATTCAAAGGATTGTCTGAGATGATACAAGTACTTTTAGATGGTTAGGCAATAAATTAATCTTTTATCAATGCCACAAATAGTAACAGACATTTTAAACACTCATTCTGTCAGTATCTCCTGAGGACCTAAGGGGTGCTAGGAAAAGTTCTAGGCACTGATGACACATGAGCAAATGAGTTAGACATTGTAATGGGGAAAAGAGACAGTCAAAGGGTAAATAACAAATAAATATATATAAATTTATACATTATATATAAATTATATAAATAAATTCTTTTGTAAGGCAGCAATCACCCCAGTATGTAGTACCTTACACCAGCAAGCATTTCTCATCTAAGACAACTTCAGAGAGTCAGGAACCTGCGTGAGGCACCATTGTCTCGTAGGTATAGCATTGTGGTGGCTGAGGTTGTCTCCGCTCTGACTGGGCTTTGGGGTCCACTTCCCACTCATGAATGGCTACTGACAGGAGGCTTTGATGCTTCACACAGGGGCTCTCCTTGGGATGCCTCACCTCGCATTTGGTTTTTACTGGAGTGAATTATCTAAGAGTGAGAACAGGAAAGATAATGAGCAAGATGCAAGCTGCAGTCTTTGTCACCTGGCTCAGAAGGGATGTGTCATCAACCTGCTGTAGTCTGTAGGGTATACAGACTACCCTGATAGTGTGGAAAGAGATGATAGAAGGAGGAGGGGATCGCTAGGTTGCACTTAGGGGCTGGTAATCACAATACCACAATATGGGTACTCACAAATGCTGCAAAAGTAATCAAGTGCTGGGGTAAAGAATGGCAGAAGTGGGTGGGCTAAGTCAAATAGCTTAACCAACTGACCTTAAATTGGCTCTCTGAGCAGAGACGGAGCCAGCCATAAGAAGATCCAGGGCAAGGCATTCATACCTGGGCAGAGGCCCTTCTACAACCACAATGCAAAGGTTCCAAGGTGCAAGAGGTTAGCACTTTGTAGGAATTTTTAAGGGGACAGTGTGGGCAATGGTGGGGGACAGAGAGCATGTCTTGAGATGCCACTGGAAGGCCAGGCAGAGAAGGGCATGCAGTCATGGTGACAGTTTGCATTCTTTCAAAGGGAAGCAAAAGCTGGAGTGGGTATAAGTATGATCTGCCTTTTAAAAGATCCTTCTGCCCCCTTTTG
Organism: Chinchilla lanigera; assembly: GCF_000276665.1. NCBI lineage: Eukaryota > Metazoa > Chordata > Mammalia > Rodentia > Chinchillidae > Chinchilla > Chinchilla lanigera. Next base: position 12,055,294 of record NW_004955417.1, on the reverse strand, counting down.
GAGACAGGATAGAAGGAGAGGAGAAAGGGAAAAGGGAGACCAGTTTGCTGACTGGTTTAATAGTCCATAATCCAGGTGAGAGGATGGTGCCAGGTACAGCTTGGTGCAAGTGAAGATGAAGAATAGGTGACAAATTAGATCTGAGTTTTGGAGGAGGGACTTCGAAAGTGTGTGGATGTTTTTGAAATTATTTCTTGTGTGAATGTGAATGTGTATCTGGGAAGGGCAGGGCCAAGTATGACTCCCAAGTTTCTGTTAGTGGCATTTGCTTAGATGGAGAACAGCGAGTTGAAAGAGTTTGGTTGGGGGCAGTGGTTAGTGGACTAAGGGACAGGAAAACTGCAGGGACACCTTTTGAGTCATGGTGCCCTTGAAGTAGCTATGAAATATGAGTAACAAATGGTGTTTGTGGATTTGGGATTGTAAACATGGATATGTTTTCAAAGCCCTGTAATGAATGAGGTGTAAGTAGGATCTACATAAAGTAGCAAAGATACCTGGCTATCCTGAACTTCTTCATCAAATAGACGACCTTAGCCATGAGTACAATCAACCCATTCCTTCTGGGAGTGCCACGAACATGCACCAAAGAAAGAACAAAACAAAGAAGTAAAGAATGAAAGGAGAAGAAAGGAGAGTGTGAGCTGTTACCATAGTAGATGAAAGTGTGAATGGCATCTGAGAAAGAGGAGGTAGGATAGGGAGGACACTCTTTTGCCAGAGTTTTTGCTGCAAAGAGAAACAGAAAATGTGAGAGCAAGAGGAGTGCGTGCGCGCATGTGTGTGTTCGCATGTGTGTGTCAGGATGCGTGCATCTTGCTGGAAATGACAAGGAGAGACCCTTGATAAATGAGAGAGCAAAAGCAAAGGTAAGCACAAGACAGGATAAAATCTACATAATACCAAAGAGGCAAAGTCAACACAGGAAAAATCAGTGTGTACTTTTCAATTCTCTTATCTACTTCACCCCACCTGCAACAAGGAAAGTTAAAAAGTTGACTTTTTTTGGCAGGTTGTTGAAGATATAGTGGTTCTTCTTTCTTTCATTTTGTAATTGTTTTTTTTTTTTTTTTCTCCCCAGCAGGCTGAATTCTTCATTCTCAGTCTGACTCATGCCTGGATAGAGGTTTTTAAAACAACCCCAGCCGGGTGTGGAATAATATCTTCTGCGCAACATAAACGTCTCGTGATACTCATGCGGAAAGCGAAAGGATCATCTAAACAGGAAACAAAAAGGACTTCCTTGGTTTACTGTCAGCCAATACTCATGGCAAAGGGCAAACAGCAAGCAGAAAGAACCTGTTTAAATGTACTGGAGCCCCTCAGTGCCCCGCCCCGTGGCCGGGGCCGTCGCCCCTCCATCCTGTGCTATGGAAGCGCCAGTCAAGTCAGCAGAAGAATTATCTTGCATAGCTTATTTGACAACCCAATTTTATTCCCCTCTTCCTGCCTCACACCACTCCTTTACTTCTTTTTCCTCTCTTTCCCTCTTTCTTTGATACATGTTCCTGGCACTCATGGCAAGGATGGAGTGTCAGTACTGATGGCTGAAGTCATCTATTTATCTCAGAATAAGCAGGGAATAGGCAAGAGATTACGTAAATTAACATGGATTGTGCATCCAAAAATACTTTGGCCTCGGCAGAGGAAGAGGGAGGCTCCCCGGAGCCCTGACCTTCCCTTGGACAGCCCAGACTTTCCTCTGGTCATTGAGAAGGGTGCTGACTTCTACTGAGGGACAAGGCTGAGCTGGATGCCTGTCATCGTTTTAATCTCCTGAAGTTTGGAGAGGTAAGTGTTACTATGCTCGGGTTAGCCTTCAAAAGGATTTTTGCGGAAAGAGGTCAAGAAACTTGGCTGTACCTGAACTATATTTATTTACTTTTATGTACCTTATCTCTTTCCATGAAGGATATAAGATGGTGGTAAAGGATGGTGGGGGGGGCACTGAAAGGCAGGGTGGCCTTTGGCTATGTAGACAGTTGTCCCTCAGCACCCAAACCTATCAGTGGTCAGTGAATCACGTGGGGCCTCTCTTCCCTTGTGCACCCCACTTCCCTACTCCTACAAAACAGGTCTGTGTGAAGGAAAGTTGTTTCGCCTCAGGCAAAAGAGTGATTTAAGCCAGGTTTTCTTTTCCTTGGCCCATAATTTCTTCCTGGAGTGCTGTCTTATGTCTTCCTCCATTGGAGGAAGCTCTCAGGCCTTTCTCTCTTATTAAATCCTATTGAGAGGAAGAATCAGGCAAACTCATTCTCAGAGAGGTGCCAATTGCCCTTGGTCCTGGTATATAGCCCCATCAAGAGGCATTTTCTTTTTTAAGAGGAGGAAGAAAAGACTTCAACAAAAGGAATGAAAAGCTCTCAAGGAAGAACTCCTGTAATCAGTGGGCAATTTGGCAATTGAGATACATCTTCACCTGGGAAAATTTCTTGTGGCTCTGGAGAGCTTTGACCCTCTCCAGAGAGAAAACAAGATGGCCGCAATGAGGAAGAGGCCAGCGAGGAGAGACGGGGCTGCCTGTGGAGGGCTTCTGCCTTTCACTCTCCTTGGCTTACAAGCTGAGACTTCAGACTTATGAATACAGCCTTGCGTTTGGATGGAAGAGAGAAATTTGGCTTACATACATGTCACTGACAACTTGAAAGAAAGGGACAGAGTCCTCTGAACTGACAGTATTGAACCTTTTTTTTTTTTTTTTAAGGTAAAGTAAAATGATGTATGCATTTCCTGGTTTCTGTTACTTCTAAAAAAACACTTAGGATTGTGCACTTTTATGTAAGGGGATTTGGATAAAGATTTTCAGAGTTTATTCTTTAAAAATTTAGTTTTTATTTATACGCTTAAGATATCAGTCATACACGCTCATTGATGCAGGTCGTTGAACACAGTAGCATATAAGGATGTCATTTCTTCTTTCTCTCTTCTTTTCTTTCTCTTTTCAGTGTTACTGTCCTGGAAATGCTAGTTTTGTCTGTAACCTTTCGTAATTTCCCCTGTGTTCTTACAAACATAGCTATGAAGTATACATTTACGTAAACATGCAGTATACTTTTCTAGTTTTTATTGGCACTGTACATGTTTGCACTACAGAATGACTACAGCCCTCACGTGGCATCGGTACACGTGCACATCTTAATGATTTTTTATCTCCTCCCCCTCTGCTCTTTTCTCCATCCCTCCATCTCTTGGTCCTTTTTGCAAAATATCTTTCTCCCTATTTCCTACTATCTTATTTTGTTCTTCATATTTTGAGTTTCTCTGATAAGAGAAAACATGTGATAATTGAGTTTGTGTGTCTGTTTTATTTCACTTAACATTATGATCTCAGGGAGCATCCATTTTCCTACAAATGACTCAGTTGATCTTTGTTTATGACAGAGTAGTATTCCATCATGTATAAATATCACAATATCTTTTATCCTTTGATCTGTTGATGGACACATAAGCTGCGACCAAGATTTAGCTATTATGAACTGTGCCGCTATAAACATGAATATACATGTATCACTGTAATATCATGTCTTTTTTAATTCTTTCATGGAGACCTCTGGAAGGGGAATAGATAAGTCAAACAGAATTTCTAGTTTTAGTTTTTTGAAGAATCTCCATTACTCATTTCCATAATGGTTGTGCTAGTTTACACCCCTTCCAACAAAATAGAAGGGTTCCTTTTTCTCCTGCTGCCTCAGCATTTAAAAATATTTCTTAATGATAGATATACTTTCTGGAGTAAGGAAGAATCTCAGTGTTGCTAAATATATGCATGTATACATATCCAAATATATACATATATATGAATACATAATAGCATTTATTTTCTAAGTTCAATAAATAAAAATGGTATCAAATTAAATAAATTATCCATTCTTTGCTTCTTTTCACTGACAAAGGTCCTGGATATCTCTCCAGCCAGTACATAAAAGCTTAGCTCATTCTTTTTAGATACTATATTCTATAGCATGTCAGTGTCATAATTTATTTAACTGTCCCCATATTTAGTGTACATCTTACTACTTCTTTTTTTTTTTTTTTTTTTTTTTTTTTTTTTTTGGTTTTTCTCTGGTACCAGGAACCGAACTCACGACCTTGTGCTTGCCAGGCAAGCACTTTTGCCGCTGAGCTAAATCCCCAGCCCCACATCTTACTACTTCTTGAAATTATAGTCTTGGGAGAACACCTTCAAACTGATAAAAAAAGAAAATCTGGTAGAAAATGGGTACAATTTATAAATAGATAATTCACAGAATAGGAGTGGAAAATCTACCAACATAAATAAAAAGATGCTTAACTCTCTGGGTTCATAGATTTGCAAATGGAAACAATTTATTACCTTTATTTTAATAATTAGACTGACAAAAATGAAAAGGTTTGTCACACCCATTGTGGTAAAGATAAGGCAGAGATGGCACATCTCCAGTTGGTAAGAGTATGTGCTGTAACCCAGGAGTCCAAAATCAGACTTGCTCATCTTCTTGACGCTACTACCGTATGTTTGGAATTCTAGCTGATATAATAAAAACACTGAAGGATGAGGCTTTTCAACGAATATTTGTTCAAAGGTGTTCACTGTCAGTTCTGTCTTCAGATATAGCAATTTTATTTCCCTCTGATGCTCCCAAGAGAGAAGTCCACAAACCGATTTGATCAGAAGTCTTAGCACATTGCCAGGTTCACAGTAAGTGATCAGTGTGTATGGTCACTGTCACTGGATAAGTGAGAAACAGGAAGTAGCAACAACAGCAACAAGGCAAGGAAAAGCAAACCAGAGGACTAACCGACCATGACGAAACATCAGTGAGTGCCTGTGGTGGCTCTGAGCACCATTCCATACAGATGTCCAACTCTCTGGAGAGTAAAAGCCCAGGAAGGTGTCTGCCGTGGCTATCAGGCAGCACGCTGCAGCTATGCAGCGAACGTTAAACAAAAAGAAAACTCCCCCAAACAATGGCTCTAATCATTTTCTCAAGTTGTGAATATTTGCACTCAACTCTGATTCTGTCCATAAAAGGAAATACAAGCTCTCAATATATTCCTTAAGCTACTTGCCCTCTGCTCAATTACAGTTTCAGAGGGCTGATATTCCAACGCCTTCCTCCAAGGCTGTGGATGAATCTTTATTTATTTATTTACTTTAATTTCAAAGAAAAAAACCAAAATAACAAAAATGAAGACAAAAACAAAACACTACAAAAACAATAAAAATGATAGAGGATTTCAAAACAAGATGATAGGAATTAACAGTGGTAGTTACAGTACATATTATTATCTTCAGTGAAGTTGCTCAGATTATCAGATGTAAGAATGCAACATTAATCAAATAATTAATGATAATAACAAGTAATAAAGAAATTAGAAATGAAACAGAGCTTCATTAAACAAGATGGTAGGAATTTACCAACGCTTATTATGTTGCATATTGTTGTCTTCAAATTAGTTGTTTCAATTAGCAGATATAAGCATGCAAAGTTGGTCAAGAAAAAAGTAATTGAGGGGGCTGGGGATTTAGCTCAGCGGCAAAAGCGCCTGCCTGGCAAGCGCAAGGTCGTGAGTTCGGTTCCTGGTACCAGAGAAAAACCAAAAAAATAAAAAAAATAAAAAAAATTAAAAAAAAAGTAATTGAGCATTAACTGTTGCTTTCAATAAACCAATAGACATTAGCAATACACTTATCCCAGCTATCCTTGTATATGCATATATATATTTTTCTTTTTTTTTAGTTTTAAAGGGAAAATAACAAAAACAAAATAACAAAACAAAGGCATAAACAAAACAACATAAAAACAATAAAAATGACACAGAATCTCAAAACAAGGTGATAGGAAATTAACAATGGTTGTTATATTACATATTGTCATCTTCAAAGTGGTTACTCTGATAACCAGATATAGGCATGTAACATTGATCAAACAATTACACATTAACTATTCCTTTCAATAAACCTACAGAAGTTAGTAGTACAATTATCTTAGCTATCTTATATATTTTTTTCCTTCTTTCTTTCTCTTTTTTCTCTTTTCTCCCATCACAGTTGTTCTTTCCTATTTGAGCGGTTTCTTTCACTTTCACAATATCTATTATACTTTTCAGATTTTATTTACTCTTTCAGGTTCTTATACAAGGGAAGCAATATGATGTTTATACATGTGGGTCTGATTTATTTCACTTATGGGTATGGTCTCTAGTTGCATCCATTTACCTATAAAAACCTTGAGTTTATCTTTCCTTATAGTTGAGTAATACTCCACTCTACAAAAATACCACATTTTTTTTTTATCTATTACCCAGTTCATGAGCATTTGGGTGGTTTCCAAGATTTAGCTATTACGAATTGTGCTGCTACAAACAGGGGTGCATATATATCGCTGTGGTGTGATGTTTTCAGTTCTTCTGGAAAAATACCTAGGCAGGGAATAGCTGAGTTGAATGGGACCTCTAATCCTAGTTTATTGAGGAATCTGCAGACTGATTTCCACAGTGGAAATATATACATTTTAAGGCATTATTGAAGTGGTTTTGGTGACCATTCAGGTATAAGAAATGAGGAAACAAGAAAAAATGACCCTAAAACTGCACAACATAGCTAGGCTCTGAAGTAACACAGTACTAGGCTCCAGGACTTGAGATATAACATCACTCTAAAGCTCCTTTTCTCTCTCTGTGAAATAAGGCTGCTACTGAATGTATGGTAAGTTCAAATGGCTGTTCTAATTCTTTAGCCAGAAAATACACATAAAAGTCTATCACTGTCCAACAGCTCATCAGTTATGAATAAATGCCACTTTGATGACCCAGATTTAGTGAGGAGAGAGAGCAGGGATCGCAGTGTCATTCACCAATCAGTGTACCTGGTGCACAGTGCTGAGAGGTGGAAGAAAGACTGCAAGCTCCATTCGGAACTGGGTTTGAGATACTTGCTGAGTAGCAAGTGAGCTATCTAGTTGGGAAACGGCTCGGGAACTCCGGTGAGAAATTTTGAAGTTGTCATTGCTCAGGTCCTGGAACTGGATATGATCACCCTCAGAGGTGTCTGTGGTAGAGAGAGAAAAGGAGACCAAGATTATCCTCAACAGTCAGCGTGTTGGAGGAGGAACCAGCAAGGAAAACCAAAAAAAATTTGTTTCTAAAACACATGCAGAGATAAATGTGTCTTGTACTGCTATGAAAACTGGTTAGTTTCTAACTAACCTAGAAATCTAGATTAGTTCTACCAGCAGTCCTCTAAAGAGTTTTTCATCTCTACAAACAGAATTTTAGGCTTTCAAATGGGAGAGTTCAAACTTGAAACCAGGTATTTCTGTTCCAAATCCAGTGCTCTCTTACCTATATGCAGCTTTTGGAGAAAGAAAAAAAGAAACAAAACGCCAAGCAAAAGGCTTGAGTGCCTACCCCTTTTCTGTATCTTGGGTCTGCAGGACCTGCGGAGATTCTTTGAACCTCTGTGTACCAGTATTTTCTCAGCTGCACCAATGACTGCCACCTCTTGCTATCGCCTTTCAGCCTGTGCCCCGGTGACTGGGACCATTATCCCAGAGCAGATGAACACACTTCTTTTCAGAGCAGGTGGGTGGAGAAGGATGGGGCGTGCAGGGTCTTACAGATATCTTGAAGGTGGTTGGAATTTTCTGTCCTCACCTTGTTATAGGGAAGGGGCAAACATTGCTTTCTGTAGCATTTCTATCCTTTTCTCTTTCACTAGGGGAGAGGGCATAGACTTTGAATCTGAGTTAGTTTGGGCTTAAATTCTGGTTCTGCCGGTTGCTGACTGTAGACCTTAGACTTTTCCCCAAACCCTAAACCACTCGGTTTCCTTTTTAAGGAAGTGGGTCTAGTAATATCTTCTTAAAAGACTTTTAGTGTTTTGCAAATAGTCGATGCTAAAGAAAAATTTATTGAGTCTTGACTTAGATTAAAATCCACCCATGGCTCCCCACTGCTCTGGATAAAGGCTGCATTACTTAACTCTAGGTAATGCAGGCTCAGCCTCTAACTTTCGGCTGCCTCCTACATCAAGAATTGCTGGTGTCCCTAGCTTCTTTCTGTCCCTGCTCCTCACCAGGCCCACTTTCACCACAGGGCCTTTACCTCTGTAACTCCCTCTGTCTAGAATGTCCCTACTCTCCTCCTAGGTACTTCAAGTCAGTTACATGTTCTGACTCCAGATAGACCTTCTCTGACTTGGAGATAACTTCACTCCTGTACTCTTCTCTCTCAATGTGCAGCTCATAGGCGCAATTTTTCCTGTAGATTTGTATTGTTTGATTCATGGATGGGAAAACTGGAACCTTGGCACATCATAGATTCTCAATATTTGCTGATTAATTGAATGAATGAGATAATGTGTGTAAAATACTTGACAGCTATAAGTTCTCGGTCAACTTGGGTTGATTTCATAGACCCAAGGAGTGTGCCTGGGGTATTTTGTGACTGTGAAGCTCTGAATCCCTCTAGAAGACAATGTTATGACATTGATATGCTATGTAGTCTTGCACTAACACTGAGCTTAAATTCCACCTTTGCTGACTAAATTAATGTCCCGTTCTGTACGTGAGAAAACAAAAGGTCAGCATGGGGATATAATTTTACTTGAAAGTAAAGAGACCAACTCATCACAAATGGACTTTTGATCATAACAGTGACTTTGGATCATAAGTCACCATTTGTGATGAGTTGGTCTCTTTACTTTCAGGTAAAATTATAGCCCTATGCTGACCTTTTGTTTTCTCATCTATAGAATGGGACATTAATCCTTTCAGGATTTGATACTGATATTTATTCAAATGTTACGGCATTGTTCACCATTAACATGCCAGGCATTGTTCTAGCCACTGGACATATATCGGTGAGCAATATCCAGAAAAGTAGTTGCCCATATTTTGGTGGGAAAGACAGAAAATCAACAAGGCAGGTAAGTAAAATAGGTTAGATAGTGGTAAATGGTACAGGAGGTGAAATGCAGCAAAGAGGGTGACAGGAAGCGAGACAATTATTTTAAGTGAATGCATGCAGGTGAGGAAGCATTTGAGGTAGAGGAACTAGAGAACAGATACCCTGAAGTACGGGGTGGCTCGGGGTAGTTGAGCAGTAAAGTAGACCAGTCTTGCTAGCTGGAGAGGAGGGCAGGAGGGAGGGTAGTGATCTGTGAGGGCTGAGAGGGGACAGCCTGGGTCACATGGGCTTTTATGGGTTACCCTGAGGACCTTTGCTCTGACTGAGTGGGGAGGGTTTTGGAAGCAGAAGTGACATGCATTTCAGCAGGCTCCTTCTGGCTATTGTGTTCAGGGTGGAACGTAGAGGGCCGAGGGAGACAGGTGGATGGCAGATGCTGGTGCCCGAGTCAGGGTGCTAGCAAAGGAATGGTGAAGAGCAGGTGGGGGTCTCTCTGTATTTTTTAGGTAACATTGTTCTACTAACAATGTAATTGTGAATGATTAAAGGAAGAAAAGATTCAAAGGTGAATGAACAACAGGATGAAGGGAGTTGCCCATGACCTGAGACGGGGAAACTTTTGGGAGAAGTGAGTTTGGTACATGCGGTGGAAGTCAGAGCTTCAGTTTTGGACATCTCAAATTTAAGATGCTAAGTGTAGCTGTTTAGGGGGTCGTTAGACATGTAAACCTGGGGTTTAGGAGAGAGGTCTGGGATTAGGATGCGACTTTGGGAATTGTTTGCAAAGAGATGGTATTTAGAGCCACGAGGCCGGATGAAAACAGTACCCACTTTTATCTTAATAAATGTAGATTTAAAGACAGAGATTAGGCCCCTGGAATGACGCTTAGAGCTGGGGACAGTAGGGATGCTAGCCAGGGAGAGGAGGGAGATGAAGTGAGTGTGGTGTCCTGGAAATCAGTGAGGAATGAGTGCAGCGGGAAGGGAGTGACTATGATAGTCCAGTGCTTTATTAAAGTCAAGTAGGATGGGACTTGAGAATGGCCCATTGCATTTAGCAGTGCAGAGGCTCATGGTTTATATGCATCTATGTGTGCAGTGGAGAATGACAAACTGTAAGTCATAATGACCTCATAGAAAGGCTGCCTTTCACAGAAGGGAAGTCTTTTCGAGACTGGATTACTATATACCATAGTGTACCTGTAGCCTTGGGCAGTAGGATCTGAGGTAAGCTGGAACTTTTCCATAATGAGGTGAAAAGAATTTGGATTTGAGGTGACCTAAAAGGAAAAAGATAGGGGGGATGGGGGAAGAAAGAGTACAAGAGGTTGTTGAGATGGTTTGAGAGTGAGATGGTAAGAAAGACACTAAAAACGCCTGCTGGCCAAGGCCAAAGAATTTTGAAGGACATGACTGATAGTGCTGAAATTATGGAACTCTGTTAGTAGCTTTCTGTCATTATAACACAGATGTTTGAGATGACAAACTGATGAGGAGAAAAGCTTTATTTTGGATCATAAGTCTCTGTTTGTGATGAGTTGGTCTCTTTACTTTCAGGCCTGTGGAATACATGGTGGGGCAAAGCCACTCACCTCCTCACAAGGAACGAGCAAAGGGAACTTGGAGAGGCTTGGCTTCCATTATCCCCCTCACAGGCACATGCCCAATGACCTACAGGCCTCTCACCAAGTCCCACCTCTTAAAAATCTTACCACCTCTCAATACTGTCACCTTGGGACCCAGCCTTTAACACATGGGCATTTGGGGGCCAATCAACATCCAAACTATAGCATTAGTGAATTTCTAGGAAGAAATCATCTCATTTAGAGCTAATTCTTGATTATAGAGATTACATAGACCAACAACTTGTAAGAGCATGATTTTGTGGGAGGGGTAGAAACTGAGGAAGGGGGTTGAACTTCATGCTTGGATTGATGGATGGTAGACCAGATGTATAATGTGTGGAATGGAACAATAACCTGTAAACTGAATGAACATGACAGGGGCCAGAAGTCTGAAGTGCAAATGATCACGGAAATTCTGTAGGGAAGGCTTGGACTTCCCCAAATGTGGAGTGGGAGGCTTCAGGTGATCTCACTTAGATGACAATAACCCGGGACATCTGCTTTATAACTCAGGAATTCAATAGAGTCTCAGCAAATGTTTCTTTCACTCCTTATGCCAGCCCCTTTCTAACCTAAAATAAGAAGTCCCTCAAAACAGCTTACCCATTAACCACTTTGATAAACTACTCATACGGATGCTATTTGTAGTGGGCAGTGCTGCACAGAAGGTAGATAAAGGTGTTTGTTTCCCAGGTGCTTGAAGTTAAGATGGGGAAGCAACACGAAGGCTGAATGGCATGGTTGAGACTATCAGAGCTATGGAATTGCTGGCTTAGTTGATGCCCTGCATATTTTTGGACTTGCAGAAGCATTGGACAATATTGAATTTCTTTCTTAGTGGGACAGTGAATTAGTCAGTGTAATTCTATAACAGTCTCCAAGTTTCAGTGGCTTAATCAAGGGTTCATTTCTTGTTCATGGCCCAGTCTGGTGTGGATTAGCTGAGACTGGAGAAGTGAGGTGCTCTGTTTGAGACTGCCATTCAGAGACCCAGGATCTTTCTTTCTAGTGGCTCCTCTGTCCCTTCAGACCTCACAGTCCTCTGGTGGCTACACTGCTTCTTCTCAACTGGCCAAAAAGTGAAGAGTGGGAAGGCTATTCTTACCTCAGTTGTCCTTGGGTAAGAGGGGTATACTACTTGCAGACAAATGCCAAAGGTGCAGAGGGGCTGTGTGGCACTGACTTGAGGCATGGGAGGTGGTTTAGCTGAGCAACTACAAAGGGCAGTCAGGTCTAGGAAGCATTTAGACTTTAAATTGTCCCTGCCATAAGCTGAGAGGAAATATAGCATAATTATACAGAAAACTTGTAGTAAGGCAGAATATCAAACCTGGGTACAAGATAAATTGCACACATTTTATTTCATAAGAGACAGATGCAGAGCACGCATGAGATGGTAAAGGCATTAAATCTCCTTTGTTGCTAGTCCCCAATGTGACAGGATGCTACTCAGCCTCTTTCACCAATATTTTAGCAATTATTCTTGGACAGAAGTATGAGCATATTGAAATGGTAAAAGCAGCATCTTGCAAAATGATTCTGGGCCATGCGGAGTTTTAATGACTTATCATTAGGAGAACTTTGGGGAAACAGCAATCATGCAGGGTGAAGCTGGAGGCTTTCCCCCTTCAATGTCAACTCTGGGAAGGAAAAGGAGACCTATGGATGTAAAAGTACGCAGTGGGGTAAGAGCACAAGGTTTATTCTGATTTTTAGGGAATGAATCAGGTATGTACTTTAATGCAAAGAACAAACCCAGTTTTAGTTACTGTGGATATAAAAATGAATAATTTGCCAGATGTGATGGTGCACACCTATAATCCCTGCACTTGTGAGTCTGAGGCAAGAAGATTGTTGCGAGTTCCAGGCCAGCCTGGGCTACAAAATGAGCTCAAGGCCAGCTTGATTTGTGCAGTGAAACCCTGTCTCAAAAAGACAAAAAAAATTTAAAAAGAATAATTTATTTTTAATTCTTTTTTTATTTTTATTTTTTTTTATTTTAAAGATAAAAGGAGGGAAACATTAACAGACATACAACATTTTACAA
>NW_004955417.1:11990197-12040127 GCF_000276665.1 Chinchilla lanigera | reverse complement strand
ACATACCTCACAGATCTTGAGAAAATATTTTTAATTCTGACAAGAGAATAATCACTTTGAGTAATGTGCATATAAGAGGCTTCCGAATTTGCTAACATAGCATAATTAGCCAGGCCTTGTCATTCTCAAACAAAATATAATACGTGGTCTCCCCTTATCCACAGGGGATATGTTCCGTGACCCCCAGAGGGTCACCAGCAAGACAGCTGGCATCAAACCCTGTATTTACTTTTTTTAAAAAATTAGGCATAATAAAAGATTAACAGTAATAGTTTAAAATGAAATAGGGCAATTATAGTAATATACTGTGAAAAAAGTTCTTGACTGTGTTCTCCAATCTTTAAGAAAAGCTTAAATCAAGGCGAATATTAATCTTTGTAGTTGTCTGTAGGTAGTGGAAGCAGTAAATATGGTAGTCTCCCATGAAGACATCTTTCTATTGTTTGAGGCTACACTAGAATATCTGAGGAGAAACAGAAGCAGGAACTATGATAAAGTAAGTGAGCAATAGAGTAATTCTGTGCACAGTTTTTAAACCATACGTACTGTTTTCAGAGGAGAGCGGGTGGTTGCAAGGGTGGTATGACCATAATGCATATTGTTTTCAAAAGAATAGTGGCATCTTGGGGTCAAACCTTACCGTCATGTTGTGTAGCAGTCATTTACCATTGCTTGAAAGTGTGTCACCAATATAACCTTGAAATATGAGATTTCTTTTAATTAACATCCTCATGAACCTTATCACCAGGTTCAATGTGATTTTTTCTCCCTTGATATACTCTCTCGTTTGCCTGAGGCTGCCTACAGGAGGCCATGCTCCAACTTTCCCATAAAAATGACTTCCACATTCCACATCCCAATTACTCTGAAGGACCTGCCCAAGATGCCTATAAAACCCCATTACAGTCTACACCACCTTCTAACTAATATTCTACATGTGTTTTTGATCACCGAATCAGATTTTCAAAAGTCAGGATAGTTTTTCACGTGGAGTTTGAGTAAACATATAAACCTTTGTTATTTATATACATGGTTCAAAAAATAACACATGAAGCCAAAGTTGTAGAGAAAGCATAGGACTTGGAGTCAGATGAACTTGATTCTCAGTTCAGCCACTTATTTCCAGAGTGACATTGGGAAAGTTAGCTAATCTTTCTTGAGTCTCAATTTCCTGATTTATAGTTACCTCCAGGGTTATTGTAAAATGTAAGTGAACTAATGCAGACCAAGGGCTTACATAGTGAGGTCCTTATAGTAGGTTCTCAGAGATAAACTTGCCCTGCTTTAGTTAGGTACCGAGAAGAAAGTCATGTGGGTCAAATTGTTCTTGGGAATAATTTTGGTTACTAGTGACAAAAATCTTAAATCTAATATTGATTTAAATACTATAAAAAGATGTATTGGCTCATTTAACTGAAAATTCTACAGGTAGGAGGACATGGGGCATGGTTTGAGCCTGATGATTTCAAGCACATTTCCCTGGGATCAAAGTTGCAGGTCCACGTCCCTGGGAGTCTCTTGGTTTTGCCCTCCTTCATGTTTTGGTGTCATTGCTGGTTGGCTTTTTTATGCTTTGTGGCTGCCAGCTGCTCCAGAACTACAGTTTCTTTTTTCACATTTTGGGAAAAATTGCTTCTTCTGCCACGGCTTAGCCCAGTCAAGACTAACTTTTGGAGCTTGGGAGTGGGGTTAAAAGTTCTCAAATCACAAAGCTGGGGAATTTCATGCCTTATTAGGGATGGAGTGGGGGATGGACATTAAGGAGACAGTCCACTGGCAAGTCTACTTCTCTGCTTTCTTGCTATACCACATCCTCCTTTCTTTCCTTACATCCATCTCTGAGAATCTATGCCTACCTGGGCTGCATGCATCTTTTCAAAGGGAGATATTCTAAGTATCTTGACTTAATATTCTAAGTATTTTGACTCCATATCCAGGGTGTGGTCAAAGTGCTGTCTTCTATGTTAGTTTCCTGATGGAGCTCTTCATAGTCTCGTAGCTTATAACTAAATAACATTAGCCACTCCTGGGAAGAGCCTGAAAATTGTCCTGCATTACCCAACCTCCTATTCCTCCCTTTCATAATAAACTCCTGAGTTTTAACTGGGTGCAAGCTGCCCAGAGAGATGTCTTGCCCTTCCTTGAATCTGTTCTTTGAGTAGATGTGGCCACAAGTTTGAATTCTCAACAAAGGAGTCTGAGCAAAAGGCACATTAGATCCTTATATTATATGTCCTCTATTTCCTATCTGTCCTTCCTTAGAGTGAGAGTGCCATGTGGTGGGGAGCCAGGCAGGCAGAGGATCACAGCCACCAGGAGCAGTGATCCTCATCTTGATCCTGGACCAGTAGTCCAAGCAAAGTTTCTAGTAGTGCATATTTTGGGGACCTAGCTAAAACATACTGAATCAAACTATGGCACTGGGGCCCAGAAATCCCTGTTTTAACAAAATTGCTGGGAGAGTCTAGTATTCACTTAAGTTGAAGAATGATGGACAGGACAGTTTGTTGTCCCACATTGTCTAATATTCGGCACCATATTTGGAGAGGTACCAGTGTGTGCTGAGGGGAGAAAGTGCTGCTGGCATCTAGTGAGAAGGACACAGGTTTATTGCAACCACCCTGCAATGTACTAAACAGCCTCCTACAGCAAGGATTTATGTGGCCTCAGAAATCAGTAGTGCTAAGTCTGAAAAATCTTCATCTAAGTGATCCTAGGCAAATGAAATAGAACAGTAACTCCCTGGCTAAACTGCAGAGACCCTTGGGCTTCTCTACTGCATTCTCCCACATGGCTGCCACCAGCCACAGGAGGCTGATGAGCACTGGATATGGGCAGCCTATATGAAGACAGGCTATGAATTAGTACAGAAAAGTGAAATATTTCCATAAGGCTTTATGTTGAGTACATGTTGAAGCAATAGTGTTTTGGACCTAGTAAGTTATTTAAATTAATTTCAGCCTATTTCCAATATGGTTCTTAGAGAATTTAAAATTACAAATATGAACTTCATTGGTTTTCTTTTGGATGGTGCTGCTTCTACACTGTTACATGAAAGAAATAAACTTGTCTTCTTAGAGCTACTGTGTTTTGAGATCTTGTTCCAATAGTTAAGCCTTCGCCTCTTTCTGTGACAAGCCAGCAAGCAGTAAGTGGCGGAAGAGAACCTCAAGAAAAGCTTTTACTTGAGATGACAATGGCAAGAGAATACACAGTACTCACTAGCTCTCTGCATCCGTCGCATCCTGCTTTACTGGGACAGAGAAGTAAACTTGTCTGGGAAATGCAGTGAAGTCCTGCATTATCCAATCGAGCAAATCCTTTTGGGAAGGATATCCCTGTCTGTAGTCCTTCTTGGCTAATCTGCAATGGATATTGGTGCATAGACCCTTTCTGGAATGTGTATTTCTTTGGAGCCCGTTATTTTTTAGTGCAAATTTGAATAGTCACAGGCTGTTGTCAGCCAGGTTTGGGTTTCTTGGGCTGAATCAAATTCCTTAAAAACTTAGAAGGCTCCTGTCTATTCCCCCCATCAGTTCCAAGAGCTAGTAATGAAACCCAGAGTTCTTGTCTAATCACCTCTGAATCTAGGAACTCCTGTCTCTTAGAAACAACCCTGCCAGGGGAGCCAGGGATGAACACTTGGCCAAATCCAGCCATCCATGAACTGTTCTGACACCTAAAGAGCAACCTGGCCAAGGATGATGCCTTGCAAATCTCTGCAACTCCAAAGTGGTTGCCCACCCTAAATGTCTGAAGAGGCAGCTGCTTGGCAGTGGCAGATCTAGAGACAGTGGGAGCTGTGAGTCTGGGGTCACTTAACGGCTGAGCATTGCTTCTTGAGGGACCTTTGGTCACCAGGCATGAGAGCTGTCCCTACTTTGAATAAGGCTCCGGTTTCCAAATATTGTTCTGGGTACCACAGAGCCCTGTTGTGTGGCCAGGGTGGTGGATTTCATAATTGGGATCAGAGTGACCTATGTGCGTAGGAATGTCAACAAAGAGGCCTTTCGTGTCTACGCGGTACCACTCCAAGTGGTGTCTCGGTCACAGACCTCTGCCATCTGTACGCACAGCGCCCTGCTCCAGTCCACGCTTGTCAGGTAGTTTAGGTTCCCTGCTCTCTGAAATGGACAGACTACCCTCCCCCTTAGATTTGTAAGTAGATTTTTCTGGCAGGATAATGAGCCCCTCTCGCCATTAATCTTAATAGGCTTTGGGGCTAACAAAATCCATTTTCCCAAGGTTGGAATTATTCTTAAGTGGACTTTGGGAAACATTTTAACCTTTTTGTCACTCAGGCTGAAGAATTAAAATGCATTTCTGGAATTTTTTGCTGAGGTTACTAGGAAGCCAGAGTGAGGCGTGGCTGCTTTGTGTATTTTTCTTTACAAAAACTTTGATGTCAGGGGACGCAGGCCTTCTGAGTTCTGGTTTGTGTTTGTATTTCAATGTATCACGCACATTCCCAGTGGATATTTCTAGAAAAAAAAAAGAAGCACATTGATGATGGACCAAGAAAAGTGAGATGTTTTTGTGAAGCCAACAGGCCCAAATTGAAAAAGCAGGAAAAATTCTTGACACCAGACTCCCACCCTCCAAAGCCCAAGCCACTGGGTTTCCAGCTTTGTGTTACATTCTCAGACTAAATTCTTCCAGTGGGAGACGGTGTGTGGTCACCAAGCGCCCCTCCCCCCCACTTTCTTCCAGGTATAGTGACATAGTAGAAGATGTCACTTTGAATATTCCTAAATGCAAAAGAAAGATGGCAGATTCAACTGTTGCATGGTTCAGAGATGCAGAAAATGGATACGATATTCGGTGTCGTTTAGATTTAAAACGAGGGTGCTTGAGTGTTCAATGTTCCTTGCAATAAATACATTAGGTTTCGGTCTCAGTTTGAACCAAACCATAGCTGGATTCTTAACTGTGTAGTTTAGAAGAATGGTAACATGAGGCATTTCATAACTTCTGGTCCATTAGTTGTGATCAGGTCCTAATTAACATTCAAAAATCTGGTTTGAGCAAACCTATGTGGAAAAATTTGAAGCAGGAATTTTGGGTGGCCTGTGCCTCTAGTGTGATATGTGTCATGTGTAGTTTGTGTCGTATTAGATCAGTCAGGGTTGGATGGATAAATGTCATCTATATTTTCTTTCTTTGATATTGACCAGGTTGTATTTATTTTCTGGTTCAAAGATACTGCCTGTATGCAGTGTCAGGGAAACCCTTGCTTTAGGGTATCAGGTTCTTACATATTGATCAGACAAAGCTGAAAGCTAAGCTCTACTTCTCCAGTTCACTTTGGTGTCTGAGGGAGACCTGAAACTACTGCCACATAGTATAGCCCCGCGTGGAAAATCCACACCCTGCACACCTCACTTCTCCAACTGGAATCCAAGCTACTTCTCTGGAGCCGGATGTCCCTCTCAGGGAAAGCTAGTCTGTTTCTCTCTTAAACTCCAGCTCAACAAGAGGCAGTGTGTCCAAATGACTCAAAAGAGAAACTTCAAAAGGATTCTGCTCTTCCATCCAGCAGGGTCTGACAGACAGGGTCAGCCCAGGTGCTGTTTCACTGAGCCAAGGTGATTAAAGTGGGGAAGCTGGTCTGAGAGGAGATAAGTATTGCCTGAGGCTGACATCTCCTCCTGACTCCTTCCGGGCTGAGGAAAGTGACTTTTGATGCAAATAGAAAACAGTACGTTATTGCAAGCCACTTACCCAGGGGAAGTCAGAGCAGGCGGGTTCTGAGGGTGCAGGATTTTGTACTTTGATTCAAACTTTCTCTGAAAGCTCTGCTGCTGGACTGAAGACTCACTCACAGGGAGCTCATGGATTCCACCGGAAGTTCCACTGGAAGGCTGGGCAGAGCCTGCAGGAGCAGTACAGTGCCCTTGGGGACAGTCACCATACGGCCCTACCCAGAGCTGCCTCCTTGCCCCTGGCTCTACATTTGATGTCACCATAAATGGGGGCACACCTGGCATGGACTCCATCACCTGCCACCTGCAGAGCAGCAATAGTCTAACATCCAGCCTTATTCTCCCCAAATCCTCTCTGTCTTGCCCGGAGATGCCCTTTCTACACTGCAAAGCTGATCATCTATCTTCTTTCTTTAAAACCCTTGAATGGCTTTCACTGCCCTTAGAGAAAAGCCTCAGACTTCTACCATGGCCTGGAAGTCCTGTTTGACCTTGCCCTTCCCTCCCTTTCCAGCTTCCTCTGTCTGTTTTATCCCTTTGTTCAATGGTAGTATCTCTCATGAGACTACAACTACCAGGATGAGAGGGAATGGGGTATCCTGCTCATGGGTGTATCCCTACTGTGACACGACACATACATAGACTATGTGCTGTTATTTGCTGAGTGAATGAATGAATGAATGAATAATTGCAGAGCCAAAGGTCAGGAAATGACTAAGTAAATCCATTTCAGGTCTCAATTCATCCATGGTATTATCTGACACCTAGACAGCTAACACTTAGAAAGTCAAGGACTTTGGCTCTTTGTGGGAGAATGCAGGAGGAAAGTGTTGGTATATTTCACTGGTCATAGAACAATACATTCAGAAAAAAAAGGAATTTTCAAAGTGAAGATTTAAATGAAATGTCTAATAGCATTCATTTTTCTTCTGGTCTAAAATAGGATAGAAGTGGGCTGCTGGTTGCCAGGACATAGCTCATCTCTGGATATGGTTTTAAATCTGCAATACTTTCCTCAGAAAGATCAGCTGTCTATGAGGTATGCTCTCATGGGTACATTTGCATGTTTGTGTAGCTTTTGCTTTTGTCACTGAACAGATTGAGCTGTCTCTAGTTCTATACCCATGTCATTTTGGAGCTCTGTCTCACTGTAGTGATGACATTTCCTTGGAGTGTCCTCCCTCCCCACCCCCAGGCAATATACCAGTTCTGTGAATCAGGTACTTACTCCCTAGACTGGAGTCAAAGCTGCTTGGTCAGATTTGTTTGCCTGTACTCTGTGTAGGGGTCCTGCAGGTCTGAGATTTCCATCTCAGGATAGCTATGCAGTCCTGTTGCCATGAAAAGAATGCACTAGGAGAGGAAATATACTTTAGGCTTTCCACAATACCATCCAGGTGTGGCAGGTGCTTTGGTTAAAGTTTCTTCTAATTCGACATACTAGCGTGTGAGACCTGTTTGGAACTAGCTTGTGAGTGATCATGAGAGTCGGTGGAATGTACCTTCCTACCTCTGTACAGTCATGTCCTATCCATAGCTTGAAATTAGCCTTGGTGAGAGTATTTCTACCATGGAAATTGGCAAATGCTAAAACTCAGTTGCTTTCACTGCTGTTGTGGTTGCCAGAGGTGCTATTTATGAGCAGACCATGGACTAACATTGGATTATTGTTATAAAAAATCTTCCCCTTTCCCATTTAACTCTATCCCACTGAGAAACAGAATAATAATGACATAGCTGAGAGCTCTATGAGCTACAAAAGTTCTCCCTGACATTATAGCATTTGAGCTTTACAATAAACTATGAAGAAGGCAAGGCAAGTGTTATTATCCTTCTTGTGCAAGAGAGGGGCTGAGCCTCAGAGAGCTACCCATCGAATGAGGAGTGAAAGCCAAAAAGGGACCAAAAGCCAGCGCTGTTTTTCTTATTCCTTCTCTTTCAAGCAGCATCAGCTGACTTTCCTCAGGAATGCAGGATGGGAAAATTAAAAGAAACCTAGTTCCAAAGGAAAAGATGTATCAAAGAAGCTTCTGCAATATTTTTTTTTTTTAAAACAGGCCTACTTGAAAGATAATATGCAAAGAATCAATGTAAGCATTCAGAAAGCAGCACAGTACATTTCTCTGATCCTAGTACTAAATGCAATTATTTATTAAGCCGTGGTGGGAACCAGTGTGCTATAGGGGACAGACTATGAGGTTGGAATTAAATACCTGGTGCATTTGACCTGATACTCTAATTTCACTGCTATGTGAATTTTGGCAAATCACTTAACCTCTGTGCACATGAGTTTTTCACCTGTAGAATGAGCATAGTAATAATCTCATTGGCTCACTGTGAGAAGTAAATAAAATAATTACTTAAAACAATGAGCATAATACCTGGCACAAAGTGATTGCTCATGAAAAGTTATGTATCCCTTTGGATTTAGATTTTGAGATACCACTTTTCAGGAAGTATATCCTGAGCTGCAATTCAAACTTACATTTTTCTCAGTATAATCCAAAATGTCTCTGATATAGAGCCATATAGATTATAAATGTTCTGAAGGATGTTCTTGCATTCCAAGCTAGGGTCAGCATTACAGGTTTGGGGGAGACAGAGTTTGGAAGAGAGTTTTCTGAGAAAAGACCAGCAGTTTTTAATTTTGCTGTCTGTTTGTAATACATTCCATGCTAGTTTTTGAGAGCAAAACCAAATCTAGCAGTGGCAGGCAATCATAGAGTTTTCATGTAATTCAATAATTTATCACAAAGAATATTCATTTATAAACAATGACTTGCTCTGGAATGATAGCAGCTGTCAGTTTGGAGGCCTTGTTTCTCCCTACTGGGACAGGAGTCTGGCTACCCCCTTTTGTTAAATCATGCACGGTTGCTGGGTTGGGAATCTGGGGCTGAATGCACTTTACAATGTGTTTATGTTTTGGTATGTGCATTATTTCATTTTTACTCTGCGGTCATGAAATCCACATTGCCAGATGCCAAAAGCACCTCTGTATGTGGAGAGAAAATAATCAAGATCAGAACTACAATTGCACCTGAAAACCTTTGAACTATAAGTATGAACATAACCCTGTATCCTGACAGACACACAAATGTCCTGGTACTCCTGTGTTATCACTTCAATTTGCTTCACCAAAAAAGAATTCTGGATCCTTTGCTTTTTGGAAAACCTGTTGCCAGAATGATTTGTACATCTGAAAGTTGTGATTATTGCTCTCCAGTGTCTTGAGAAATTGAGCATTTTAGGTTCCAGAGATGAGACTGCCTGCTGAGAATAGGGTATCCAGGGTCTTCTCAGACAACTGATACCTTGCCTTCCATTTCACTAAGAGCCAAAGGTCTCTGACTTCTCTTGGAGCTCCCCAGACTTTCCTGGGAACTTTCCTGAGAGCTTTCCTGGGAGCTGTTGAGCAAATAAAAATGGAGAATCTGCCCAAATCCTAAAGGCCTTTCGCTTCCAGTACTCATTTTCATTGCCAGTGGTGGCATTTATTCACAAGTCAGCCTTTGAAAGTGCAATCAAGTTCATCCCATTGGCCGTTTGCTAGCTGTAGCCAACTAGAAGACCTATGACATGATCTAGTGAGGGTTGATTAGAGGTTAAATTGTGTCCTGACCCTCTTCTCCACAATATGTTGAAGTCCTTAGGACCTGTGAATGTGACCTTATTTGGAAATAGGACCTTTGACTATGTAATTAAACTAAAATGAAGTAATTAAGATGGGCTATAATCCAAGATGACTGGTGTCCTCATAAGAGGAAAATTTTAACACAGACACACAAGGATAATGCCATGTGATGATAGAGGCAGGGATCACAGTAACACAGCTGTGCGAAATACCATGGATTGGTAGTCATCATGAAAATCTAGAAAGACAAAGAGAAACTTTTCTTCTACAGGTTTCTGAGGAAGCTTTTGGCCTGAGAGACACCTTGATTTCAGGCTTAATGTTCAGAAATGTGAGACAATACATTTCTGTTACCAAAATCTGCATTAATTTTCTACGGTTATTGTAACAAAGTGCCACAAATTGGGTGGTTAAGTTTTCCCTGGATGGCATCTTAAGAATCAGAAAATCCAGTGGAATTCTACAAGTCATAGTCCTCCAACCTCTGCCGAGTCTCCCCCTCCTGCTTAGCGTTTCACAGTTCCCAATACTTTACCTTCCTCACTCTGAATACGAGTTCACGACTGCCGGTTGAGGTGTGTAGGCTCCTAACTTCCTGTTCTCACCAAGATTGCTTTGCTTTGTTTCTGACGTCATTACCCAATGGTTCTCTGCCAATGACTAGCAACACTCTATAGGATACATAAATCCCCATTGGGTGACTGCTTTATGATATTCCTTCCAAGAGTTATGCTGCCTTTCTTCAAATGTCTTCTCAGGAATTTTCTTAAGACGCACAAACAGAGTCTCTCAAACAATGTGATGGGGTAGTTGGGGGGATCATATCAGGATGTTCTGGGTTTTTATTTCTATTTTACAAATGAGAACAAGAGGCAGGGATAAAAAGCCACTTACTTCTATGTTGTAGTAGCTATGCTTCAACCAGCGCTGTTTTTACTTAAACATATTTTGTCTTAGAAGAAGGGATTTCCTTTGTCTCCTGGAGATTGTGTGTGGTGTCTAGGAAGCAGGCCCACTTAATGGCTTATTTTCTGTTAGCAGAACAGACTCGCATCTTTCCTTTAAGGAGCTTCACAGAAGGTGAAAGTCTAGGATGAGGCTAAGCCAGTTCTCATGTTTGTTTCCTCCAGGCTGGCGAGCACTGAGCCACCTTCATTTGTTTGCCTGTGGGCAGCGAACAGTCCATGTGAGCCGCATGGCACAGTGAGGCATGTGGTAAGTTTCCACTCCTGTTTCTCCTTAAATTAAGCTTCCAGTTGTTTTTTTTTTCCTCCTGAAGTTTTGAGTTAATTTAAAATTGTTAGAGCGAAGTAAGCAATCAAGTGCACTTCAGAATGGGGATAGGGAATGTCAAAGAGAGAGAGGGAAACAGAGAGAATGAATCAAGAATATCTGGAAATCTTGGAGAACGTGGTACATTTGAAACCTGATCAACTGCTGCTGGTGTTACCAGATCTCACAGTTTGCAACAGCCATGCACCGATGATGGTTGGAGACATGCACACCTCTTACACACGCAAAGCACAGTCACCCTCCAAGGTGGACTAGTGACACAGCACTTGGGACTTGAGCCAGCATGCTGTGCCTGCACCAAACCCCATGTGTGGAGACAATGCTGGGTTGCCATCACCAGCAGAACCTTTGTAAGTCACTGCCCAGTGTCTTGCTGTAGGATGTCTAGGAAGCATGACAAACTTGAATGAATGCAGAAGGGACTGAGGAACTTCTGAACCCCTCAGATGGATTATACTGTAGGAAGGAGCAGATGAATTGGGGGCTTTTGAGGACAATAACTACTCTAGCCACCATTTAGAGCTACTTCCTATGCATCTGGCATTATGCTAAGCTAATGACATGCATTAATTATCTTATTTAATCATTACAATAACCCTATGAGATATATTTTATTATTAGCTTCTCTTTACTAGATGAAAGAATTGAGCCTCAGAGCTTAGCTCATTGCCTGACAACTTACCCTTAATAAATTCATGTTGACTTCATGATGAGAGGAAAAAAATATGCTTAAGTTCACATAGTAATTGATTGAGGCCACATTTACATCCACTCTTTGTGGTATTTTCAATTATGCAAAGTAATGTACTCCGAACAGAATTTCAGATTGAAATAGTAGAGCTGGAGCTAGACGTGCCCAAGTGAAAGTCAGGAACCTAAGAATAGTAGTCCTGAAATACTGGTTTTGGCAGAATGGGCCAGAGTTGACTGAGGTTGTAGATTAGGGCCGTCCACATTGGGATGTGAACAGGCAGGAAGGCTCCCTGGGGCAGTTTGGGAGGGTAGCTTTGAACCTATAAAGGAACCCATGGGTAAAGATGAGGGAAATGCAGTGGAAGATTCTGGAACCCTATAGACCATGAACATACGGAATGAGTTAGCTAAGAGCAACTCTAGACCAGCCAATGTCAAGAGATCAGTGATAACAATCTCAATTCCTTTCTTCTTTTTCTTGGAGGAAACTGCTATGCCTACATGTTAATGGATGGTTCTTCAATCCCAGATTCCATTTTAGAATCACAAGGGCAGTTAGGTGCACAGAAATATGATTTCAAAGAGGTTGTATGATACTGGTCAGTCTGACGGTGATCACTACAGAGTTTAGAAACAGTCTGTGTCATCACAAGCAAATATGGCCCTCTAAAAAGCAGCTGTTGCTTGAGTCAATGGAAAAAATATCGTGAGCAGGAAAATGTGAGCCATGTGCCTGTGCTTTGCCCAGTGGCTTTCCCAACCCAAGGAATGGCCAGCCCTTTGAAATTCTAGGAGTGGGAAGTTTGCATGCAGGGCCCAAGTGCTCGGTGGCATGGAAATGTGAGTTGCCCACTTTTCTGGGAAGGGAATACAAGTTCAGATGAGCTTTCAGGTCTGGTTGTTAGTTCATTGTGTGACCACTGCCTGTTGAGAGGGAAATGAACCCTCTCAAACCACGATCCCTTCCAGGTATAGTCTTCATGGGTCAAAAAGGCTCTCCAGAACTTCTAGGACCCAACATGGCAATGGAGAAGAGTTTTCCAATTAATTATTCCTTATTCACTTGTTACATCAATGTATCATCTAAAGATACAAAGAGAACATACCCAACTTCTCTACTGAACTTTGCTGTTTGCCTATCCATCATCCATTCTTTTCTTTCTTCACAGTGATATCCTGGTTATGTGTGTGTGTAATTTAACTGAGACTAAATCCGAGACAACAGTGAGAATAGCATCTACTGTTGGTGACTACTTCAGATATGGGCATAAGGTTGAATTCTGGCCTAGTAGAGTGTTATGGTTTATAGCTAGGTGGCCCCCAAGGACCTCATATGTTCATAAGTGGCCTTTTGGAAGGTGATTGGATTATGGAGTTTTATAGGTGACTTGCCATTAGGAAGTGGAGTCTGGCCAGAAGCAGCAGGTCACTGGGAGAGTGAGCTGGAAGGCTTTTATCTTCCTCCCAACTGCTCCTTTTGCACTGTGCTTGCTGTCCACCACACCACAAGCGGCTCTCCTCAGCTGTACCCCTCTGCCATACTGTCCTGCCTTGGCACCAGCAGATTACGGATGAAAATGTGAGCCACAATAAACCCCCTCTTCCTTAAGTTGTTGGTGTTGGGTATTTTGTCCCAGCAATGAGGATAGTAAGATAGAAAGAGGTGCCAGAGACTTCAGGAGACTACTTATTTATTTTAAGAGTGCAGAACAGAAGTCACTGTCTCCTTTTCCAGTGGCTGTGAAAAAGGAGAGTGATCCACTTCCTCCTGCTACTTGCTGCCCCTTTATGGCCACAGGTGGGCTCAGATTCAGGAGAAAGCTAACAAATGGGTGAGAGCAGAGCCTCACAGAGAAATGGGGCCCTGAATGTACCAGGAGCAGAGCCTGCTAACTTCTGTACTTCCAGCTACTCAGCCTATACAAGTCTTTGTTGTTTTAGCTAGCTTGTGTTAGACATTTTTTCCTCCTAGC
The DNA here is from genome assembly GCF_000276665.1 of Chinchilla lanigera. NCBI lineage: Eukaryota > Metazoa > Chordata > Mammalia > Rodentia > Chinchillidae > Chinchilla > Chinchilla lanigera. Next base: position 12,026,832 of record NW_004955417.1, on the reverse strand, counting down.
AGCTGGAATATTGTGTACTGATAAATCCATAAATATGATAAAAGCATGAAAGGGAGGGAGGGAGAGAAAGAGGTGGTAGTTAAGGTGAAGGGTAATTAGGAGATGGAAGACTTGGGGAAGTGACACATAAGGCAAACTTCATCTGAAATAGAGTAGTTAGTTGGGTCATTAGGGGCTTGTAGTCCACTTGATCCTGCATTTTCTCTCATTAGTGGTTGTAGGTAAGAAGAGAGCGGTGTCTATGTTTCTTTTGACCAGTGGAGTGTGACCAAGGATCTGTCCAACTAAAAGTACAGCCTCTGTGTCAAAGTCAGGTAATGGTAAGGAACAGAGGGGCTGAGTGCATGCCAAAGAGAAACAGATGAAATGACTCTGCCCATTGGTCTGGAGATCTGTGAGGTTCCCTTCCTCTTCTGGATGTATAATGTACCCTCAGTTGGTAATGCAGATTTACATAGCTAACCAGACACTGGAAATTTAAAAAATGCTGTAGAGTTGTTCTTCATCTCTTTGGCTGTCAGTGGTTCTGATTATAAGGAGGAGTTTGGGGAGTTTTGAGCTCTAAGTTACCCATATTTATTGTCATGTTTGGTCTTAAGTCTTGATCATAGTATATATTGGGGAGATACTGGTTGCAGGTTGGCATGGTGATGAGGTTTAGGGAACTCCAGGCTATGGCTATACAATATAAGGATAAGTAGTCTCAATACACAGACTGAACATGAATCCAGTAGTAGCCTATTTCAGGCCATCTGCAAAGTGCTGGATATTTCTCCAAATTTTATTTCAGGTAATTGTGCTAGTGCCTCACAGAATCAATAAGTCATCTGCTACACTAGAAACCTAACCAACCAAGTTGCGTGTTGTACCTTATGCCTGTGATCCCAGCTCCCATCATTCTCAGAGGCTAAGGCAGGAGGATTGTGACTTCTAGCCCAGCTTGGGCAACTTAGTGAGTTAGTGTGACCCCATATCAAAATAATAATCTCTATACATTAAAAAGTGACAAGGAGCCCCATGGATCCCAGCAATGACATGTGCTGTGACCTTGAGTGTAGAGGGTCCTGACCAATCCCTGCTACAGCATGGCTGACGGGTGATGTCCCCACACAGGACACGTTCCCAGGAGTGTACCCACTGTGTCTCCATGTGTGATTTTAGGAGCCCCCAGAGTAACACAAAACCTTCCTCCCTACTTCGGTATGGCCTATCAGGGAATCCAGTGGTTCAAACTGACATTATTATAGCACTAACCTTAAGGTTGTTTCTAAGATTCTGGGGATTGAAGCTGAGTTTTATTTCAGTTACAAACTTCAGTCCCTTATTATTGGCAACAAATCACATATCACATCTCACAACAGTAAGGTACGTCCCAGCCCCATCACTATGGTAGGAACTGTTTCTCTAACACATTTCCAGACCTCCCTGTCTTTCCAGGGTGCAGTTGTTTCCTTACTTAACCCCAGTGTCTGTTTGTGAAGTTAGCAGACAGTGTTTCCCTTGCCTTTGAGAAATCTTTTGCTTATCCTAACATGTAAGCCAAATTCTTCCACATCATTCTACAGATGTGTTACTCTGTTTTTCTATGGCTCAGGACTTACTACAAAGCTGTGAAAAAATGAGACAATCTGAGTCTGTAGGAAAAGGAAACATCACAGCAAACTGGACTGGTAGATATAATTGATTCCTTCATGGTGAATATTGGAAGAGGTAGTAGATTGCTGAATAAGACTTCTACGACATCTTTTAAAAAGCTAGAATACATCTTTTCTACGTGGGGTTTACTAGAGTATAGATTAGATGTAATTTCTTGAGGGACAGCCTGGGAGAAATACTCACTATGGCAACTCCAATCAGGGCCGCAATGGTCGGTTTTGACGGCCAGGTGTTCTTGTGAGTTCCAGTTTGAAGAAAGCTGGCACTGTACCAGGGTCCATCACAGCTGAAATGACAGTGGTTGCTTCTTCACTTGTTCATGCTGCAAGCGCATTTGCCCTTGAGGCTGCCCCAGTGGGAGATAAACCTGTTTGGCGGGAAGAATGCTGGGAGAGCTTCGAGAATGTGAGTTTTTCTTCTGTTTGTGAGAGCTCTTGCCTCTCATCTTTCTGCTCCTGGCTTACAGGTGGACAAATCCTAGCACAGTGGAAGTTGGTGAAGGAATTCAGTTCAGTGCCAGCCTCAAAGCCAGGCTGTTGGTCTACAGAGAAGTGAATCTGACCCCCAGTCTGAATTACACTACAAGACATGTTTATCACAGCTGGTGATGCAGACACATAGCTACAATCACACACATTCACACTCTTCCGCTGTAACAATAGTTGTTCAACCAAGTCAGCTCTGTGAGTGAGTGGAGACATTTTTCCAATTGTGGACTGAAGCATCAGAGATTCAGAATCTGGAGCTTCATTCTTCCTGACTCACCAGCCCAACTGCACCCCTTCTGCTGCAGGGAGTGGAACACGCCATCTCTTGGCTAAAGAGGACCACTTGGTACTCAGGAAAGGATTTGACATGGCTTACCAGGGCAGAGCCTGTGGGACATGACAAGATGAATTCTGATGAGTTAAGTGTACATGAATCAGAAACAGATGGGTGATATTTTTGTTAAAATACACAGGGGTTGCGACAAAGTTTTGGCAAAAAGCCTTAGGCTCTGCCGGACCATACAGAACTGTTCACTGAACCCAGAATACAGCCAGAGCTGATGTCCCGTCATTAATGGATAACATACAGTCCATGGCCACACACAAGCCACGAAACAGAAATAATCCTAATAAATATAGGCACACAATGGCAAGATTTTCACTTTATGGAAAGAATGAAATATTATGTCATGGAATGGCCTACCATGGTGCCATGCATCTCACAGGCTAGTGTTGACTTGATATTGGATGTAAAAAATGGGATGTATCTATTGCAACTGATGCCCTTCCTGGGGGTATAAGCACCTTTTACTGACTATTGACAAGCAAAGCTTCTAAATTCTAATTTGTTCTTTTTCTATTTTTTGCTTCATCTCTTTACTCATTGAAAACTGACAGCAAAAAATACCCCCACCACAAATATCTACAAGAAAATGAAGACATTCAGACATCCTGAAATACTTTGAGTTTTATGAGCTCTAATAAGGTTAATGAAGGCTCTGGAAAGAATTTTGTTTGATGGTGAACTCAAGAAAACAATGAGCTGAGACCTGTGGTGATTGGCCAGTGGGGGCAGCCTGGGGACCAGGGCTCTGATGAGTTGCTGGTCAGTCTGGGTGAGCCTGTGCCATGCCTGTGTTCCACACTGATGCGATCCTGCTGGAATGTGGGCACTGTCCTCTGTTTGGCCTTGGTCTGCTCGCAGTCTCCCATCATTTGTGTTCTCCACGAGACTGCACCGAAGCTCTCAAGGCTGGGGAATTGCTCAGTGAGTTTGTTTCCCCAGGCGCTTACTCTGTGAAGGAGGGATGTTTCCCCACCTCACTTTTCAGGGAAACTATACAATCCTAGGTAGGGTGGGAGGTGGGTGGGAGACAGGGAGGGAGGGGCCACTGAACAGGGATAGCGAAGTAGAAAGCAGAGTTGACAAAGGAGTGGCTGCATCCAGGTGTTCATCACATTTTAGTGGGATGGAGGTGAGTATGATCCCTTTCTACTTCTCCTTCCATATGAGCTCTTTTGGAGGGGATGAAGGTGGACGAGCACTTTTCATCTCTTCCAAATGGGCTCTTAGGGAATAAGGAAGACTACTCTGCCAATATGCGCTGTGGCCTGAAGGCCTTCCGCTGGTGACAAGGTTGCTGTGATTGAGCTTCCCTTTGCCTGGGCTGTGCTGCTGCAGCTTCTCCATAGTGAGCTGAGAGGAGGAGAACTTTACCTTTAGTGCCTCTCATTCCCTTTCCTAAGTTCCCTTTCCTCCCCTCACCCCAAGTCTCTCCATGATTTTTTCTTGGAAGCATCTTAGGGATTTCCTCAGCTTCCCCAGGGAAAGAAATGAAAAACTCTTCAGGAATGAGGACTACAGTTCATCTGGTTTTGTAACCTTAGTTCCAGCACATGCTGGGCTCACCACAAACATTGGGAAACTTCTCAGGCTACAGACCTCCTAGCTCCTGATGCTGGGTGCATCAGCTGTGATGGGAGCATGAAAGGCGGTGGCCTGATGTCCTTTTCCAGCCTTCCAGCCTTCATCTTCCTTCTGTCCTCCTGCAGGTGCATGTTCACATGCTTGCGCTCCTGTGGGTTGGCAGGGCTTGTCCAAAAGCATTCTTTATACACTCACCCACCAAAGTGTCAAAACCTGAAATGTCGCAGTTTAACAGTGCCATGTTTTATTCCCTCCATTCTGTGGGAAAAGATGTTCTGTACTTTCCTGCTAATGTGATCTAAGTGCCAATGTATCACTTAGCTAAGAGTCCCAGAACACTTATTTCCTTTGGAGGTAATGTCCTAAGTCAAGGAGAGACTGCAGGTCTTGGGCTTCCAGGCACCACACGGAGGTCCTTGAGGCCAGCATCTAAAGCTCTTTCAGTAGGAAAGGGGTATGGGGCATCAGAAGGACATGTGATCGGGCAGGTCTGTGTTTGTTCCTAGGCTCTCTCATTTATTTGCTTTGGAAAAGTAGGCAATTTGCATAACCTCACAGAGACCACTGGATACTAATACCCATGCTTCAGGATTTTGCAAGGATTGAAGTGATGTATATGTATCCAGCACAATGCCAGGCACACCATAAACCCAAGGTCTTTCCCTTCTCTGTCAGTTTTTCCTTTGCTACTGTAGCAAACTATTAGGAAAGCTTCCAATTGCACGCCAATGATGCTCCCTGGTCTCTGTACGACTTGTTTCCCCAATGGGACGAGAAGCCTAGAATTCTCTGCTTCTCAGACAGGTCCTAACTTACCTGAGTGATCTCTTGCCAACCAGATGCTCTTTGGCTGTGGAAGCTGGGCGTTCTCCTCACAGATGCATGCATTTCCGTGGTGAATCCTTGTCTGCCTGCCATAGGTCTTGCCGGCTGTCCTGGGGAAGAGAGAGAGGAGGATTCGAGGTTGCACCTCTTTACTGGGGGTGGTTGGCCTCATGCCCTCACAGCTGGGGGCCCAGCTTCAAAGAGGAAAGGAGCACCCTGAATTTCCCTTTCCAAGAGACAGAGCCCTAGGGTTGCTGCCTCCGGAGCAGAAGAGGGTGGATGGAGCAGTCCACAAAGCTGGACCCAGAGCCTGTCCCCTGGAGTGTGAATCTCTGCTGACCGGCTTGCTGCCGCACTAATAAATATCAAACCCTTCAACAGAAAAATAAATTATCCCCAACTGCTAGGCAAAACAGTCTTGATAAATTGTCGTTTTAGCCAACAGTGTTTAAAGTAAAATCAGTAAAGTGTGAGTAATGATGGCTGAGTCAAAAGTCCTGTATTAAACACAATGGTCTGAGAGGAGACGGGGCAGCCTTCAGAGAAAAGTGAATGCGAGTTTAACTAAAACAACTCTTGTTCAGAGAGAGAGAAAAAAAGGACTTGGGATTTATTATCCTATTAGTTTTTTTCTGTAGGAGCAGCTCTCAGGGTGTCCCGGGCAGAAAGTCAAAATCTCCATTTACCAGAGATGTTTAGAAAATATGCTCTTAAAAGTGGAAACTACCAAGTATTTGACTGGACAACATAAATATGGTTGAATTCTTTCACTATAGTGAGGAATCCTGAAAGAGCTACAGTTATTAAAGGGGATGTCTGAGAAGGATTTCTGGTTGAGGGAAATCTAGAGGATTTTTATTTAAGGAAAAAAAATGCACAGTAGTTGGTTACTTATGTGATGTTGTATTTCCATGTTTATGTATTAAGCTGTGTAATGCACAATCAAACCTCACTAATTGCAACTGAATTAGAAATGAATCTGAATGATGAGAACTTGAGAGTGACGTATTAAATGCTGGCTTTAAGGTTCTAGAATCATAATCACAACCTCAGACAAGCAATATTATTGAAAACTTACTAGGTTCAGGCCTTCTGTGGAATGGGTTATATAAATTAAACACTAAATAACTTTCCTAGGGTCACGTAAGTGGCAAGTGATGTAGCCAGGATTCAATCCCAAGTCTAACTTTTTCCATAACTGCACTTTTATTTTTATTTATTTATTTATTTATTTTTTGGTTTTGGTTTTTCTCCGGTACCGGGAACTGAACTCACGACCTTGCGCTTGCCAGGCAGGCGCTTTTGCCGCTGAGCTAAATCCCCAGCCCCTAACTGCACTTTTAACTATTGTACTTATGGCTTCTGTGATCAATCTGGACATTTATTTTCTTCTGAAACATAGGATTACTCAAAATAATTAAGCAGCTGTGCCAAACGGGCATCCAGTGAGTTCATGTTTTAAGGTGACAGAAATTTCGTTAATGATACTAAAAATTACCATATTAACTGTTGATCAGCAAATGTGCAAGTAACTTTGGGGCTAGATGCTTGAAAATGGTTTACTTTCAAGGAGACAATACTCTTGCTCTGTCATTTGTGATATAGACACCATTAGCTTTAATTAGTTATGGACTTGTGACAAATTAGTGCATTTATACATAAAAAAGCACACATCCTTCCTCAGATTGGAGGTCAGTTCCTTTACCTTTGCTCTTGAGTTCATTCCTTTCAACTCTCTCAAAGAAACTCTCATCAATAGATCATACCTTGTCTCATTCTGATATTTGTCTTTTCTTTCCACATGCAGTAACAAGCTATTAACTTTTTTGGTCCAACATCCCTTGGACAAAATCTACCCCTCCCCAACCTCATATGCTTAAAGGTGGGACTTCTGAAAAGTGATTGGATCAAGGGGGCTTACAGCTGACTTGCTGTTAGGAGATGGTGTCTAGTGAAAGAGGTGGGTTACAGGGGTGTGGCCTGGAAGGATTATCTCCCTCCCCACTCCTCCTTAACTCTTTCTCTCTGCTTCCTGTCCGCCATGCTGTGAGCAGCAGTTGTTGCCAGGCCCCTCTGCCACATACCAGCCTGCTTGGAGCTAGCTAACTACTGACTGGAGCCTGTGAAAATTGTGAGCCAAAATAAACCTCTCCTTCTTTAAATTGTGGGTGTTGGGTATTGTGCCCCAGAGACAAGAAAAGTGACTAGAACACCAGTGCACTATAGGTCCTAAGCTTGAGAGAGGCAGAGAGAGAGAGACAGAGACAGAGACAGAGAGACAGAGAGAGAGAAAGAGGGAGAGAGAGAGAGAGAGAGGGAGAGAGGGAGAGAGAGACAGAGGGAGAGAGGGAGAGAGGGAGAGAGGGAGGAATTTCCTTTAAACATTGCAAGCTCTAAAACCTCACAGAAAGGCTGATCATAATTGTCTGTAAAGATACATGGGATCTAAACATATAGATCCTAATAATGAAGCCAATCTTGAAGTCAGGGCTAAGAGACGGACAGAGGGCCCCTCAAAAACATATTTTGAACAATTCTCCCCATGCCTTAAATTCAATTATCTTTTCATTTCTGATGGCCATGGGTGATAATTTAATTAGCTGTCATGCCAGATGACCCCAACTGAATACTAATGCAGTCTGTACAGCCTCCATGTCCCTGAGGCCACACGAGAACCCCACCATGGCTTTCCCGTCTTTTGGTGGACCCTCTATGAGGATTCTCGTATACATTGAGTAATCTTTTTTCTAGGTAGTAAATCCCATCAGTCTCTGAGAGATACCTCACCAGTAATTTCCCTTTACTTTTGAGCAGTCATATTATCAGCTATTTACTGTAGCATACTAGACCACCTCAATGCTTGGTAGCTTGGAACATTAACAGTTATTTAGTTCATGGGTCAATAATTTCGGCTGTCCCAGCTGGGTGACTGCAATGACTTTGGCTCACTCAAGCATTTGCCACCAGCTCCATGGCTAGCTGGGGCTGACTGAGCTAAGATGCATCAGCTGGGAAGGTTGGTCTGTGCTCAACACTGTGTCCTATCATCCAGCAAGCCGGGCTGCAGGGTCTCCAAGCAGCACTCACTATGAGGGCTCCAGGAGGAAGAAGTTCTCAGGCACCTTGATCTCCTGTGTGCTCTCCTCTGTTTGCAGAGTGTGGTTTCCAGTGGATTCTTTTGACCAAACCAACTGTCAAAGTAAGACCAGATTCGAGGAGTGGAAAAAAATAGGCTCCATACATGGATGTGGAGAACTGCAAAGTACTGTGGTCATTTTACATTCAGCCACATTCTGTTATATCAATGTCAGTCTTTTCTGTAATTTTAAGTCTTATTATCCTGGTAGTAGTGCTATTGGTGAGTTTCACTAACACATCGTGTATTCAGTTTATTATCTTCTACCTAACTCTTAAATCCTTCTCCAGTTTATTTTGGTGTAGATTGCAAAGCATCTCTACAATGCATTTCCCTATAAAAGTATATATACAGTAAATCTGACTTTTAAATCATTTATCAACATCATTTGGTAAATAATCATTTTATGATTATTTTAGACCACTTGCTTTATCATTTATTGAGTTTTTATAGTTACTTGGACTTATTTCTAGACTCTTGTTTTATAGAATTTTTTAAAATTTTGCATAAGTAGCCTCTATTTGAATTATTTTTTTATGATAAATTTTAATGACCAATAGAGGTAATTACTTTTATTGTGCTTTTTAAAGATTTTTAAAGTTACTCTTACATTTTTTTTTTCCTTTTAAACTATCAGCATTTTCTCAAATTGGGAAACTATATTGATATTGACATTACAAAATAATAACAGCAAGAAAGTTAATTTTTACATTTAAAAAATACTATTAAGGATATGGGGTAAAAAATGATCAAGATAGGTTATATGCACCAATTCCCTCAAATGACCATTACTATTCTATATTACAAACATACACAGATAAAAATATCATTTGGCTGGATGATTAATCTCTGTACTTAAAATTTAAAAACTACTGATAATAATAACTAGACTTTAAAAACAAACTTTCCAGATTTCTTTCATTAAGCTTATTCCTGTTTTATTGTTTTCTTCCAATTATAAATGGATTATGGATCTATATTTTTCTAAAATGATAATATAGATTTTTTTTGCCAGTACAAAGAAGTAATAATGATGTTATCTTCAACTTTACTATTTTATTTCCTAAATTCTTCTGTAACTTCTAATGCTTTTCACATGAATCTTTGATATTTAAAGAAGTATAATTATATCATCTTCAACTACTAATTTTAAAGTTCAAGATGACATCATTATTACAACTATGAATTTGTCTTTCCATTTTAGATACATATTGTTCCTTTTTCATAATATTTTACATTAATAAAAACCACCAATCCCATATAAAATAAAAATGATAGTGGTGGACTTTGTTCTTGAGTTTAATGAGTACACTATTGAGAATAAAATTAGCCAAGTACACAGCATCTATTGAACAAATTCATTTTATTTTAAAGATTTCTGATGTGATTTTTTTAATTAGATCTTAAAATATTAAGTAAGTTGTATTTCTGAAATAATTAGTTGGCTTTAACTTTTTGAAATTTTTGATTTATATTTCAGTTAGAATGTGCATTAAAATTTAGAGATTTTCTTTATGAAAATTAAAATGTCTAAATACAGTGTGACTTTTTGTGTCCTTTTTCTAACAATTGTTTGTAGTTTTGGGTTGTTATTAGGTTCATACAAAAATTTTTTTAAAAGTCATGTTCTAATTAATTTAAATCATGATCACAATATAATAATCTCTTTTTGTACTGTAAGAGTGTGTTTCTAATATTTGCTCACAAATTATTCAATATCTTTGTGCTTAATGTTCATCTATAAGTTCACACATGGATATAATCAAATAGAGTATACTTCAATGAGTGAAATAATTCCTTTCATGTTCTTTGTCTTCTGAGTTCTATTTTTTGTTTTGTAAAGTGGGAACATCCAGTTTTTTCCTTTCTATTTTGAATTTTGATGGACCATAATATTTTCTTTTTCATATTAGAATAATTTAAAAGGTAAATGTCTTATATGTACCATTACTTATGATTAATTTAAGACAGGCCATCAACCTTCCTAATCACAGTAGTTATTAACTTATTACTATAAATCAGTCACAATTACTTTTGGCAAGGGTTTAGCAGTCTAATATTAGTTCTATACTTTTAAACAATTACTTTGCTTTCTTCTCTGTGGAGGATAAGACATTTTTGTACTCTGTGACCTCCCCCACTTCTATTCATCATTTGTGTAATCTATAGGATTTGCATTCATTATTTTTGATTTATTTTGTTCTACTTTTATTTAAACAATTACCCCAATTAGTTAGATAATCCACCAAATAACAGTCTCCTTTTCCCCCTTAATTATTCACTCTTCTCCTATCAACTCACATCGTTCCCCATTAACATTTGGTTATTTTTAAAAAGGAAAAAGAGAAAAGGAGAATTGGCTTTACTGAACCTATTTGTCATTTTCTGAATCACATTTCTCATCCAAGGAGCCTCACCCCAGGATTTGGTGAGCTGGTTAATACCCTGGGTGCCTGCAGGAAATGTGTTTGTAAATTTGTAAAATTTGACTATTTGAAATCTCTTTCTGCCCACAGTTCACAGCGTGTCTGTCTATGGCATTCTTAGATTGCGCCTTTTATTTAGGGGGTTCCTGAAGCTCTGACTCCATTGTCTTGGGATGGCAGTAAGTAAACCTGTAGAAATTTTAATTTTGACCCATTGAGAAAGGTAAAATCTTTATTCTTAAAGTTTAAGAATTTTTATAGTTATCTTCCAGAGTCCATTTAGGTTGTTTATTTAGCCTGACAGCAATAGCTCTTTTAATTTAATTATTTCACATTCTTTTAATCGGTTCTTTTAAAATCTTAGATTTAAAAATTTATATTTTGATTATTAATGTTGCCCTTCATGTCCTGTCAGAGTTTGTATGTTGGATTTCTACTTTTCCTCTCCCATGTCCTTTATGTTTTCTGTTATTCTTTTGATCTTGATATGAATTGTATTGACTGAACCCCCAAAAATGTAAGATATTTTCAAAATCTATAAGTGCCCCTCCTGTCTTCCACCTGCCAGGAATATAACAGATGCAATTACTTCCTTCAAAATTAGACTCCTCACACTTCCCATAGGTTCATGTACCAGAAGGATTCTGAGTTTGCACTTAACTGATACCTATCAAGAAATGTGGAAAGAAAGGAGTTTTTCTCTTGGCAGAGTGTGACATGTTTAGGAGGGTTGACTATCCTAGTTAAGTCCAATGTTTGGGCAGCATATGGTCAAATGACACATGAAGTTAACCATCATAGGTACCTAGTCTTACTTGGTTCTCCTGACTGCCTGTGGTTCCTATTTTGTAGTGAGACAGAGGATGATAAACTAATGATTCTCCCATGTCTACTCTACTAGTCCTGAGGACAGCTGAGATTCAGCACTCCCTAGAACTAATGCTAGAGCTGTTTCCCTTGTATTCCACCTGTCTTTCAGTGAGAAAAGTTCCTGGTCCACAGTGAGGAGCTGTTAAGAAGACAATGAGGATGTATATAAAGCAACATTTTGAAGAGTTAATTAGTAGCATGCATAGAATGGCTTTGAGCTTTGTCGAGATTAGGAAATGACTAACTGGGAGACCAGTATTCATTCCAGAGTCTCATTTGACACCTCTAGATCATTAACCAGGGATGGATTTCATTGTTGAGAATTTGAAGAATGATTCTGGAGCAAACACGTATTATACTAAGCCTTTTCTCAACTTGCTAACAACAAAATAGATTTTAGATAATTTTTCTTTTATAGTAACTCTATTATTAAGTATTTTCACTTTCTCCTTCCAAATACTTAAGATTAACTGTTACTCTTCTACTTTCTACAGGTTAGAAAATTAATTGACACTTGACTATTTTTTGCACTTACTACTGAAAGGTAACAGAACACAGTCGTTGAGAGCTAGACTCTGTGGCCAGACCCCAGCTTCACCACCTTTGTAATTTTAGCCAATTATTTAAACTTTTCTTCATTTATAAGTGAGTTGTTATAAATGAGTGATTGTATGAGAAGCCCTTATAACAGTGCCTGACACAGACAGAGGTATCTAGATGTTAGTGGTTTTTACCATCATTAAAGGGTACGTAGGCACTGTTTTAGGTGCCAGAGATGGAGCAGCGACTAAAATGGACAAGATTTTTTGTCCTTTATGTTTGTGAGACTCACATGCCATTGGGGAAGATGAATAAACACCTTTATTTTGTATCAAGCAGTGTTTTCAGCTTAAAATATTATTCTCACAATAGAAGAAACATAAATGGTGTGCAAACACAGCAAACATTTAACAGTAGCAATCAAGAACCATAACACCATTGAACATATTTACTTCTCAGTTTGGCAAAGAGGAAAAGGGGCTCTGGTGAAGCTGGGATGGAGGATTTGTAGTACGCTGTGGGGGGTCACAGCTTTTCTAGAAGTCATCCTTGCCCTCATACTCTACCCCAATCTACCTGCACTTCTTGTCATGTCTACTTTGAAATACATATTCAGAAACTTCCCCATTATCTCCTGCCCAAAGAACAGTAACCTGCATCCTTGTCAGGACATTGCCACACACATCTTCCCACCATCCACTCTCCACTCAGCAACACAATGAGGTTCTTTGCATAAGTGTAGGGCTTTCTGACTTGACTGAGCCTTTGTTTTGGGCCTCTGGAGTGGGGCCAGTCTGTCTATCCTACTGTGATATTCTTCAAGGTTTCACCCTAACAATCTGGCTTTCTTCCCTTCCAGGCACATGGCAGGGTTGTACTTTCCTCTGCAGAAGATGTCAGGTGTGGCCATGTGTCTTACCTTGATTGACAGAAGGTGAGTGGAAGTGTGGGCATCATGTCCAAGTGGAAGAGTTAAGAACCAGTTTGTGTTTTCTATACTTTGCCTTTACCTCTTTGACTGGTAATGTTCCAGCTAGAGCACGCTTCATTTGCCAAGGTCTTGAAGTGGGCATGATGGTGATATGGAGCCAAGTCCTCAGCCAACTATTAACATCAAACAAACCTGTCTTGCTGTTTTAAGCTACTGAGATTTTTGAGTTACCTCCTATAATAGCATCACCTACCCTATCCTGACTGACAAACCAGGATTACAGATAGGATTTTTCTGTGATGTCAGCTGTATTACTCTGTTTCTGTTGCTACTAACACAAGACCATAGATCTGTGCAGTTATCAAGAAAATAGGTTTCTTTTGGCTCAAGGTTCTGGTCAAAGAGCACAAGCCATATGTAATGATGGCCTTCTCAGAGTCTCGAGGGTTGATCCTACCTGGATTCTTTGCTTCATATCCTGTCCTTAGGTAACTTGTTTGCTGATTCCTTATGCTGTATGAAGGCTAACACAAAATGCCGCTCTTAATCCTTACAGCCATTCTGTTGTATTTAGGCCCCACAAGACTTCCCCTGGTCATACCTCAGTCAGAAATTGCTTAGAACAGATTCTGTAACTATAAGTATCTGAAAAATCTAGAAGAAAGTGTTGGGGGAGTGGCCAAGGATGACTTCCTCCTTCAAGCAATCTCAGTGAGAGAGCAAATTGCTTTGGCTTTCTTAGGAGGGTGCATTAACCCTAAGTTTATTTCCTTCAGGGCATTCTTGGGACCACTTTTTGAATGTGAACATTTAATCAGATATCATGGACAGCCACAGGCTTCCTACCTGGCTGTGTTGAGACTTCTGGATATATCAGCCAAGGGATTTTCCATCTTCCACTTGTCCTCATTCTACCTCCAGCCCCATAGTCTTCTTACAGGTAGCCTCCTGCCCCTCACTAGCTCAATCTGTCTGTTTTCTCCAACCCAGATCTTCAACCAAGTTCATATGATCACGTGGAAAAGACAGATGTCTCGGGCTGGAGAGGTGGACAAAGGCTGGTCCTCTGTGGGGGATTCCTCTTTACAGAAGGTTTGAATTCCTCCCATTCTATAGGTATGTCCCAATAAACTAAAGAGGAAAGCATTTTCTCAGTTTATATTATTATTATTACACACCTAGTATCTTTTTTTTTCTGTATAGGCTCCCCGTCTGTGTTATTACTTCCTAGTAGAGCAAAGCTTTAATAATCCAGGCTGTTTACTTCCAAAGAAATCAAATTCAAAAGCACAGAGGCACAAGAAACAAAGGTTTCCTCAAAACTTAGGACAATTTATTTTGGGTGAAATCAGTCTTTAGTGCAAATGAATTTTCCCTAAGCAATAATTTGAACTTAAGTGGCTGAGATATTTAATTAACATGAGAATAGCTTTAGAACACATCTGTCTGTATTATTCTGCTTAAAATTGAGGTCTGGTCTGTTGTGTCTTCCCAGTCAACACAAAGGGCTTGTTGACATAAAGTCTAGAAAATTAGAACTAAAAAAGTAGAATTTTCCAGAGCATTTCTACTGCTGTCTAGGTAAGAAGACACTCTGGCTGGTTTTTAGGGTTCATTTCTACCAAATATGAAGGATGGAGAGATGGTGCTGACAGTTGGATAAATGAATAAGTTGGGGTCACTGTTCTTCCTCCAGTTCTGTGTTCATCAAGACAATCTTCTGGTTATAATCTTGTTTTCCCTGCAGATTCTCCTATGGAAAAACATTCTGCCTACAGAAAACTGGCAATCAAAGTTGTTGGCAGTTATATTTTTATGGCTAATTAATCAATTGAAATCTCCCAAGCCTGAGCACCATGGAGCATGCAGACCAAGTAGAATTTCTAGGATTACAGGGAGATCTTGGATGAGCAAGAGTGACCTCAGTAGATGCTATCTCCAAAGTGACATGCCCAGAGTGGCCACTGGACTCTGTAGATGAGCTCTGTATCTCCTCTGATATAAATGTAAGGGATCAGGATGATAGTTCATTATAAATGTGTTGGAATTCTGTCAGTTTGGATTTAGACCATAGGCAAACTATATTCATGTTCTTTGTTCATCATCTAACTAATTATTCATGTTACACACTGATTACTACGATGTTCTGAGCATTTTATTATACACAGGGAATACAGTGACAAATAGAGTGCAATCCCTACCCACCAGGAGCTCTCAGTCCAATTACAGAAACCCCATTTTAAACAAATAATCATGCAGTATACTAAGTACCTTCTCAGGGCTATAGAAAAGCTGTGCTCTAGGACTGCTTCATTGTGTACATAACAAACTTAGAGAAGTCTTCACAGCATTTAAGCAAAGCCTTGAAGGTGCCCAAGAATTTGGTGGACAGATGGGAAAATCAGAAATTCTCCAGGCAAAGTGAAGAGCATCCTCAAATAAGTGGTTCAGTCTGGATGGAATGGAGGGTGGTCCACCGTTTGGGTTGGGAAACAGAGACCAAGAATGTGGATAAAGCCAAGAAGGTAGGTACATGTCAGGTGATGGGTTTTGCATGTTATACTCAGGACTGTCTATTTTTTGCTGTATTTTGGAAGAGGAGTCCATGAAAGATTTCCCAGGGAGTGTCATGTATCGCATCACCTGTCTGGTTACAGAGGTTGAGCGGGATGGGTGTGGGTCTGGCCTCAGGAAAACCAATCGGCAAATTCTTTCTACAGTCTGGTTGAGGGCTAAGATGCCAAAGTGTTGCAGTTAATGTAAGGATGGAAAGCTGAAATAGGGTTCCAGCAAAATTAAGGCAGGAGAGATGTAGAAATAGGAAGGGGAAAAATGTTGTGTGATTCCCACATTTCCAATTTGGGGAGATGAGAGTGCTGTTAATCTCAATAAGGATTAAAAGGAAAACCAAGAGCTTTTTTTTGGGGTGGCAAATGCAGATTTATTTTTTATTGACTTTGATCTATTCAGGTCAAATTTGAAGCTCAAGAGAGATATCCCAGTTGGAAATAAATGTTTAATGATTAAAGAATGAGTAGCAAGAAAAGCGATGGGAATGGGTATTGCTTGAGAAGGTCGTGTTAAGTGAGAAGGGAACAGGGCCAAAGGCGGGCCTCAGGAGAACTTTAACATTCAGGGATGGACTGCAGAGTGAGGGAAGCTGGGAATAAGGAGCCAATTGATGATTTATTTTGGAACATTTCCACGCTAAATTGTCCGGCTGACAATTGCCAGGACTGTTTCTTGCCTTTTTCTCTTTCCTTCCCCCTCCTTCATCTTTTTCTCCTCCACCACTTTTTTCCCTTCTTCTTTCACTCCTCCTCCTTGCCTCCTTCTCCTCAATTTCTCTCTCCTCCCTCCCTCCCTCCCTTTCTCTTTTTCCTACTCCTGTTTGTTCCAAAATAAAATCTAGTGACTCTGACAAAGCATTTTTTTCCTAGTATTATTTTTCCTACCCAATTTCAGAATCTTAAATACAGACAAAGTACAATTTGCTTGCTTGGTAACAGTCAGGTAAAAGCTAATAGTAAGAACAGCTAACATATAATGAGCACGGGTTGTCTTATTTTGATCTCCCAAAATCTCATGACAGAGGTATTTATCTTGATTTTAACTGGGATGAAACAGAGGCTCAGAGATGTTACACGTCTTGCCAAAAGTCACACAGCCAGATGAGATAGGATTCAAACCTATGTTTATGAGTCTGGGTTTTACATCATATTGTCTTTTGTTTTCATTTCCTGTTACTTGTTCTTGCCAGTTCTGGTTTTGTGATGTTCTATCCCTTTGTGCTCAGCACTGCTTTGAATTATTCAATCCTTAATGCTGACCGGCCCAGGAAAAGTCCCATTCTACTTGAGTCTCTTTTCCTATGGCTTCAGGAAGACCTCTGGGTCTGTTCCAGTTTCTCACCTGCTTACCCGGAGCCCCTGCATCTTTGCAAGCACAGCCTCTGTGTCCTACCTACTGCTTGGTTTTGGATTCTGCTCTCGATGGTTGACTTTGCTACCAAGGTGCTGACTTCACTCCCAATTGATAATGATGATGATGATGAGGAAGAGGAGGAGGAGGAGGAGGAGGAGGAGGAGGATAACAGCAAATGCTTGCACTTCCGATACGGAAGACATACACTGCCTCTTCTTACCTCACCCCCACCACAAGGAGGAGCCATGTCACGGCCCCTTCACATCTAGCCTTTGCCCTGATTGGCCTTCCAGCAGTCTCTTGGGGTTCCTCTGTCCACTCTGCAGGGCCTATGGCTAAGCCCTGTCTTGTTCCTATCTGCTGGTATCTAAGACTGTCTCCCTGACTAGGGTCTCTGGCTGATGTTCTAAGGATGGGGCCTCCGTTTCCTAGGAACTTGGTCTCCTCTTTCTTCAACTTTCACTTTTTGAGAATAACCACCTGCAAGCCTGCCTCTTCAAATTGCTGGCAGTGGTGCAAACAGAGTATTCAAGTGCTTCACTGCTGTGAACAGAGCACTAAACCGCTGTGGTCTTTCTTCGGTGCTGAGTATAGGGGAGGCAGCACCGTTGGGGTAAACCTGACACCCTGATATTATGGAGGTAACATTCTTAGGTTGGTTGAGTTTTACTCTGTTTGCTTGATTTCTCTGGCTGTAATAAATTGGCTAACCTAGCAGAGACTCAGGAATAAATCTCTCCTCAAAATTCTCAAGTTCTTGCCTCCAAAATCAGAATGTCCCACAGCAGAGGAAAATGGAAGTGGGACGGAGGTCTGTACACCCCAAGAGTAACATGCTGTATCTTCCTGTAGCAAAAGTTGTACTCCACAGAAGAAATGAAGCCCCTTGGTATGGAGGAGAGTGCAAAACTTATGCCAATTTTAATATAAAATGAAAGTTCAGATTTCCTATTTTCTACAGGTGTGATTCCTTTGTCACTCTTTTCCCAGGTCTGAGGTACTTTAGTGAACATTTTTGTGAGGCTCTGGCCTGGAGTGTGTGTGAACAGAGGCAGATGAAAGAAGCTGGTACATACTAGGTTTTCAATAAACTCTTCTTCCCTCTCCACTTCTGTCCCTCTTTCCTTCTTTCACTCTGAATTGTTTTCTCTCCCCTTTCTCCTCAGTTGCTAGCTTTTATTTTCTGTCTTGGTGAAATGCTGTCATTGGTGAGGACAGTTTGTAGCTGGCCTTCCCAAGTATCAATGTGTTTGGGAATTGTACAACTGTCACAGACTCTTAGAATGCAAGAGCCTGCAGCAACCACAGAAGTCTGCCCCTTTCATATGCTACATGGAAGTCAGTCAAGGTCACATAGTTGGCTAGAGGCTGAGCCAGACAAGACCCCTGGGTTCCTGGCTTGTGGGCCAGAGCTCTCAGCAAAGTCAAATGGGGTATAAACCAATGTACTAGCTCTCATTTCATGAACAGGTTGTGGGATTTGCAGCTCATTTGTTGTTGGTGCTGCCATAAGAACAAGATCATGGTGATGATAGGAGGTGTCCACTCCAGATTAGTAATAGCACAGCCCTTCTGGAAATGCCAGAGCCGGATGCACTTGCCAAACTGTAGTAACAAGTGCCCATGAAGCTCAGGAACCCAGATCCAGCCAAAACCAGGGCCAGCTGCTCGAGGGGAAGGAACAATCTGTTCCTTCCCTGCCCATATGGGGAGCTGGGCATGTCCTGAGGCAGGCCACTGTTACCACAGCTGCTTTCCTGAGAGGAAGGACATCGTGAATGCCTTCACATTCCTGCGTCCTTGCTCTCCTTGGCAACAGGCTGAGTTATTTTTCTCAATGATTATATGGTAGATTAATAACTAAAAGCTATTTTTAAAAATTTTATGGGCAAGTGCAGATCTCTTCTTTCACATAAACGATTGCTACATGGATGGTAGACCTAGACGGATCCGGATAATTTTGTATCCTATCTTTTCTTCAGCAGATATCTCTGGGAACTACTGCAAGACAAGTTTTATGAGAGGAGCTTGGAAGATAAGAAAGATACAGTCCTTTTGTCTTCAAGGATCTGACCATTGACTGGGAGAGTATTTAGTTTTCTATTGCTGCTGTAGTAACTTACCACATATTTGGTGGCTTAAACAACACAATTGGTTATTTTACAGTTCTGGCGGTCAGGAGTCCAAAATAGATCTTGCCAAATCCAAGTGCTGAAGGCCTTGTTCCTTCTGGAGCCTCTAGGGGAGAATCTGTTTCTTGCCTTTTCTGGCTTCTAAAGTCCACCCACATTCCTTGGCTTTTGGCTCCCTTTTCCATCTTCAAAGGATGGAACAACAGCCAGTAAAGTCTCTTACTGCTGTCTCCCTAGCTCATATTCTTCTACCTCCCTCTTCCACAGCTAAGGACCTGTCTGACTGCATAGGCAGCTCATGTGGGTAACCCAGTATTTCCTTTTCTCTTGAAGTCTGATTAGAAATCATGGTCACCGTTTGCCGTATAACCCAACAGATTCACCAGTTTTGGAGGCTGGGACATAACATCTTGGGAAGTGATGATTCTGTCCTCCAGGGAGATTTAGACATGCTCCTAGATGGTCACTGAACACTAGGGGTGGTGCTGGGATAGGAGCACAGAAGAGCAACATTTGACTCAGGGGTTGGAGTGCTGGTGGAGCAGTGGTCAGGGGTGTTGTCCCAGAAAAGGTGATTCTTCAGCCCATACTTCTAAAATATATATGGGCCTGGCCAAGAACAGTAAAAGGACACACAGAAGTAAGTGGGGGATGCAGATGTGGCTGCAACTTGGGGTCTGGGAAGGAGAGTAGTGGATGATAAGGCTGGAAAGTCATAGCACTAAACGGATGGCACCCTCAAAAAAGACACCTGGGCCTTTTGTTTTGAAGCAATGTTTGGTCTGGAGCGAGGGAAGGCAGCAAGGGATAATAAACTCCCCGGACTAACAACCAGGAGTGTTATCATCCTTAGGCCTGCAGTCAGTGGGAAGGAGGATTCAACAGAAGATGGTGAGACCTTTGTCTTTAGGAAAAAACCACCTTGTAGGAGCCATGGTATTTAATAAAAAGCAAAGTAACAAGGCAAAATAGCACAGCCATGGCCAAATTACGGCCCAGTGAGAAGAGGATCAGAGGAACAAAACTCTGACCTAAAGAAAGATGAGTCTTCCCATCTTTTAGCCTTCTGCTTTTGCCTTGCGTTGGCGAACCCAACTAGCAGTCAGGAAGCAACGGAACCTGATGGGCACAGTCTGTGGGATTTAGACCGCTGGCTCAGAAGAGAGAGGATCGTGATGGAAAACTATAGCAACCAGACAGGGCAATCTTGTATGTCGTGAAAAGAATGGGAACTTTATCCTGAAGGTCACAGAAAGCCTCAGAAGAATTTTATGCAGGTCAGTCAATGGCTTTTACCACTCCTGTTTTTCTTTTTCTTTTTTTTTTTTTCTTTTTTTTTTTTCTGGTACCAGGAACCAAACTCATGACCTTGTGCTTGCCAGGCAGGTGCTTATGCCACTGAGCTATCTCCCCAGCCCTGAGAGTATTACTTTCTTTTCAATTTCATTGAAGAGTATTAGCATTACATTTTCTCTCAACTTTTTGTAGAATTCAACAGTGAATCCATCAAGACCAGGGCTTTTCTTTATTGTTAAGTTTTTAATTATATTTTCTATCCCATTAACTTTTATTTGGTTGTTCAGAATTTTTATGTCTTCTTTATTCAATTTGGTAATTCATACTCATCTAGAAATCCATCCATTTCCTCTGTGTGTTCTATCTTATGAGAGTAAATTTTATCATAGTAGCTGTTGATTATCTGAATTTCCACAGGAGCTGTAGTGATTTTACACTTTTCTTTCCTCAGTGTATGATTGTCCTTTCTTTCCTTTTTTTTTTTGATGATTGATTAATGGTTGATCAATTTTATTAATTCTTTCAAAGATCTAACTTTTTGATTCATTAATTATTTGTATTGTTTGCTTAGTTTCCATTGTGTTAATTTGTGCTCTGGTCTGTATAATTTCCTACCTTCTATGGGCTTTTGGGCTTGTCTTACTCTTCTTTTTTTAGAAGCTTGAGGTGCAACAGTAGGTTGTTCATTTGTGCTCATGCTGTTTTCCTGATTGAGAATTCACCACTGTAAGTTTCTTTCTTGGATGGCTTTTATTGTATTTGAGAAGACATGATATGTTGTATCTGAATTCTCTTTTAGTTGTAAATATCGTTTAGTTTCTTCTTTAATTTCATCTGTTGCATACACATTCAATGGAAATTTTAATATCTTAGATTTTTGCTTGGATCTGTTTCATGGATTCCATTTCTTTCCTATGTTGGGCATTTTCTGTTTCCATCATTTTTCTAAGCTTATCTATTCTTTTTTCTGTGTCTTCTCTAATATCTTTGATTTTAAGCATCATTTCATTTTGTAGATGAGATCTTACTTTCTCTATAGCCTTTCCCATGTGGTTTTTTTTTTTTTTTCATTTCTCTTGCTGTCATTTCAGAAAGTTCCAGTGTTTGACTTCCAGTTTTATCTATCTCATTGTTTTCCACACTTGTCCTCAGTGGGTTGGGAGTCTATTGTTGCATTTTGCTTCTGTGTACTGTCATTTTTCTATTTTCTCTGTTTCATTTTATTTCATTTTCTATATTGATACTTGACAATTTCTTATGCTAACTTTATCACTAGTATGCAGCCTTCCTTAGTAGATGTTTGTTCTTTAAGGATGTCTTTTAGATGGAGGTTGTTCTTTATTGCTCTCCCAAAAACCTACCTTTCCAATTTGTAAAGCATGCATAGTTACTATTTGGCTCAGCACCCAATCCTTTGGTACAAGATTGGGGTGGTGATTATGACCCCATACAATCACAGTGTTATTATACAAGGGAGAAAACCTGTTTATAACATGTATGACATCCTGGCTAAAGTAGTACATTTAGTAATAGCAACAGTTTCAAGTACAGTTTAACTACTGACGAACTATGGTAACCATTAACATTCTACCTCTGGCCACAAGAGTAAACTCTAAAGTTTTAAGACAAAATCAAACTTACACTGTGCACTTGTATGCAGTGATTTTCCCTTTAGTGGCATGATTTTGCACTTCTGTGAGGGGGATTGATGGTAAGATGGGTAGGGGACTGGCTAAACTGATGAGTGTGGTCAAATATATTACAGTCAAGGCTGGTGGTCAAAGACAATCACCTGAATTTTGGAAAACTGGAGGACATGAGAGAAGATTGAAACAGAATGCAAAGGAGTAATCAGAAAGGGCATAAACAACGTTTACTCACTTGAAAGTTTAAATTCTAGAAGTAGTTGAGGAAAGAGAGAAAAAGGATACATAGAAGAGAACAAAAAGCGAAAAAGGAAAGGTAAAAAACTTAAAAAGTAAAGGGAGAAGAAGAAATAGAACAGAAAAGAAGAAAAGGAAGAAAAAGAGACCAGAGAAAGAGAGGAGAAAATTTTTAAAAACCAAATACAAAAATAACCACACAATACAAAGCAAGAAGATATCCAGCCAGACAGGAAAGGGATAGCCAGTCAGACAAACAACGGAGAATATTAGTAGTAAAATACATCTGGTGTTTACAAACCTGGGATAGTATCCATGTCAGATCAAAGAAATGTGATGTGTACTCTAGCCAGGTTTGCCATGGGAATTGTGATGGGTATGGAGTTGATCTTGACGTTTGCATCTGGGGTCTGGGACTTGTCTTCTGTTGGTGGAGTTCACCAGAATCCAACTGCTGGCTCCTTGCTGCTACTTCAGACATTTCCACCTTGCTGGTCTTGCTTATTACTCCATGCTCCTGGGAATGGCTGTCTTGGGTCTCTTTCATTCCAGTCAGGCCATCTTCCAAAGGTGTATATACAACTGCGTGCCCGGTGCCTGTCCTGTCCTGGGTCTTGTGATTTCTGGTTTGTCTGCCTGCTAAAGGCATTTTAGCAGCCGTGCCTTTGGGGGATATTTTTAATCAAACCATAACATTTATATTTGCAGTTATACAAATGTCACTAAAATCTAAGCTTATAACATTTTCACCATCCCAAAATGAAATTCCATTTCTGTTAGTATTCCTTCCTCATTGCCCTCCATTTCAACCTCTATGTACCTCTAATTTCTTTCTCTATGGATTTTCTTATTCTGGACATTTCTATACTTGTATAATCATAAATATGTCACCTGCTGTGCCTGGAGTCTTTAGCTTAGCATGTTTTTGAGGTTCATCCATGATGTAGATTGTAAAAATGCTTTATAACTTTTTAATAAAAAATAATATTCTGTTATATTGAAATATAAAATTTATTTATCCAGTCATAAAAGATAAGCCATACATATATAAAAATACACTTTGTAAATAAACAAAATGATATACATGTAAATTGTTTCCACTTTGAGGTTATTAGTAATAATCTTGCTGTGATTATTCATGTGCAAGTTTTTGGATGAACATTTTTTAAACTCTTTTAATTAGATACATAAGGAGGAATTAGCATTTCAAATAATTATCAGTCTGTTTTCCAAAGTGCTTGTACCATACTATTTACCAAACAGCAATGCAAAAAGATAATAATTTATCCAGATCCTTACCAACACTTGATATTTTTATTTGTTTGTTATGAATTGTAGCTACCCTAATGTGTGAAATAGTACATCACTGTGCATTTAATTTGTGGTTCTTTAATACTTAATAGTGTTGAACATCTTTTCACTCATTTATTGGCAATTTGCTTACCTTCTTTCAAACAGTACCTATCTTTTGGTACCAGAAATTGAACTCAGGAACTTTTGCTTGCCAAGCAGGCACTTGTCCTGCTGAGCTGTATAGCCCCAACCCTGTTCAAACAGTGTCTATTCTAACCCTTTGTCTATATTTTTAATATATATATATAGGCTTTTGTAGTGTATTTAGTTGGAATACTTATGCGTTCCCAGGCAACATTTGTTAGTATCTATTCCTTTATTAGTACATGTTTATAATTTACTCTTCATCTACTAAGTGTTATCACTGTTTCTTACCTTTTTCTTTACAGCAATTTTTACTAACATTATGCTAACTTCTTCCATTTACTAATTTTAAAATGCTTTGGAATTTTTCAAGCCCGTTTATTTGGAAGAATTTCCTTCAACAATATATTTATTATCTGAGAGCAACTACCCCAAGTGCCTTCATTGTGCTTTCTGGGTCTTTTTTATACTGTATTTCATGTGGTTTCTATACCGTACGTGATCTTTTGCCACATCTCCTCATTTCAAATCTGCAGCAATTTCTGTAAATAATAGTTATACAGTTATGACCTAGATCTTGGGATGAACATCTTACCATTAGGAGGCTGCATATATATATATATATATATATATATATATGGCTATGTTGCCAAAGAGTCAAATATATGCTGCTATTGAACTTTAATACACTTAGCCCCAGTAACTCTTTAATTCACTTGGCTCTGGCAATTCTTTTTTCTGTTTTACATCCCAGGATCACTGTATCAATCTTTGTTGTGCTTTTCAAGCATTATGTTTTAATTTGTAGTTTATAGCTGTTCCTTAGTTTCAGTGAAACAAGATTTGTGTGAATTGTCACATTGCTTTTTGGCACTGCTAGCATTTTGACGAGGAAAATGGGAAACTTTCTATATTAATTTACTATAAACACACTAAAAATTATCCTGTTCTCTCTTGATTCTTCCCCATCACAACACTGATTCTTTCTCCTTATTTACAGTATTGAGTTGCTTTCTATTTTTGATTCTATTTATAAAAATGTGAGCTTTTTATAAACCTTGATATATATATTTGACAAGTATAAAATATATATATTTGACAAGATATATATTAAATATATTATAAGCATAATATATATTAATATAATATCTATTAATATAAATATATATATATATGCTTAATTTTTCCAGTCTCTTTCAGGTAACGAGTATTTTAAATGAAGTGAAATTTTAGAAACTGTAGATTTTGTTTTAAAAAATTTATTTCTACCAAATGCATTTTTCATTTTTATTTACCGGGTTTTCATCCATAACAAATTTTACACAGTTTTAAGTGGTGTTAATTTTACCCTATATTGATTATTGCTTCTAGTAATATTCATTAAGAATTAGGTAAAGGGCTGGTAGTTAGTAAGTTCTAATTGGAGCAATTGACAAAAAAAAAAAAAAAAAATGATCCTAGGGAGCAAATGCAGGATGAAATCAATGCACAAGGGCAAAATTTCTTGGATCTGATTCTCCCTGCCTCTTATCAGGCTACACTGATGTCTAAGTCCAGTAACCCTTTATGTAATTTCAGTGACACCTGCTGGGAAGATCCTTGTCTTTGCTTTGACGCATGTGCCAATTTCACCAATAGGTGGTGGAAGGGGTGGGGGTGGGACCTGGGAAGCAAAGAGTGCAAGAGACAAATGACTGTTATATTCTGACAAAACCCCAGAACAACAAAAGTTTACATGCTTCCTGGACAACAAATAGCCCAGTATGATTATTCCCAGGTTACAAATTCACTGGATTTGCATCTCTAATTCATCACAAACCTTATGAGAAGCATATGAAATTAACAAAGAAGGAAAGAGACTATCACTGATAAGTGTGGAGAAGAGATGCCATAAATGGTATTGGGAAGAATCGGAACATGGGGTTGGAAAACTTGGTTTCCACTCCCAGAGTGTTTTCTTTCTCATTTGGGAGGGGTAGCACTATTTATTTGGTTTCTTGGTGTATTGGTCTCCTCATCTACAAAACTCAAAATACCTCATAGAGTACTGGTGAAGTTTAAGAAGCATGCAAATGCCCTGGCTAATGTGGAAGGTAAAGCATACGGCAGTTATTACTGAGCAGTAGTCATGAGCTTGGAAAATGAACCCCTTTTCCTTTTAAGAAGGAAGCTTCCTCTCCTCCCTTCTCCTCCCCTTTTCTTTTCCTCACCATCCTTGCTCCTTCTCTCATTCTTTCCTCTCCTCATTGGAAGTCACAGCCAACAGGGTTAACCACACCAGAAAGATCAACCTTATTACTTACGGTGAGGGTTTTGAATTGAGTGACCTAGTAATTGAGTTCACCCATGTGGACAGTCAGTCAGTCAATCAATCAATCATGCCCTTGTATAATGAAGCCTCAAGAAATTTCCAGAAGCAGAAGTTCAGGTAAGCTTCTTGGGTCAGAAAAACTCTTTATGGTCACATGTCGATGCTGGGATAGTAATGCAACATGGAGACAAAGGGCCCTTTCCTTCTGAGACTCCCTAAACCTGCTCTGCGTGTCACTGCCTTGGCTGACTCAAGTTGTCTTTTCCCTACAATAAGTGTAACAAGACAAAAAGGCTTCACTAGCTTTGTGAATCTTCTACTGATTTATGGAAATTCAGGGTGATTTGGGCAAATCCTCAGATGAAGTTAAGGTCAAAAGGGTGACCTCCTGTGATTTCTTCTCCCTAATTTTATCTTTGGACCCAGCTACTTACCCTTGGGGCCAGAAGTCTTGGGCAGCATCAGCAGACTGCAGGACTGCGCCTTTACAAACCACAGGTTGACTAACTCCATTTACCATCGCTGCTATTTCTTTCCCCAATTCTGAGAACTCTTGCTTCATGTGTCATCTTCAGTGACGTCTAGAATAGGAGAAAGAAAGGAAATGACTCACAGGTACTTGTTTTGAGGTGCGGATGAAATGCATCTGAAATGGTATAGTGTAAGTTCCTTCAGAGAAACATGAAAGAAAATTTACTTATGTTATTTATATGGCTAACCCACTCAACAAATGCTTCTGTGACTCTTATCATTAGCCAGGCTTTTTCCTAAATGCAGTATGTGCATTCTTTTGGTGTTGATAATTACTGTTGAGGCAGATTCTATTTATTATTATTATTATTATTATTATTATTATTATCATCTCCATGCTCATACAAGTAAGCATCTTGATTTTTTTGTAAAAGTTTAAGTATTATTAAACTTCTTCATTGTTAAAATGAGCATTTAGCTTTTTTCATATACAAATATGGCCTCTTTTATGCACATACACATGCATGCTTATATGGAATTCACAGTCCCCAATTTAACCCATGTATTTGACTTTGAGTTGGATCAGTATCCACACTATTTTATCTCTACAAAAGCTATTCACAGCAGAGCAATGTTATACCTGAGAGGAACAATTTAAAAGAACAAAAGATTTATTTTGGCTTTAGCACTCATCTTGAACTGTCTGACATTTTATTTTCCCAGCATTTAGAATGTCTACATTTATTCACTTGTTTTTATTTTGTTTGTTTAGTCTTTGCATTCTAATCACTTATTCGGTCCCACAGTTTCCTTCCATGGCATAAGTCTTTTGTTGGTGTATAAACATATGAAGTATTTTGTGATTTTCATCCGCTTAAGGAAATGTCTCTGGGAGCTCTTCAATGTGCTCTAAACTGAACTGATTGGCCTCTATGTCTACTGTATGGCTGATGTCTCATCCTCTGTGGTATACTTATGAATTGCTTCACAACAATGTCACACGTTAGGTCTTAAATGTTGTCTAAGGCTCACATGATGAAGGTTTGGTCCCCAGCTAATGACACGGTTGGGAGGTGGAGCAACCTTTGGGAGGTGGAGCCTAATGCAAGGAAGTTAGGTCAAGGAGAGTGTGCTCTTGAAAGATCCTGAGACCCTGGCCTCTTCTCTGACTTTGCTTCCCAGCTGCAATGAAGTGGGTGGTTTCCTTCACCATGAACTTCTACTGCATTTTACTGCCTCACCACAGACCCAAATGCAGCAAGGTTCTTGCAATCATAAGGCAAAATAAACCTTTTTCCTTTTAAGTTATTCTTGTGAGGTATTCTGTCCCAGTGACAGAAAGCTGACAAATACAGACAATGAGACAAGTTCTGAGACAGGCAACGTTAAGTGATTTCAACATCACTGTGGGAATTTGCAGGAATGAAGTGTAAGTGTACTTGCAACATAGGATGGTAATGACAGACATCTGTGGTATAATCTTAGGAGACCACTGTCATGTATGCAGTCTGTTCTTGATCAAAGTACCATTGTGGGATATATGATCATTATTTCCACTTTTGTGTGGATCTCATCCTGGATCTCACAGCTTCTTTATTTGCTCTCTCAACTTAGGGAAGCATTTTGACAGTTGGGGTCTAGTCAAGAGATAAGAAGCACGTTACTTATTTTATCAGAGAGGATTTCATATAGTAAAGAGGTATCACAGAGGTAGTAACTTAAGACAACCATTTGGACCGGGAGAACAAAACACAGCTGAGAAGGCTGGGAGGGGAGTCTGCATAGTAGGGATCCAGACCTCTGGGCAAAGGAGTGTTGCTCACCTGGGACTGCTATCTTGAGAGTTTAGAAGAGAGATACTGCTGGGACTCATGCCTTCAATGATCAGGTGCCAGCCAGTGCTGTTACTGCCAACCAGAACTCACTCATCTACCAGCGTGAAGAACTACTGTTGGTATGACACTGTTAGAAACTGGAAGCAAACATCCAGGAACATATTACTTCTTCCTCCTCTGTTCTTTCTTGGTCTCTGGTGTCCCCATGGGAAGAGATGACTGTAGAACCTGCTAAGAAAGCAGAAATATGACCTGCAGAGTATTTCCCCAGCATGGCAAAGCCACATAGAGAAGACCAGGAAAGACATGAAAGACATTAGCCAGATAGCCCTCACTAAGGGATTATAGTTCCTGCTAGCTGCCTGAGAAAGAGGGTGTGGTGGCGAGGTTTTTGTTTCATGATTACTGCAATGGTTTATATTTAGATATCACTCCAAAACCTCATGTGATCATAGGTGGTGCTTTTGGGAGGTAATGGGATTATGGGGGTTTGTGGCTGACTCATTGAGAGATAAGGTCTTGTCAGAAGAGGCAGGCCATTGAAGGCCTGACCTGGAAGGGCTTATCTCTCTCCTTGGCTCTCCTTTTGCTCTCTGTTTCCTGGACATTATGACCTCCTGGGTAGTGGGCCCTTCCACTGTGCCTTTGGCCTTACAGCCAGTCAACTGTGGACTGAAATGTGAGACAAAAGAAACCTTTCCTCCATTATGTATGTCAGATATTTTGTCCTAGTAGCAGGAAGAGTGACTAAGATAATGACATTCCTTCGTACGGGCCTGTTTCATTGGTCTGAATTGTCAGCTGGGTGGTCTGGATATTTGTGTCCTTTAGTTCTGAGAATTGTTCTTTAATTACTTTTCCAGTGACTGATTTTCCTATTTCCTCCCCCCCATTCTCTTTCTGGATGTTGGCCGACTCAGTTCTGTTTTCTAATTTTCTGATCCTTCAATCTTATTTTGTTGCCCCACCTAACTTTCTTTTCAGAACTTCAACTGGGTGTGCCATTTCTGCTGTCATATGCTCAACTTCCAAGAGCACGTTATTCTCTTTAATGTTCCTTTTTTATAGCATCTTCTTCTTTTTCCATGGAGCTAATATCTTCTCGGCTTTCCAAAATTCTATTAACAGTAGTTTTTATTGCAATTTTCTTTTTTTCGGTCTAATGTTTTTTCAGATTTGCCTTTAGCTGTTTAACCTAATTAGGTCACTATTCTAATTTTAAAAATATGTGTTGTCTGTAATTTTGTCCACTTAAAAATAACTATTATGAGCAGTAGCTTCTTTCTTTCTAAGTCTGTCTTGAATTTCTTTCAAAAGCCCAAGCTTAGTATGAACTTAGCACTCGTATTTTTGTTGGCAAACACGTGCAGGAATCTGCTTGCAATATGCACTCATATAGCTCCCTCATGTACAGATGATTCAGGGCTCACATTGTGTATTTAACCACCCACCCCATAACCTCTAAGGTACTGACATCAATTAAAGTTTTATTAATCTTTGTAATATCCTCCATCTTGAACACAAATACGTTTTTCCCTTGGCTGAGAGCCAATGTTAGAGATATGACCAAAATGTGCCTTGTCATAAATAGGGGTGTCTAAGCTATACATGTCATATTCCCAGTAAGAGGCTGACCTCACACACTGATCGCCTCTGCTGCATCAGTTGATACACTGTGAAAACCAAGAGAAAATGTGAAGAGGATGTTGTATGCTGTCTAGCACCTGATTATTGCTTTAATAATGTTCCAAGTATGCTGTTTATCATAGTATTAATTAACAGCAACCAAAAAACTTTTATATGCCACTGAGTTCTCTGAGATCTACTAAATAATCACAGAATAGTCACGGTTTTTCCTCCCAGAAAGGGCCCTTAGAGATCACTGGATTTAAACTTCTCCTTTTATGTTTGGAGTAATGGCATAGGAGTCAATGATGTGCTCCAGACCGCACAGCTGAGGCCTGCACATGGCCCATCCATTCCCTGCCTCTGGCCCAGCTCCTCGCTCTACCTCGTTTCCCTCCCTAGAGGAACCCTGCTTAATGCTTGTGCATAGGTACTGTTCCCATGTGTGCTGCTGCTCCAGAAGGCAGGGTGGGCTTCCTAAGGGTGGCTGCTTGCTGTGAACCCACATTCAGGGCCCAGTGGGAAGACTGTGTTATGGAGAATGTGGAACATGCAGACTGCCTTTCTTCTTTATCAGAAAGATTCCTGGGACTGAGCTCTGCTGTGCCAGCTTGAACTCCATTCACCCACATTTGCAGAGGTGGTTGATCCAGCAGACTTTGGTTCTAGAATATTCCAGGTCTCCCAAATAAGTTGTGTTCAGGCCAATATGTTCATTAATATTTGGTAATTATTTTAAAGAATGGCTAATCACAATCTTTCCTGAGTAAACTTGCTGGCTTCTTACTGCCTCTCTTGAACTGTGTGTTAGACCACAGAGCAGAAAAATATATGGGCAGGTACCATACCTGTGACTCTGGGGGAGACCATACAAAGGCTGCGACCCATGCAAGACAACACACTTTTTCTTCCACTTAACAACCAGAGTTGAAGTTTCTGACCAAAGAAGAGTTCTTATAGGACTGAGATCTCTATCTGTGGGTCCTTATACTCTGGAACTTTCTGCACAGAGAAAGCAAGATTGAAAAGCAAGCATGGTTTCTGGATGTGATCTGCTAACTTACCGCTGAACGTCTCAGTGGGCAGCAGGACTTGGCTTGCACTTGGCAATGTCAGACTCCTGCTTGTGTCCTACATGTTACTGTGACTGTCCGTTTCTGTGGAACGACTACATCTTAATTCCTAATTTCATGGTTTCCTTTGCTATGAATAATTAGAAAGGAGAAGAATCTAAAGTAAATATAGCAAAACTCCTTGTTTTGACCAAATTGGCAATTAATTAATTCCACATGCTAAAAGTTGCAATCAACATCTGCAGCAAGAGCAGCATCTTCTGGATAAACAGAAGAAATGAAAAGGAAAGGATGGAGCGGGGACTGAGATCATGGTGCTTAGGCTGCTTTGCTGTGTATCCAAGGACTGTGTGCATTTTCAGGTTGTACATAAGCAATGCTCAGAGAGCACAAGCTACACAGTACTTATGTATAGAAGACTTGGGAAAAGCTTTACTTATTTCTATCTTCAAATGGGATGTACAGTGGGAAGGAAGGTCAACACCTGCCATACTTCAGGACTAGGACAAGGCTGCTCCCATTCTATTCATGTGAATGCCTTTCCAGAGAAGTGCATTTCCAGTAGCAGTTCCTTTGAGCATACCTTTCCTACAGCATGGGGGTATGAGGGCACAAGGGTCACCCTGAAATAGAGATCAGAATGGGGACCAGCAAGGCAAGTATATTGCAGAGTAGCTATATCAACGCAGCTATTATTAGACATGGGGACACGACTTGCAACTACTTTCACTAGTGTCTGCCAATATTTGGTACATCTCCTTGTGAAATTTGCTTTTATTCACAATATCAATTGCTTAATGTGGAATGGACCCCCCCCAACACTCTGTCTCTCTCTCTGTCTCTGTCTCTGTCTCTGTCTCTCTCTCTCTCTCACACACACACACACACACACACTTATCTCATTCCAGTCCAGCCCAGGCTAGCCTAGTCCATTCCATCTATTTCTCTCTTCACAAGGCAGAGGATGCCCATTCCCCAGGCCTCTACCTTTGGGACGGGGACAGTGCTTCCCCCAGCCTTGCTGTGTGCCCTGCTCCAGCTGTGTGGTAGCTATACGCTCTCTCTCTACACATAGCAGCTGTTGCATAATGTGTGCAATTCTTCTTGGGGTCAGGACTTGTTTTTCTTTCATTTGTTTTACTTTCTATAGTCTTTCTTAAATGAACAAAATCTTGGCACATAGCCTATCTTTAAAAAAAAGTCTGTCTGGTTTCCATTTCTGAGAGAACTTTGGCAGCGGAAGCCACTAGTGCTGGATATTTTACTGCATTTATCCATCAAGCATTGTGCATATGGAAACAGT
Source organism: Chinchilla lanigera (assembly GCF_000276665.1). Taxonomy (NCBI): domain Eukaryota; kingdom Metazoa; phylum Chordata; class Mammalia; order Rodentia; family Chinchillidae; genus Chinchilla; species Chinchilla lanigera. The sequence continues at coordinate 11,994,742 of NW_004955417.1, read as the reverse complement.
CCTATCTAGATAAACTATAGAGCTGTCACCTTTCACAAGATGCCATTTTGAATGAAAGGTTTTTCTAACCCCAAGTGGAGTACAAAAGAAAACTATGAGAAATCAAGAAGAGGAAAGATTCAATGACCAAGAGGAACTATATATTTCCTGGTTCATAAAAATACTAATTTCTAGTCAGACATGATAAACTTGATCATATGTCAGGAATCTATTGTTTGCAAATCCGGACTATTTTAACCAAACAATGGAAATTTGATTTAAAGATCCTTGATTCTCTCAGAAAATCCAGGGAAGAGTTAAAGAATTTAGCTGAAGAAGTAGCAGAGAGGCAGATGGGCCTCCAGCATAACCACAACAGCCTCTCGGTTTTCTGTAGATGGTACCAGTGATGGCATGATTTCTCTCTTCAACTCTGAGAAGAGCCTTACCGGATTCTGTCAGTGTCAGGGCCCAGTATTCAGCGCTGGACTTTTTGGTTCAAGTCTGTGTGCATGATCACTCCAGGAATGATCACCTGTACCTTGAGAAATGGGAAAGAGGGAACACGAGACTGGCCTAGTATGGAACTAGTGCCAGCCTCTAGGGGTTCATCAATTGTAGGCAGCAAGTGTGTAAGGGGTCATCTTGTACTCACATGGAAGCTCCCGTGTTAACTACATGGCTTGCAGAGGGACTGAGCAGAAAATACCACAGGTATCATCTACACCATTCAGCACTATTTAGAGAAATGCCCTTTGTGTGCTTGTTTTCCTTACAACTTTGCTGATTGTAGGAAAATAATGTTTCTTCAACTCAGTGGAATGGAACCCACATTCGCCTTTGTGCCTGGGGGATATTTTTGGCTCTACAAGTTTAGGCTCACACTCTCCCCAGAGTGAACTCTGATGGCATTAAATATTGACCTTTGTAAGAATCAAATACAAATGGATGTAAGCCAACATCATGGTTTGGAGAGTATTGTGTTTCTTCTAATTAAAGGCTCTTAGGCAGCAGCTGGGTTGAGGAAATGCTTGAATCAAAGATCAGCATCTTATAGCATGCTGATTTTCAGTGAACTGTGAGAGGGAATTCATTGCCACACACCTCTTCCTGCCACTTGTGAGATACTCTCTCTGATGTTTCCACCTGAAGTGTGGCCAGTGTGGCATTCTCAACACACACCATTCCCCCAAAACTGTAAAAACAAAGGCTGCCTATTGATAATAAGCACCCCTAATTCGTACATTACTAAGGTGATTGCTTAATAATTCCTGACTTGATTTATCATTGTGGAAATCACTGAAAACAATGAAAAATTCCAAGTAAATCCAATGGAGTACTGGTCAAATTCTTCCACTCTGGAGGGAGAATTTGTAAGACCCCAGTCATGTAGATAATTCTAAAATATGTAGTAAGATTAAACAGAAATACAGTTGGGGATTCCCAGCCACCCACAACTTGTACATATAGGTAATACAATCACACATCTGAGGAGGAAATGGACAATCAGAGGCATGTGAATCAACAAGGGGAAAAAAATCAGCAAATGGCTTATGAAAATATTATGTAATATAAGAAACGATAAACAGTTAATTAAAGACATGGAGGAAAATTTATGTTAGAAAGAAAGTCCGTTAACTAAAGGATTCCAAAATAAATCTTTGAACGCATCTGTTTTGTGTTCTCAATAACATTTCCAAAATTGTTTCCTCTATCACACAAAAAAGAAAAAAGAGGAGAATAGATAACAGACTCAGATGAAAAGGGAGCTACTCACAGTGTTAAAGAGACTAAAAGACTGAATGAGATTTGAAAAAGGTAATAAAGCAATTCATGTGCTTCAGACATTTTTAACTTGGTACCATAATTTAAATAGTCACAAAGAACTTACTTTCTAGTGTTATAAACATTAATATTTCAAAAAATATACCATCACAATTTAAAATGTGTCCATGGTTATCTAAACACCTTGTAAATAAATAGATTCTTATCTACTTACATACAAGAACAAGCTCATCTTTAATAGTTGCAAATTTAAAATAGTTTCTCAGATGTCCAGTGCATATTCTTATTCTCTATAGATTCATATCAGTATGTTTAAACATGGTTCTAAAAATCAATCATTGTCTTTTCAACAGCAGAAACAGGAGTAGACATTTAAATTTAAGTTTTAAAAATGTTCTCTGAGAACACTTGACATCTACTTTCTTAGAAAGTTTTAGTTTACAATGTATTATCATTAATTGTGGACACCATGCTGTGCAGTGTGTCTCCCAAACTTTCTGATCTTGTAGTTGAAGTGTTGTAAACTTTGACCAGTGTCTCCTTTTTTCCTCACATCCCCCAAGCTCCAAAACTATGGAAGGTGATGGCTATGTAAATTATCTTTATAGTAGTAATCATTTCACAATATACACGCAAAAAACTTAATATTATACACCCTAAAAATGTGTAATTGTCCAGCATATGTCATTAAGCTAGAAGTTTTCTTCTCTGACCATAGGCTCTAAATGTTCTATTAATTTTGGTTTGAGCTGTAATTATAATTGCTGATATCCAACTGATTAAAATGATGCAAATTATCCCAGTCTAGTAAGCAGTTATTAACCATAAGAAGTAAAACTTTATTGAGAATGCAGTTCTTTTTTGTTTGTTTGTTTTTGGAGACAGGGTCTCGCTATGTATTTCAGTCTGACCTTGAGCTCATGGTGATCCTCTCACCTCACCCTCCCAAGTGCTGGGATTACAGGTGTGCACCATCATGACAGACCAGGAATACAATCGTTAATGAGACATTTAAGGATATTTATGTTGTTCAGTCAGTTCATATGATCATGGATGAATGTTACTGTTAAAGTGAGACATTCTATTCTCCATAACTGCTTTATTTTATGAATGAAAATGCAGAGAAAATTTTTCACATAAGTGGAAGTAAAGCCTTCTAATAGTAATGGCATATAGTCTTTGAATTTTTTATGACAAGTATACCAAACCCATATAGGTACCAAATATCAAAAATATTAATTACGTAGTAGCTGGTAAATCTAAAAGTTTTCTTGTTATTTTCCTGAAAACAAAGAAACAGAAGCCATATGATAGGTGACCATATGTGCTCCCCAGTCACTTGATCCCTTCCTTCTATCAATTTCTGCACCATTTCAAATTCTTGCTTTCTTTGGCACTCTGGAGGTTTTTATAACCAGGTCCAATGTGTCTGTCTTGCTTATTATTGCTGCATAACAAACAAACCCCAAACTCGGGGCACAAAATACCTATTATGTCATGTGTACAGATTCTGTGGTCAGGAATTGGTCAAGGAGTCAAGAGAAGAGCTGAGCCTTTCTCCCTACATGTAATGTCTCAGCTAAGAAAAATTAAAGGCATGATTGAATCCACTGAGAAAGACCACAGACTAGAAGCTCCTCATGCAGACCAAACTTAATACCACAGGCTAGGTAATTTATAAAGAGCAGAAGTTTTCAAGTTCTGGAGACTGGGAAGTCTGAGTTTAAGAGTGCCTGGTGAGGGTGCTCTTCCTGTGTCCTCACGTTGTAAACATAAGGGATAAAAGGGGCGGGGGAAAGGATGTGTTCTCATGTAGTCGAAGAACATAACAGAGGAAACCCATTTCCTGTTGCCCCTTTCTAAAAGCCTTAATTTCACCCATAAGGACTCTGCCCTCATGACTTAACCATTTTTTTTTTTTTGAGACAGGATCTCACTATTTAGTTCAGGCTGGCTTTGAACTCAATATGTACCCTAAGCTGGCCTGAAATGCATAGCAATTCTCCTACCTCAGCCTCCCAAGTACTGGGATTATAGACATGCCATCACACCAGGTATAACCACTTCTTAAAAGTGCCTAATAAAGGGCCAGGGATATAGCTCAGTGGCACACGTGCCTGCCTGGCAAGTGCAAGGTCCTGAGTTCAATTCCCGGTGCCAAAAACAAAAGTGCCTAACAATATTACATTGGTGATTATGTTTTACCACATGAATTTTGGAGAGAACATTGTCATTCAAGCTAGCAATGCTCCTCTTGCATTTCCAGTGACTGGGATGGAATGACTTAAAGGCTGGGCTCAGTGGAAACTGAGGCTTCAAAGAGGATCTGATAGTTGATCTGGGTATTGAAGCATGCATGTTTGTGTGCTGGACCGATAAAATGAGGGAAAACAGAAGTAATGGGATGAGTAAAGTCACAAGACAATAATACTCTAGTTAAGGACAGACAAGGACAGATAGGTCTAAATTTCAGCTCTATCATTTACTAGTTATTTCACTGTGGTTAAGTTGCTTACCCTTTCAATACCTCAAATACTTTTTCCTAGGAGATGGGGCTAATAAAGGGTCTATCTTCAGAGAGTTGCTTATGATTACATGAGTTTATAGTACACAGTAAACTCTCAATGTGTTAGGTATTTTTCTCACATTCAGAAAAAAGATGAGTAACTCAGCGTGACAAGCATTGGCATCCTTTGTGGCAGATTGTCAAGGCCTGATATACCAGAGCAGTTAGAGACTTTCTTCTGTTGTATAGTTTTTTTTTTTTTTTTTTTTTTTTTT
>NW_004955417.1:11918736-11990097 GCF_000276665.1 Chinchilla lanigera | reverse complement strand
CTTGCCAGGCAGGCGCTTTTGCCGCTGAGCTAAGTCCCCAGCCCTTGTTGTATAGTTTTTAAAGTGCGATCAGAGTGAATTGTACGGTGCCATGGAACTGTGATTGGAGTAAGAGTGAATCCACAGAGAATGCATGTGGGGTTTCTTCACTGATCACTACAAGTTCCTCACCTCAGCCAGTGCTGGAGGAAATGAAGGGGACCATGTTTACACAGGAGTCAGCAATTTCCTGTGGAGACTTGTCCTAGCCCAGAATCCACAACCTTCTAGACCGGAGTTCTCCAGGAGAAATACAAGTCACAACTGCAAGCCGCATATGTAATTTTCAGTTTTCTAGTATCCACATTTAAAAGAGTAAAGAGAAGTACATGATATTACTTTTAACAAATTTTATGTAAGCCAATATAGCAAAATATTATTTCAAAAGTGCATTGATGATGTATTTATGTTCTTTTCTTGCTAAGCCTTAAAAATTTGGTATGCATATTATATTTAGATTACTTGTTTTGGTATTTTTGGTCTTGAATATCCCTGACAGGCTCTGCATTGAAGGTGTCATCCCAGCCTAATCTTACTTAGAGGCAATGAATCTCCTTTAGGAGATAGGGTCTAGTAGAAAGAAGTGAGGTTATTTGGAATATGCCCTTGAGGGGAATATTGAGACCCAGGCCCTTTCTGTTTCTTTCTTTTGGCTTTCTGGCCACTATGAAGTGAACAGGTCTCCTCTACAATTTACTTCCACCATGATGTATTACGACACTATAGTCCCAAAGTGGCCTGGGCAATGGACTGTGGATTGAAACCTCTAAAATTGAGAACCACAGTAAACTTTTCCCTTATTAAGTTGAGGGTCTCAAGTATTTTGTTACAGTGATGAGATACTGACTAACACACATGTAGATTCAGGAGAGTCATATTTCCTATGCTTGACCACCATATGTACCTAGTAGCTATTGGACTAAGCAAGAAGCCTTAATTTTTATCCCTTGTTTACATTTTTTTCAGTTTAGAAACTCTCTAGAAAGGTTTTCCTGGCTTGAGACATAAGGAGCTATTCTATTATTTAAAAGGTCCCTTAAACTGGTATGGTGAGTGATAGGCAGATTGAGCTAACTGTGAGGGCAATATTGAATGTGCTAAAAATATTCTGTAGTTTCTTTTACTCTATTTTTTTCTTTTTTCTTTGAGACAGGGTCTCATTATGTAGTTCAGGTTGGCCTTGAACTCACTATGTGGCCCAGGCTGGCCTGGACCTCACAGCATCCTCCTGCCTCAGCCTCCCAGTGCCAAGATTATGGACGTGCACCACCATGCCCAGTTTTCTTTAACTCTTTGTTATTCCAAGTGGTGTGATGTTTCAAAGACCCATTGGCAGTAGCTTGAATTTTAGAAAGTTTGTCTATTTCATGCAGACTTGTGGCTTGCCCATATTGTATCCCAATCCTGTAGTCACAGGCTCTAACTTTGCCTCATAAGGATTGAATTAGTTTTATGCAGACTAAAAAAATGCACAAAATGGTTAGAATAGCAAGGATTTACATTAAATCATTTATTTATTCAAAAATAGTACTTGAGTGCTTATATGTATCAGGTCCTGTGCTAAGATTTGAGGATATTGACGTTTTGGGACACAATTTATTATTCTCAGGGAGCTTCAAACTCGCTGGTAAAGAGGGAATCATCTCTGCTCAGGATACCTGGCTCTAGAAGTGTGTGCTGCATGACTGGGAGTTTCTTTCATCTGGTTATGTAGATGCCTATCCTTGTGTGGGGCATCTATTTGAGTTGCAGGTGAGACTGTGGCAAACACATACCCTCCCAGCTGGCATGGGCCACACTCCGACAATCCCCTGCAGTGACGTGAAGAGTGGCTCCTAAAAATATATCTCCATGTCCTAATGCCTACAACTCATGAATGACATCTTTGTTTGGAAAAAGGGCTTTTGTGGATGTAAAAGGGAAGCTCTAAAGGTGAGACTGTCATGGAAGAGGCAAAGACACGGACACAGAGAAGAAGCTGTGTGAGGATGTAGGCAGAGGCAGAAGTGATATATCTACAAACCAAGGGTTATTGGCAACTATGAGTTAGAGCAGAGATATGGGGTGGATTTTCTCTTTGAGCCTCCAGAAGGAACCACTAACACCTTGATTTTAGACTTCTGGTCTCTAGAACTATGAGAGCATAAATTTGTGGGGTTGTTTTGTTTTGTTTTTGTTTTTGTTTTTGGTACCAGGAGTCTAACTCTGGACCTTGTGTTGCCAGGCAGGCTCTTATGCTGCTGAGCTATATCCCCCGCCTTAAATTTATGTTGTTTTCAGCCACTCTGCCTGTGGTGATTTGTTACAGTAGCCACAAGAAACTCAAGACATTCGCTTTTCTGTTAGACTTTTAGCTTTGGGGAACTGGGTGTATTTTCATCAGCTCTGTCAAATACTTTTTAAACTTTCACTGATTCCTGATGCTAATCAGGATGCCTAGACAAGCTGGCCAACCAATCTAAGTGTCTCTTCTCATCAGTCACCAGCAAATGTTCACTGAGGACCTACTGTGTTTAGGGTGCTCTTTCAGGTGCTGAGGACACAGGAGGGAACAAGAGAAGCAGAGGCACTGTCCTGAAGCAATTGTGTCAGTGCTGACACATAGACTACAAACTGGAATTGCAAAATCTCCCTTCCCTCCTCCCAGCTCTTCCCTTTCTGGGCATCTCATGTATGGCTACTACATTATTTTCCCAAAAACGGAGGCAGGAATTATCTTCTCTTTCTTTAAGCTTTCCGTTTTCTCACAGTTTGCCAAGTTTTTGATGTCAAAGAAGCCTCAAACACTCAAAAACTTTGGGAACCCCAGGCCAATGAGACCAAATGACTACAGCAATGCCTCTTAGCACACAGTGCCCTGGATAGGAGGAAGAGGGCCCCCTAATTTGCTCCCCCAGAGCTGTCACCCAGTGTTTTTCCATGAGAAAGCTTTGCTTGTTGGGATGGACTCCTCACAATGTGGGACCACCCTTCCCTGTTGAAGCCCACCTGTGTTTGCCTCTTGCTTTCTTGGCCTGCTCCTTCTTCTTCTCTCTGCCTCCCATGTCAGATACTGTCTTCTCTGAAACAGTCTCTGATTTGTTCTGAGCTCCTAGAATTACACTCAGCACCTGCTCAAAGTCATTAGGCCACTGTGCTCAGTGTGTGCATTTACATGCACTTCTGGACAGTGGACTCTTTAAGGACAGAAGCTGGTCTCACTTGCTTCGAGTCCCAGAGCCTTCAGGTAGCTACTCACAACATTGACAGAATCACTGAATGACCAGAGGAAATGATCTTCAGCAGTGAAGTTATAAGACAGAAAAGGGAGATGGGAGTAAGGTAGGTCATTTTGGCAAATGCAAATTCAGGAAGCTTTAAATTTAAATCATAAAATAAAAGGGCTAGAGCCCATCTTCGCATAGATCCCAAGACTTCTAAGTTGCTGAACTGGTGGCAAGGTCAAGACGGGAGCCTCCCTGCCCGGTCAGCTTCTCTGCTCCCCTCATCTTCCCTCTCCAGCCTTCCACCAGATCCGGCAGGCGCTGCTATCCAGACTAGAAATTGTCCTTGCTAGATTTGAGCTCTACACTGCTCTCGGCTTCTCCCTGGGAAGGGTTGCGATGCTCTTGTCTCATTTGTCATTCGCTCCTGTCAGCAAGCCTGCTGCTGTAAGCCTTGTGCAGCTCAGGTGGCTGCTGGGAGAAGTCCCTACAGGGTGGAGGCCGCTGGAGTGAGCAGATCTCACAGCCAGCAGGTGCTTAGCAGCCACAGAGCAGAGGAAACGACTGAGACGCCTTCCCCTAAGAGGTGGTTTTACCAGCAAGAGGATGAATAGGCCGGAAACCATCCCGCCAGCAAGCCTCCTCCTGTCAGCTCCAAGCCGGACAAAATAAATACGCTTTATCTGCAAGGGAGAGTGGCTTCTGAGGGTCGGTGCATCACGCAGGAGCAAGCTACTCCCTCTACGCAGGGTCATCTTCTTCCTTCTTGCCGAGCTCCGATCTCCTGGCGGCCTTCCTGCTGGCTGCTAAATGAGCTCAAAAGGGCAGAGGAGAAAGTGATGCCCCTCTCTTCTCCCACCCATCCAGTCTTGGCGGGGCCTGGCTTCAGGTGGGAGCAGCGGCTTCAGCCTTTGTGGTGAGCTTGCCAAACCCCAGCAGTCAAGCCTGCTGGGCGGGTGGACAGGCTGACCTCCAGATGCCTCATTTCCCTCCATGCGCTCCATCTAGATGGTGCAGGAAAAGCTGGAATTCCGGCCTGCTTAGTGTTCGGATCCCCTTTCATCTCTGGCGGGAGGATCAGGGGAGCTGAGGGATCAACCGCTCAGCCTTGGGGACGCAGAGGCATTGATCATGGGTTTTATCTGGCTGTGCTAGGGCTCCCCCCATAAGACAGCAGGTTGGCTAGGAGGTGAGGGCAGAAGGCTAAGACTGAGCCAAGAGCTGAGACTGGGAAAAGAAAGGATTGTGGGATACTCTGGGCTTCCTTCTTATGACCGCAAGCAGCCCTTTAGCCCTACTTCTGGCCTTGGCTGCCCGGCATGTAGAGCACAGAAAAGGGGGAATTTAGAGCAATGAGAAGCAAAGGATGAAAACAGAAACCAGAAGAGAGCAAGAGGACATAGAAAAGAGGTGGGGAGAATAGGAGGGATGGAAGTCACTTAAACAGGAAGCAGGGGGCAGAAGAGGCTCTAAAAGCAGGGTCTCTGCTCTGTGGAAACTGCTTTCCGTTCTTTCTTCAAATTCTATGAACATGGGCTGGATTTGCAAATGCTTGGGAAACTCTTTTTTCCCACTTACTGAAGGCCACTCTCACTCTAAGGCCCAGCTTGTACCTGCCTTGTGAAGGTGAACACAAAGCCTGGGTTCTTATCTACAAGGACTTGTGGGAAAATCTGAAGGATGTAACTCAACCTAAGACCACGATCAACTCTACTGAGAGAGAGTCCTGAATATTTCTAGACTCAACTCTACCCCTTGCAAGCTGGGTAACATTGCATAAGCCACTTAACTTCTTTGCATCTCAATGTCCTCAATTAAAGATGACATAGCAGATCCCTCCTAGGATCCTTCCATAATTTCTGATTGTATATTTTATCTGCTTAAAAGTCCTCCAGTACTTTGCCCTTTGCTCTCACTTAGCACAACACGACAGGTCCCCACCTTCCCCTCTGGTGTCATCCTCTTCTCCTTTCTTTGTGTTTTGTGGCCGAGCCATCCTCCATTACTTCCTTGATTCTGGTCTCTGAATGTGACATTCCCTCGCCCTTTGATTCTCATTCTCCTGTCCTGACCTCAAACACTTATTTTTTCCTTCAGAACTCTGCTTTCTCTCGCCAGACCATTGATTTCAGCTGATTGAGGCCTCCCTGTGTTCTTGAAGTCTCCGTGTTAACCCCATAGCACTTTCAGAGGAGACTGCATTGTCTCTTGTAACCTATGCCTTCGTTGGTGTCTTAACACAACAAACACAACAAATACACCAGTGACTTTAGAGCACTTGTCCAGATCTTTCTGAGTTGTTTTTTTCCTTTTGAAATATGTAGTAGAAATGTTTTTGATAACAAGAGAACTAAGGGAATGTGAGTAACAGAAAGTGGGCCATAAAGCAAAATTTCTTGGACCCCAAGGTCCTCCAGATTCTGCTAAGAAACTGTTTGTACCCTTGGACTGAGGATGTAACACAGCTGCTTTTGAGGGCTTGGAATGCATAGGGTTGACCTCAGCAGTGCTGCCCCCTCAGGATGATATTCACAGAGGCTAAACATGGAACAGAGCAAGAGTTGTTATCTAGGTGCATTTATGAATCACTGTTCTAATCATTCAGTCACTGTGTTACTCATCTCTCACCCATCCTCATTCCTAACTAGAGGCCACAAAGCACTGATCCTTATCCAAATCACAGCCTTGCTGTTCACCAAGAAACAGTGAGAAATAATCTTTGGAGGAACCTGAGGGTGAGTCCAAAAAACTGCAAGATAGTCAAAAGGGCATAAGCATGTCATTACTTAGTGAACAAATGGGAGGTAGAAGCTTTGGGAACACATGCTCATTAAAGAAAAAAAATGAAAGATAAAACAGCAAAAGGAAGGGAACAAATATGACCAAACTCCACCTGTCTCTCCCCAAGGACAGCTACCGCTGTGAGTAGGTTTTATTATTAATTTGATTTTCTATGCACACTTCCCCCCTTGGCATTATTTTAACATTAGTTGTCTTCTTAGCACACACATTATTTTTCATTTTCATTTTTAAAAATGGATTATAAAAGGAGAACCTGTATATTTTATGTGCACTTTTGGTTTTTTACTACTGCCATGTCTCTATTTTCTAATTGCAATAAATTACATTTATCTTAAAAGTAGCAATCAAAAAGACCGGGAAAAAAGTAAGAAAAATTGAGGTTGTGATAAAATAAAGTTCACAGTAAATCTAAGGAGTGTGTGAACATTGTTGTGTGAGAATGAGGCATCAGCAAGAAGCTTGATGAGAGTTTTCCAGGGAAACAAGGGGTATCCTTTCCTGGAGTCAAACTGAGCACTTCTAGAGTTCACTTGGGTATAGTAGAGGATTTTAAGGCACTGTTTGGAAGAACGTAGAAACTTCATGTCAAATAGACATGAATGCCTTTTTCTTGTTCACTCCACTTACTGAGTAACTAAGCTGTGAAGAGTTTTTATTTTTGTTCCATTTTTTAAAATATAAACTTTTCCCCATATTTCTAGTTAGGTCTACTTGATCAATCTAAAAAAGAGGAAGGGCAATGAATAATTACAAATAGTCAACTCTAGGACTCTGTTAAAGAAAGGTAACAAGTGACAAGGTGCTCTGACAAGACATGGATCAGCAGAAAATACTGAAAGTTGTGAGAAGATTTTAACTACATAGAAATGACTTCATTAAGAAGGGATAAAATTGGAATAACAGCTTTAAGTAGCTTTGTTTTCAATATAGTATTAAACATATACAGTAGTATAAAGATGCAGAGTCATATAAGCAAACAAGTCATTAAACTGCAGATTCTTGTACGACTTGTAGGAATTTTAGGTCCTCCCAAGCTCCTTCCCTATGACTCTTCTCTCTCACCTTCTACATCAGTTAGCTGCCAATCCCTGTTGAGTCTCTCACATCTGTGCAGAGTCTCTCATCTCCGTTTCCTTGAAGTCAGCATTGAGAAAGAACTTTGTCATCTCTGATTTGGATTTTTGCATTTGCTTTCTAGCTCTCTACCTCAAGTTCCTGCTCTTTAAAGCTTCTTTCTTTAATCATTTCAACCAAAGAGTTTTCTTCCCATGCCAACCAAAGAAAGTGCTCCTGATGTCAGTCATCTTATTTTCCTGCTTAGTTTTCTGTAGGCTTAGATATCTATGGTCTAACTCTTACAGTTTTGCTCCATCTCTGGAAAAGTACCATTTGTTAATGTTGTGGTTGATACACTGTGTCAGCTGAGTCTAGAGGCTTGGCTAAGTGACTCAGCAGTTCTACATCCTGGTGTGGAAAAGACATGCTCTTACCCTCTAGGATGCTGTTCATTGTGTCAACTTGAGAAGTTTAGAAGGTTGAGTGACTGAGCGGCAGACCAGGGTCCTTACTCTGTAGTCATCCTGAGCCTGTGCAGGAGGAGGGCACGGAGATTATGTGAGTGCCACACACCCCTTGGTGGGGGTGGCCTGCTTACAATAGAAGGGAAGGAAGGAGGCTTGTTTCCCCCCTTTTTGTTCTTGCTGCCTTTGCTGTCTTGTCCCCACCTTGAAGTGTTGCCCCTGTGCCATGCCACTCTGCCTTGAAGCCAGCTGATTATAGACTGAAATCTCCACAAACTATGAGCTAAATAAATATTTGCTTCCTTAATTTTGAGCACTGGGTATTTTGTCTCAGCAACAAGAGAAAAGTAACCAAGACCTGTCTTTTGCCCATATCTCTGTACTGGAACATTTTAGGACCAGGACTCTGTTTTCTCCATATTTGTTTCTTCAGTACCCACCAAAGCAGTGAGTGTTCAGAGCTGTAGAATAGACCTGATTTGGGAATAGCTGCAGGGGAAGAGAACAGGGATAGGAGAGGATGTGGGGGCTCTTCTTGTTTCCTGGTGATTAGCCAAGCCCTTCATGAACTGTTTCCTGTATTTTACTATTGCTTCTACTTGACCCTACTGTGAATTTAGTAGGGCCTAAGCAGCTAGTAATAAGAGAATGAAAATGTTGAAAATACAGTCAGAATGATCATGAACTCTGAACAGGAGTATTCATGCCTTGGATGGGCTCATGACTACTCTTGTGTACACCCCTCAGGATGTATAAGGACTGCACATGGAAGATTTCCATTAGAGTCAGTCTTTGACTTCTTTAAATAAATTGTTATATACAGAAGTCTATCTAAATATTTTTTCATGGATTCAAATAACACTAAACTTGCTATGAAGCAGCTTTCCATAGAACAAATCCTATATTCTGATGATTTGATTAAACATGTAATAAAAGGAAGGAAAATAAGGAAGTTTAAGAGCTGATGGGCTAACTCTCTTGGACAGAATGTTGTTGCTTAGCAAAACACCTTTATGGGTGAACAATTTTGGTTTTGGGAAGATTGCAGGGAGGACTAGTCCAGAATGCTCTGAAAGTGGGACAAAGATAATTAAACTGCTTCAGCATAAAAAATGGACACAGACTTTATGGATTGATGGTGGTTGGGCTAGATTGGAAAGCAAGTGGAGGGAAGGCAAGGACACAAGAGAGACATCTTCCTAGAGAAAGTTCTTACCTTCTTGCAAGTGGGACTGGTCCAAGAGGGAACGATCACAGGTAACTGGACCATAGTAGCACTCAGAAGAGCAACATGAAATGAACACAAGGAAAGTGAAAAGCAGATAAAGTTTAAAGATTCAACAAATAAGTAGAATCTTAGAAATAAAGGCAACTAACAGAAATATAAATATTAAGTCAATCTCATACCTTGAAAGTCCCTGGAGATAAATACAGGCTTTGTCCCACAGTGTTTGAGCCAATTTTAACTAAAATCTTAACTGACAAAGTAAGTAGCTTTGTTTGTAATAACCTCCAAACTAGTAACAATCCAAATGGTTTCACCAATCAGTAACTGGATAACCAAACTGTGGTACATCCATGCAGTGGAGTATTACTTAGCAATAAAAAAGAATGAGCCACTGATACATTCAGCAACATGGTTGTTCACTAAGGGTATTAGCCTAAGTGAAAAAATTAATCTTAAAGAGTTGCATACTATGTGATTCTATTTATATAAACTTTCAAGGGGAAAAACTGTAGTGATGCAATGCAGATCAATGATTGCGGGGGTATTAAGAACTAGGTTTGGGTGCAGATGTGACTTATGAAGTACTAACAAGAACAAATTTTCTTGTGATGATGTAGTAGTTCTGTATGCTGACTGTAGTGATGGTTACATAAATCTGTACATAGGACAAAATTCATAGAAATAGTACATGTAAAAATTGGTGGAATCAGAATAAGGTATGTATCTGAGATAATAGTACTATACCATTGTCAATTTTCTGCTTTTGGAAATAAGATATTAACACTGGAGCTAATAAAACATTAATACTGGAATGACATATACCTGGAAATTACTCTTTTTGCAACTTCGTACGAGTCTTAAACTCTTTCCAAATCAAAAGGTAGATGCAGTCACTTCTCACTATTTGTGGTAGATATGCTCTCTAAAGTCTCTGTGAACATTGGTGTCATGCACACTGAACCATTTCTCCTAGGAAAACATAGGGTTATGGGAAGTGAATGGTTAGCATCTGGTCACAACATTTTCATCAAGCGATCAATACTTAACACTGTTTTACATGTGTTTCTGTTTTAAAACACCTTATTGAATACTATTATTAATTTGCTAATATTGAACACAGCCAACAGCACTGCAACTACCGCTAGAACAAGGCTTACATAACACATGGGTTTCCTCTCTAAGGCACAACCTCCTTGCAATAGGAGTGAATGCAGTACTAAGCACAGGGCCATTTTAAGCAATGAAGTCATACCAGAAAGCACAGAAATGCAAAAATAAAATTGGCACTAAGTAAATCATAAAAAAACACTTGTTTGCAGGATGACAGTGTGACAGTCAAAAAGAGAAGGCAGTGTTGCCTTGTTGACCTCAGTGGGGACTGTGTGCGCCAGGCACCGACATTTTCTACTGTTCTGTGCCTGCCTATGAGTGGCTGAGAGGGACTGGTGAGGGCTGATTTCACACAATTTTGGTGGATGTGTGAACTCAAGCATAGAGTCTGTGGATAGTGAGGATTGGCTGCACTTGCCTGTATATGTTTATGTATGTATGCATGTGTGTATGTGTGTATATGTGTGCATACAGATAGGTCAGCTTTCAGTATCTGCAGGTTTCCCATCTGTAGATTCAACTAACCTCTGTATTGAACATATGCAGACTTATTTTCTCCTTGTCATTGTTCCCTAAATGATTCAGTAGAACCAATATTTGCATATCATTTACATCATATTAGGAATTATAAATAAGGTAGAGACAATTTAAAGTATATGGGAAGATGTACACGGGTCATACACAAATACCATCCCATCTTATGCAAGAGGTTGAGCATCTGCAGATTTTGGGATCTTGGTGTGAGGGGTGTTCTGGAACCAATCCCTGTGGATCCTGAGGGAAGACGCATGTAAACATATTTTTTATATGCCTTGGTGACTGCAGAAGTGGCTGGAATCAAAATATATGGAAAGCCATATGAATTTGTAATGTCATCTCAATAAGAAAAACTCCAACAGATTGAGTTGAGAGTTGCTTACATTTTCTTTGCAGTTTATAGTTTGCAGCTTTTTCTGAATTTTGGAAATATTTCATGTTTAAACTTTAACTTCTGTGCCTAGTGGGAGTTTTGTCAGCATGATTCAGAAAGCTATGTTGATTTCCCGTCCGTCAGTCTACTCTTTATATACCCATTTCTGTCCCCATCCTATAGATAACATCTGCTCTTAGGTGACCAATGGCCCTAAACATGGGCTTCCCTCCCAATGACTCATCCTACACTTTCCAAAGTAGCTGATAAAGTCCTCTCTTTTCTGTGCAAATGACTGTGGGGAGCAGCTGATGCTGGAGATTGATCACACATTCAGGGCTGGAGCAAGGCTGTCTGGAGAACAGAGTGCCTGAGGACAGCCATGTGAACAAGTTGCTCCAGTCCAGAGAACAAAGTGTTCCCCAGGCAATTCAAGAAAACAGGCTGCTAGGCAGAGGGGTCTCACTTGACATCAGCCTGTGGAATGTATAAATAAACGTGCTGCAGTGGTTGAGCAGTTCCTTTTCCACCCATCCGGAGAGAGGGCTCCACCTGACCTCAACTTTCTGTATCTTGTCTTTATTTCTTCACCTTCTCCCCACTCTTCACGGTCCTCACCCCATAAAGCTTGAGAGCAGGGCTGGCTGCAGCAGATGACTAGTAAAGGTCAATGAGGGTCCACTTTAGGGGACCGATTTTCTATTTGGTTTAGACAAAGGAAGTCAGATTCAGTATGATCTGATTCTCAGTGAAGAATTCATACATGTTTGCCTATATATTGTTCACCCAGTACAAATGTATATAGGAAGGATGTTGTATGAATGTTTGGGTTTCCTCAAAATTCATGTGTTGAAATCCTAAGCCCCAAGGGGATGGTATAATAGGATGGGATCTTTTGCGAGGTGTTGAGATGATGAGGGCAGGACCCTCATGTAAAGGATTAGTGTCCTTACAAAATATGCCCAGGGGAGCTTCTCCTTCCACATAGTAGCACACAAGAAGCAAGAAGGGAGTCCTCATCATATGGACTTGCCAGGGCCTTGATCTCAGTCTGTCAGTCTCTAGATGAGAAACCGCTTGGTATAAGTTACCCAAGGTATGGGACTTTAGCTGAGAAGCCTGAATGGATTAATACCGAGGATGAGCAGCACAAAATTCCTAGATGGTTGCCTGTTTCAAAAGTCCACCTTCATAACGAGAGATTGGAGAACTCTGTTACTAAACACTAAGAATATATGTAATTTTGTAAAAAGTAACAGCTGTTCTCCTCCTCATTGAAACTGTGTGCCTTTGGCTGTTAGGAAAAGTGGACTTTTAAAGATCCCAGAATGAATTCCATTGCTCACTGTTATTAGGAATTACCAGAGCGTTTTCCTACCCACACCAGGAATGGTATTTTAGGAAGGTAAGCCTGAAGCTCATTTTGACAATCTGGAATGGCCCTTCTCATATTTGGTGTCTATAGCCATTACAAGCAAATTGCTTCCCTTCACTTTGGCTTCCCTCTAATCCCGTGTATGCATATGCTAGTTCTGGAACTCATATAGAGTCTCTGGTTAGTGTATTTCTGAGAAGTTAGATAAGGCCAAGCTTTAGTTAAGCTCCACATAGTCGAGTGACATACGGCTGCTTTTGGCTGAAAGCCCTTTAATTTTCCAAGTGCTCAAATGGAATCATTTAAAATGTAAAATGTATGAACATCTTTCCTCTATACGAATGGTACCCTTTTTCTTGGCTTAATTTCCTCTAGACATAAAAATTAAGACTCTTTCACCAGTACCAGCAATAAGTAATGCTGTACATGTTGCCAGACTTGCAGATTAGATAAGCAGTTTGGTTTCCAGTAGTGTTTTCATGGAATTATCTCTATTCAGGTCAAATTCTATTTTGAGAACTCCAGCTGATTCAACAGCCTACAATTTGTACTTTTGGTCTCAAAAGTAAATACTTGATTCAACTCAAGCCGAGAGAACTATACTTGTATTTGAGCTCTGACCCATGTAATTTTAATATCCATTAGCCCTTACTATGGGATGTAATTGGATGGATCAGATGCTTCAGAGGTTCATGTAAACAGTGGGGAAAGCATTCCGGCCATTTACCATCCAAAGCAAACAGTGCAAGCCTATTGGTCTAAGTGGGAATGGCCAATTAGGCTGTGTTCCTCCCCTTACCACTTCCTTCTGCTTTGTGTTGTGGGGCCCAGAGTGCCGAGAGATGAAGCAAGGGGACTTTAAAAAGGGCACGCAGCTGCTTTAGTGGGTCTAGATCCAGATATAAACTTAGAGTCAACATGTAACCAACAGCCCAGGAACCCTGGTGCTCAAGGCATAAAGATTTGCAACATGACATGAACGGGGGTCCCACCAGAACCTCTCCTTTCTCCCAAGACACACAGGGCAGAGAGAGTGAGATAGGGAGATTTCACCAGGCTTCATGGGTCAGGCAAGTCTTAATTAGGAATCTAGGAAGTTGAATCGAAAGCAGGTAGAAGAGGAAAGTCACGACAAGGGAGATTGAAGCACTCAAACTCAGGAGTGAAACCAAATTCAAATCTGAAGAAACCAGGCAGACATTAGAGACAGCAATACAGACTGAAGCACAAGGCACCTTGACATTATTGTTCCCCTGTTTTGCCCGATGAACCTGAAAGCATGTCTGATCTCACCGCAGCGTGCTGTAGAAACTATATGTAGATCCTGGTATGGTGCTACAGAGCCAGTCTTGGTGGTGCACATCTATAATCCTGGCACTCTGGGAAGCTGAGGCAGGAGGATGGAAAGTTCAAGCTCAGCTTGGGCAAGGAGCTTCAACTATAGTGAGACCATGTCTCAAATTTTCAAAAAAGGTAGGGATGTATTTCTGTGCAAAGGTCCTATGTTAAACACTAGCTGCAAAAAACAATGACAAACAACAACCCCCCCAAAATCTCCAAACCAAAATTTAAAAAATGATGTGCAACAGTACAGTAATTCTGTAGTATAGTCAATGCTTAAAAATGATGGTGGATGATGAGCTAGGTACTACTTCAGGCATTTAACATACATACACTTTGTCTTATGCAATCTTCTCATCACACCTTTAAAGTGGGCTCATTTCTATTTTACAGATGAAAAGATTAAAGGTTAGAGAGCTCTAGCAATTTATACTGGCTCAGGTAGCTTGGGAATGACAGGATTTGAATTTGAAATCATGTCAGTCTGAATTCTTAACCACTAAGCCCATGTTCTTAACCACTAAGCTATTCTAGGTCTCACTGTGAGATCAAGCAGATGTAATTCAAATAATTAGCATTACCATCTGTATTTCTAATTTGCTAGGTTCATTCATATTCCAAGAAACAGAGACTTGCAGGCTACTGTAGTTCATGGAGAGTTTGTGTGATAAGAGTACATAAGGAAGTCGAGATTGACAACTGGTGGTCAACTTGTAACACCCAGCTGCACTGAGTAAGTGTTGTGCTGGGTGTGGGAGGCCCACCTGGGAACTGTTGCCAGAAGCATACGAGGCAGAACTGAAGAAGAAGTAAGGCTGTTGGGAGCTGGTAGAAGCTGTTGGAAGCCTTTTGGAAGCTGAGAGAAGCATAAGGAGCTGTTGGTCCTCTTGGAGGAGCTTGTAATGCTGCCTTTCTTGATGACTTGGCTGTTTTCATCCTCCAAGGAACTCAGGACCTTGTTGTTGCTGAGAATCGCTTCAGTTCACTTTAGGGGAGCTCTGGTCCTCACTTTGAGCATTGCTTCCTGGCTCCAGAGAGGAAGATGATACACTGTTCAGTCTTCTGGAGAAGCTTGTCACGTTGGCTTTTCTGATGGGAACTCAGCTATCCTGATCATCAGACAAGCTCAGGACCTCACTGTTGCTGAGGATGGCTGTGGTATTGTTTGGAGGAGTTCTGGCTTTTACTTCAAGTGTCACTTCCTGGCTCCAGTGCAGATCTCTCAGCCTGCTAGCACAGATCCTTCATCCCATTGGCACAGACTTCCTAGATTCCACCACTGACCTTTCGGCCTTTCCGGTGCAGATCTGTGAAACAGGCCCACATGAGATGTTGTCATGGGCTCTAGGCCTCCAACTGGACTCAGGGAGGCATTGCTATGGGCTTTAGGTCTTCAGCTGTACTCTTGCAGGACATTATTGTGGGATCCAGGCCCTTAGCTGGATTCTTTGGTTTTTAGTGTGTGGACCGATTTCCTGCACCTTTTTGTATATGATTCTTTGGGTGACTATTATAAATAATCTTATAAGGTATGTGTCCTGTGTGTTATTGTTCCCCCTTGCAAGAACCCCAAACCATGACATTGAGACCAAAAAAAATTGTTTATGAAGCCCACAACAAATCCTCCTAGAGAACCAAAATGCTGATGGGGGGTGCTAACCACAACTCTCCTGGCCTAACAACAACTCCAACAGTGGTCCTTTCTGAAGGCAGTTATCCCTCAGTGCTACCAGTGTAGGGGGTCGGCTACTCACCTCTGCAGCTTTTCTGGTTCCTGAGAGCACATTTTATCCTCTTTCCTTTCTATTGCAAGATTTCTAGTTACTCCTAGCTTCTTTGGCCCTGTGATGACAGCTGACTAATGATCGTTGTTTATTGACTTTTCTCTGTTGCCTTTTGATCCCTGAACTATCTGTGTTTCTCTGTGTGCCAGGCATTCACATGGAAGTGGAGAGTGAAGAGACATTTATGTAAGAGGCATTCCCTGAGGGGCAGGATCTAATTTGGTCCATATGTATCCAATAGAGGGCACTCCCACTGGACAGGGTGTTAGGCTACCTCATAGAGTGTAGTCAGTCTATAGGGCTTTCTCTGGATCGTGAAATTATTCTGGCCAAACAACTATGAATTTCTCTGTGGGGACCTGTGCAGAGAGTGTCTCATAAGGGGGCATAGGCCCAGTAGGCACCTTGCTTAACTTTGGCTTTGGGATGAACTATTTTATCTGCATTTTTTACTGAGGTATATCATCTTTATGGGGTAGATTATGATAAGTCAATACATGTATAGTATATAGTGATCAAATCAGGGTAATAAGCACTTCTTTTTCCTAAAAAGCTAATCATTTTTATATGCTGGAAATTTTTGACTCATCTAGTTATTTTGTAATCTATCATAGATTGCTGCAATCAGTAGTTATGTCACAGTGGTATAGAAACCCAAAACTATTTCCTCCCCTCTAGTTGTGTTTTGACGCCCCTTACCTAGCTGCCTGTGCTCCCAGCTGCTGCCCTTGCCAGTCTCTGGTGGCCACTATTTCATGCCATTCTTTCATGAGATCAACCGGATGGATGATGCTTCCCTCTCATCCCATGTGTGGTTGAATCGTGCTTGCTCAACCTGCCACAGGATGAGTTGGGACCAACTGAAGACACCTTTCTCACATGCCTAATCAAGCTCTAAGCCCCTGAGAGACCAGAATCTAATGTTTCAATGAGGCCCACAGCATGACTGTACACCTTTGACTTTACCTTTCTACATTTCATATCTAAGTATAGGGCTTTCCCTAGCTATATGTCTCTGGTTTCTCTTTCTCTCCTACTTAGGAAGAAAAAAATCTGAAAACCCCTCTTTGATGCGGCAGGGCTGAGTTCTGTCTGTTCTTCATGCACTCATAACAGGGTTGATAATATCCTCCTTTATAGCACACGTCCGCTTTTATCACTTTAGGCATTCTGTTTTGTTGGAAGTGAATTGATGACACAAGTAATCTCGAAATTGACCACTATCTGCAGGGGTAGGAGGGAGCCCATTTTCCTGATTACTTTTGTCTTTTGTTTCCAGAGTTTTATACATCTTGTCATATGGAATCAATAGTACCGCACATTTCGAAAAGACATCTTCTAATGCAACCTGAGATTCTGAGTCTTTGAGCCTCCTAATATGCATTATGAAACTATTAAATCAAGATGTATGTTTTATGCATCTCTTGGTTCCCTATAGTTCTTAACATGGTGACCTGCATGTAATTGGTAAGTAACATACAGAGGTTCAGATCATACCCACGCAACCTTTGATTCATGACAGTGCTGATATTGGCTTGGACATTGCTAGTCACCAATCACTAGGGTTGATATGATTATTACTACTTGTACTGCTACTAACAATGGTAATTTACATTTACCTAATGCTTGCCATGTGCCTCGCCTATGAGGAAACAGGCTCAAGAGGGTTATTCTGCTCAACGCTTGGTGGTAGGTTTTGGATCTTATATTTGAATCAGGCAGTAGGGCTCCAAAAGCCACATTCTCTCTTACTGCTAACTTGATCATGAAAAAGATCACCACAGAACAGTATCAGAGATAATCTAAGGCGCTTAGCCAGTTTCTTAATGGATGCCTGTGATATGGTACAAAAGACTAAGTAAGAAAAACTAATGACCACTGGACCTGTTCTGGACAATCTTAGAGAGATTTAAATAAAATTATAAAATTATCCCTTCCTGGTTGGGAGAAGCCAGCAATCTGGAATAGGTGCTGACTTAATTTACCAATGTGTAAAATTAGCATGTTCTCTTGAGTACAAAGTCTGGGGTGAGGGGGATAATGAAAATCAGGAGAAAGGGAAGCTACAAGAACCTGCTGTTTACACAGTTCTCCAGCTATCTGTGCAACAGAGTTGAAAGGTAAAGAGTCGGGAGGTACAGGGATCACCACCCAGAGGAGAACAAACTAGCGCAACTTATACAAAACAACCAGTCTTGTTACTTTGTTCTTCCACTGATTCTGAGGGAATTTTTCACTTAGAAAGGAGCCAAGATGGTATCCTTTGGAATGTTTCCTGCTTACTTCTATATAAATACATATATATTGCCATGCATTTTCATGTCTATGAGCTATATCATCACCCACTCAGTGAGCATTTACTGGGTGCCTGGAACTTTGCATAGGTGAAACAGTATGGCCTCTACCCTTAGAAACTGGAAATTTATTACAATACTAATTTTTAAAAAAATCTGTAGATGGTAAAATGATGGGTGACATATATTTTCTTGAGTATGTTTTTCTGCATTTACTAACATTTCAGTCATGATTATGTAATACTTTTATAATCATAACTGAGAAATAAAAATAAGCTAAGATGTACAAAATTAGATTTATGACATATGCAAATCAGATAAATAATATTAATTTTGAGAGCTTTCTATCCGACATACTGTGCTAAGCATTGAACCTGAATTTTTTTATTTCAAAGAGAATAGTAAAAAAAGAACAATAGCAAAATATCAACAACATAGAAACAAAATAAAGCAAAAACAATAAAAATGATACAGGGTATCAGAACAAAATGATAGGAATTAACAGTGGCTGTTATATTTATATTGTTATCTTCAATGAAGTTGCTCAGATCACCAGAGGTAAGAATACAAGACTGATCTTGAAGATGACACTATGCAATATAACAACCACTGGTGAATTCCTTTACCATCTTGTCTAGTGAAACTGTATCATTTCTAATGTTTTTTTTTGTGTTTTATTTTTATTTTTATTTTCTTCAATGGTTTGATCAATCTTGGACATGAATTTTTAAATATAATCCTGATAATGATTTTATTTATTTAGTACTTGTGATGGTTTATTTTTAGATGTCCCTCTGAAGCCTTCATGCCACTGCAGGCAGGCCCTTTGGAAGGTGATTGTACTACGGGGGCATTAGGGATGGGTGCTGTTAGGAGGTGGACCTGGTCAGAGCAGGTGGTCACTGCGGGTGTGACCTGGAAGGTTCAAAAGCTCCTCCCTTGACTCTGCTTCCCAGCTGCCATGCTATGTGTAAACGTTCCTCTGCTATGCCCCTCTACCATGCTGTCCTGCCTTGGGGCCAGCATACTATGGACTGAGACCGCCCACAAACTATGAGTCAGAATAAATCTCCTTTAAATTTCAGGTGCCAGGTATTGTGTCTCAGAGATGAGAAAGTAACTTAGACAGTATTATTTGATCGCCATTTTTCAGATACTGAAACAGATGAAATGAGGTTAAACCGCTGATTACACAGCTGCAAATAGTAATGTGAAATATCACAACTACACTAATTAAGTAAAAGCAAATTGAGGGTCAAGCATTTTTAAAAATTGTTATTTTAACTGTATTTATGGGGTGCAATGCATGTATGCATGTAGAATAATCAAGTCAGGGTAGCTACCATTTCTACCATCTTAAACATTTTTTTTTTTTTACTAGCACGTAATCATACATATTTACAGGGTACCGTCGGGCAGATTTTCTAATCCCGTGTATTCTACTTATCATATCATCTTGTAGCTAGATGCAACCAAGCGATTTTACGCATCTGCACTTACTTGGTGGATTATGGTATTAGTTTTGGGAGGGTTTCTTTTTCCTCTTGATAGAGAGCTACTCAGAGCCAAGAATCATATCTTCCATGATATTTTTTAAAAATTCAGCTGTGGCAGAATGTTACCTGTCTGAACAACACCCAGAAAACCCCATTGACAGCCTGGTACGGTGATTATGTAGTCACAAAAGTCTCTTCCTTTACTGAGGGAGAGTGCAGATTCTGCTGTGATCCTTAGCTGGGCTTAGTTTCTTACCATCACAGTGGGACCTCAAATAAATATTATTGTTTTTCATAATAATATTTATGAACCATCTATGGGTTTCCAGCACTGAAGAAAAGATCTCAAAGGGGAAAGTGCATGGCATGAAAGTGTTTAGGAAGCTGTGAAGGATCACACAGCTACTCCCAGGGCTGCCCCGAACCTGTAAAGAGCCTTCAGCCTCCCTGCAGAAAACAGCTGTCAGTTCCCCTGAGACTCGGCCTCATTTTCACTGACTGGATGACCGTGTGTCACACTGCATATTTATTTCTCATTCAGAATTTTGTCTTAGAAGAAATTCTACTTAGGATCCAAAGAATTACTGTCCTACTTGAAGTTATTTAAAACTGAAAATCTAAGTTAAATGGCTAATGGTAAACAGCAGGCTACCTTTTGCTCATCCAGTTTTTAAGTAATTGTTCCTTGTCTTTCCTGTAGGCATTTCAGATAATAAAAATGGAATGAAAATATGATCTCTGACTTTCAGACAATGATTGATAATGACACCAATATAAAGAATAGAAACAAAGCAAGAAGAGCTAAGCAGCACACGAAAGGCAGGAGACCATGACACATGGAATGCGACCTACCACACAGGGGTTGTTGGCAATGTTGTCTAGGTTTTGAGGGTGATCAGCGAAGGCCTGGCTGAAAAGGGGACATCTGTGCAGAAGCCTCAGGAGGTAAAGGAAAGGCTTTGCCTATATCTGAGAACCAGTATTCCATGAAGGGAGCCCAAGAAGGGCAATACTGTACACTAAGAGTGTGCAGGAACCCAAGGAGACTGGGGTAGTGCTGGAGTGTGCAAGCAGTGGCACAGCAGGGATGAAGTACAGAGGTGAGGGGATGGGCTGTTCTAATGGTAGAAGCTGATCTGAGGTCTTCACCTCTCCTTGAAGGGCAATGAAAGCTTTAGGAGAACTCTGAGGAGAAGACTGACTGGAGATACTGAACCCAGGTCACATCCTGGAACTACCTTTCCTCTTGCTCATTCCTCTTTACCAAGGCTCATCTCTGAGATGCTTTTCCTCAAAGTCCACTTCTGTCTCTTTCCGGGCAGCTCCCTTTGGAGTCCAGGCAGTGCCTTTCTCAGTGCCTGCAATGGTTGTCCACCCTGAAACCCACAAATCATGTTATGAGGATTCTTCCCTGCTTTTTCTCATCTTCTCTCCTTGAATCTGTTCAGATTTTCTGTCACCTCTTCATACAGCTCTCCTGACCTTCAGCAGAAATTCTGACTTTTTCCTAAGGACTTGTTACTTGACATGATTGCAGTTAACTGGATTCTGTCGCTCCTCGGAAGAATCTTCAGATTCTACTTCTGAGATGATGCTCCTCCACTTGTGAGAGATTTCTCTGGGTCCTAGGAACATTTTCAGCATCCAGTTACTGTTAAGCTAACTCCATTTTTTTTCAGAGAAGTTTGGTGTGAGTGGTAATTCGTCTTTTCCCCTTAGTGTCTCTTCTGTTCTTCAGTATCTTATTTCTGTTTCATATCCATTTAATCTCTGTCCCCAAACCTTCCCACCTTTCACCTATGGCAGTGTTTCGCTTTCTCTTGTGAAATCAACAGGCTTCACTTGCTTACTTTCATTCCAGAGCTCAGTAGTGCTCATGGAGGTTAGGACCTAGACTGTGGAGCCTCCACATTACCTTCTGGAATTTATCCAGTTTCTGACACAATCTCTGGGATCCCACATAATTGTAATCATGGGTCAACAAATCTCAGAAAATCTGAACTTTTTATTCAAGATCAAGGTTGCTTATTGTTATCCCAGTAGAATAATGAAATTAGTAGAACTGTGACCGCTGAGGTTCAGCATGAACCTATGCAGGTATTTTTTAGTGGGTATACAAAATAATCTCTTTTAAGAACAAAGAAGCAATATTTTACTGTCTTGAACAGCCCAAACCCATTTTTATGGAATCAAATCCATGAAGAATTGGCTATGGTCCATGCAGTATCGTGAGTGTTAGAATTTGCACGTGGCCCCTCTAGTTATTTGAACTGTGTGAAAAAAAGATCTGTTGCCAGTCCACTCCCTATTGACTACTCAGAGAATACTGCTATTCCACTTAGGAATTACCTTCTTAACAGAGCCTCTAATTAAGGCCATTTTCAAAGGGAAAAATTTAAGGATGGGGTAGGCCCTTTACTTTCCCAAGACCCTCCTCCCACTGCCACTCCATTTTGATTCTTTTGAAGCATTTAGAGAGCCATTTGTAAAGCCCAGTATTATACCCCATTTCTGAAGTTTACCAGGTCCACATATTACATCTATATACCTTATGTCTGTAAGTTCGCTAGCTGGCAATTCTGCTGAAGTTCTTAACTGGAGACATAGTTCAACTATGTCAGAAATAGGTCATGCCCATTTCTGAAGAAATTTCATTTGGGCCAGGGCATCCAGGGGTTCTAGGGACCCACTGATCACATCTTTAGTGGCAGGCAAGGTGAGATGGAAGAGCTACAGATTGGGCTGCATGTGTATGCTCATTAGTAGCAGACTGGTCATTCATTCATTCCTCAAATATTGGACAATTAATCTATTTCAGGAACTATTTTAGATGTTCAGTTTACTGTGATAAACAAGAGCTTAAAAATACGTTACAGCTCTGACAGTCAAACCAATGAAGCTCTCCAATCATAACTTCTTTGAAAGAGGATTGGGCTCACTCTTTGCCCTGGGAATGGACTTTATTTGGGCTGAACACCCCAATATTGCACTCTATCTTTCACTGTATTTGTAGCCATGGTATCAACCAAGTATCTGGAGAAGCAAGTATGAGTAAGAATATCCATATAATATGAACTTCACATGGCCTGAATTAGTCAGTGCTGTCATAAATATGGGCTAAAATAATTAATGCTGTCATAAATATGGTGATGAATGGTCCTTACTGGGATGGGAATAGAATCATAGAAACATGTAACTTTATAGAAATATAGATTTCTAAAGACACATTAACAGGGAAAACACTCTCCTCATCTGGGGCAATCAAGGAGATTTCTCTGAGGTAATGAAGATGTGCAGGAAGAGTGATATAAGCAGAGGGAACTATACGTTCCTAGGCTGGAAGTAGCATACCATATCAAAACCTCTAAATGAACTGAGGATGGTTGGAGGATGCTGAGTGAAGGAGAGTGATACAGGATGAAGTGAGAAGAGTAGGCCAGGGCTACTCTAATGTCTTTTTTTTTAATTTTAAAGATAAAAGAACAAAAACACATTAACAAACAAACAGACATAAACAAAACAACACCCAAACAATAGAGCAATACAGAATTTCTGACAGGGTGATAGGAAATTAACAATGGTTGCTGTATTACATATTGTTATCATCAAATTGGTTGCTCAGTTAAGCAAATATAGGCATGTAAGATTGATCGAACAATTAAACACTAACTGTTCCTTCAATAAAGCAATTGAAGTCAGTAGTACAACTCTCTCAGCTATCCTGTGTATGTGTGTACATTTTTCCCCTTCTTTCCTTTTTTCTTTTTCCTCATCCCAGTTGTTCCTTCCTTTTGAGCAGTTTCTTTTCCTTTCACAATATCCACTATACCCTTCAGATTTTATTCACTCTTTCAGGTTCTTACACTAGGGAGACAACATTTATTTATTTATTATTATTAAAATACAATATGTATTTACACATGCGGGTCTGATTTATTTCGCTTATGAGTATGGACTCTAGTTGCATCCATTTACCTATGAAAGCCTCAAGTTTATCTTTCTTGTACCAGGAATCAAACTCAGGACCTTGCATTTGCCAGGCAGGCACTTACGCCATTGAGCTATATCCCCAGTCCAAGTTTATCTTTCTTTATAGCTGAGTAATGTTCCATTATGTAAGAGTACTACATCTTTTTTATCCATTCCTCAGATGATGGGCATTTGGGTTGCTTCCATGATTTAGCCATTACAAATTGTGCTACTATAAACATGGGTGCACATATATCGCTGTGGTATGATGTTTGTAGTTCTTCTAGAAAAATACCCAAAAGGGAAATAGCTGAGTTGAATAGGATCTCTAGCTCTAGTTTACTGAGAAATCTCCAGACTGATTTCCACAGTGGTTGCACTAGTCTACACTCCCACCAACGGTGAAGAAGTGTTCCTTTTTCCCCATAGCCCCTCCAACATTTGCTATTGGTTGATTTCTTGATGATAGCTATTCTCTCTGATGTGAGGTGGAATCTCAGTGTTGTTTTAATTTTCATTTCTCAAATGACTAATGATGTTGAACTTTTTGATGTATTTATTTGTACTCTAATGTTTTGCATGTTATTAGAATTGCCATGTTAATTTATTTTAAAATATAACAGATTATACTTAAGTTATTTTGCTTCTACATTAAATTTTTTCTCTATGTACTGTTCTTGAGGAAGGTTTGTTATATGGAGAACAATGACTTTGAATCTAATATCATAATTACTGAGGCTAAAGACACATAAAATTTACCATATTAAATTTTTAACTACATTGTCTTTTGTAAATAAAGAGCAGAGCTGAGGCCTGTGAAAGCCATGCCTTTCAACTTTAATGGCCACAGACTGGAGAAAAATAAAGGTCTTTTGCCTGGAAAGATCACCTCAAAACCTTAAGGAAGGGAGCACAAATTTTATATTCAGATCAGAAAGATGTTTGTAGTTCTTCTAGAAAAATACCCAAAAGGGAAATAGCTGGGTTGAATAGGATTTTATATAGCAGATCAGAAAGAACCTGCCCAATGATGAGATAGCTTTAACAACAAAGGAATAAAATCATGTTCCATTAGTGAGAATGATAGGGTGACTGTGAGGGGAAGCAGCTAAAGCTTAAAATCAGTGCATTTCTGGAAGAAACTCAGCACTAGACCCCTCCTCCATGGAAGATTCTTTAAAAAAAGGACAATGAATAGTCCCATAAGTTTTCTGGGAGTGGGGGTGGTCAGAACAGATGGCATCATTTCTGTCTCCTAAACGGGAGATTGGAATACCATGTACCCATTCAAAATGCCCTACACCTGATCAAAGGATGATGTTCCGGTAGTCTCATGTGTAAAAATCACCCTAAAACATAGTGGTTTAAAATACAGCAATTGCTTTACCACCAGTCCTTATTGGAATTCAGGAGGGGCTCAGCTCAGTACCAGTTCTGGTACAGAAACTCAACAATGCTTTTGGAACACTGGTCACACACCTGTCTCCAGACACCAGGAAAGGTGAAGGGGAGAAAGGTAAAGGAGGTATATCTTCCAGTGGAGATATTTCTTTCTCATAATAATCTTCCTTTGGGTCCATATATAATTTCAATTTGTGTATAACTATAACCAACTCTGAGAGATTAGAAATTGTGATCAAATAAAACCACCATTCTCTCACTAAAGATGAGAAGCAAAATAAATTGTGGTAGACAACAGTGTTGGCTCTATTACACAAAGTATATTGACTTACCTTGCAAGATTGGTCAACTTCCTAAATATGAGTTAGAGGTGATGATGACTTAGACTATAATGGCAGCAGTACAGATATATAGATATGGACATATTCAAGTGACATTAATATTAGGAAGCAAAGTCAAGCAGACTTGATGGCCTGAAGGAAAGACTGTCTTAGAGATGATTTCCAGAATTCAGACTAAAATGATTGGCATTTGTGTGGTAGGTGGGTAGTAGTACCATTTACTGAAATAATAACAGGGAGAGGACTTTGTTTGAAATACAGTTATAAATTCCATTAAAGTTTAAAGAGTTTTTAAGGCTTCCAAAAGAAGTTTAATTTAAGTAGGCAGTTAAGTATTAAGGTCTGAATTCAGGCCTGAAGTTATAAGTATATATTTGGGTATCAGTATATAAAAAGTGATTGAAGACATAAAAGTGTAATTTATGATGAGTTAATGAAGTGATCTAAATTTTAAATTATGAAGGAGAGATTGAGAGAGCAAAAGAGACTGAAAAGAAATGTTTAGAAAGTAAGGTGGGGAACAGAAAGTTAAAATGGCATACAAGCCAAGGAAGAAAATATTCTAAGAAGGAGGGAGAAGGAAGACCAAAATATTTGCCCTGGACCTTTGCCTATGGAGATCACTGTAACCATGGTGAATGCTATCTCAGCAGCATTGTAGAAGCAAAGGATAGAGTAAGGTGGAATGAAAAATAGCGGAGAAACCATGACAGTTTATCCTTGAGAAGTTTGTCTGTGCAAGGAAGAAGAGCAATATGACAGTGACTGAGAGGTAGGGTGGGCTGAAAAAAATTTATTTTTTCATATCGTGTCTGCAACTTGCTTTAAACTACTAAGCACTGTGATATTTCTGAGTGTGGGTTTTAATCTTTAATTTAAGGGACCATCAGTATTCTGATCAGGAGTGCACTAGCTAGCAGTGTTTAGTTTTAGTGGGGCATGGTAAAGCTTCTAATAAAAAGCCAGATGCCTGTATTAACATAATGGATATAAACAATGGCTTTTCACTGGTGGAAAGTTCAGATACAGATAGGAGAGCCAAGCGTGGTGGCACATGCCTGTAATCCCAGCACTTGGGAGGTTGAGGCAAGAGGATTGTTGGGAGTTCAAGACTAGCTTGGGCTACAAAGTGAGCTCAAGGCCAGCCTGAACTGCATAGCCAGACCCTGTCTCAAAAAGACAAAAATCAAACAAACAAACAGATAGGTTAGGAATATTACAGAGGCATTCCTGTCATTGCATAGGCAAAGTATAGAAATCCACATAATCCAATGGCCTGCATCCTTCAGATTCATGTCTGATCCTTAGTTCTGGAATGCTCCCCATTCCTGACTCAATCACTTTTTAAAAGGACCCACCACTCAATTCCATCACCCTGGGGTTTAAACCCCAATACATGAATTTTAGAGAACATATACTTTCAAATAATGCAGACACTATCTGTGTCTTCCTGAAATATGTGAGCAACCCAATCAGAGAGTGCCACTTTTGAGGCATTTAGAGACTACTTCTTTCTTAGTTACTTTCTCCATTGCTGAGACAAAATACCCTATACTCAAAATTAATAGAGGTGAAGTTCATTTAGCTCACAGTTTTTGGAGATTTCAGTCCATAATCAGCTGGATTCAAGGGAGGGTGGCATGGCACAGGGGCAACACATCAAGGTGGCAGAACACAGCAAAAGCAGCAACAGCAGAAGGGGGAAAAGCAAACTTCTTTTCTCTCTTATATTGTAATAGGCTGCCACACACTAGGGTGAGTGGACGTACGGTGGGTGTGTGTAGCATTCACACCATCTCTGCTTCCTCCTTTTGCACAGGATGAGGATGTTTACAAAGTGAGGATTTGGCCCCCTGATGAGTCAGTTGATTAAATTTCTAAACTTCTCAAATTGACATAATTTATCAACCATTAAAACTTCTAAGAAAAAGTGCCCAAAAGATTGCAAAAATGGCTCTCTTTTGGGAAGAGAACCAAGGAGCATAGTCAAGGGGGTCAGGGACTTTGCTTCTTAATTTGTATCTTTTATATATGTATAACTTCTTAAAAATAGTAATCATTCTGAAAGCAATACAAAAAATATACAATATTTACTAGGGGTAAGATATCTAACATAAGATATCTATAAGCATCAACATACAAAACCAGATAAAGTAGAAAATAGAAAATGACAAGACTAAGAAGTGAAATGCAACCCCAAATACCCAGCCCACACAGGTCAAGTCCAGAGCACAAAGAGATAGAGGAAATCAGAAGCCAATCAATGGAACTTTCTGAAATGATGGCAGCAGAAGTGAAGAAACACAAATGGAAGGAGCTATAGAAAAAATAATCTCTAAAGTGCAAAAAGAAATGGTGATCAAAATGAATGACATTAAAGCAGACACAGATTAAAAATAGAGGATTTCAGGAAAGTGATGGAAGCCATAAATGCCTAAAATAGAAAGGCAGTGGAATCAATGAAATTGATCCAAACAGAAATCTAGGAGATTAAAAACTCCAATGAGACTATACACAACAGATTGAATGAAGGTGATGATAGAATATTAGATCTAAAAGACAGGGTTGCAACTATTGACCAGAAAAAGAAAGGTATCTTAAAAATAGCAAGAGATTGTCAAAAATCAGTCCAGCAGCTATATGATTAAGCAAAGAAGAACAACATGAGATTGACTGGAGTCAGTGAGAAAGCTGGAGACAGCACAAAAACCATTAAAAACCTCTTCACAGAAATAATGGCAGAAAACTTTCTAAACATGGAGAAAAGAATGTGACGTATAAATAAATGATGAATATAGAACTCCAAATAGCCATGACCAAAAGAATCTACACGAAGGCATACAATAATCAGGATTCCAAAAATACAGCACAAGAACAAACTATTAAAAGCAGTTAAAAATAGAAACAAATCACCTACAAAAGGAAGCCCATCCAAATCACAGCAGACTTCTCAACACAAACTATCAAATCAGGGAAAGCTTGGAGTGAGGTATTTCAAGCCCTAAAACAAAACAATCTTCAACCCGGATTGATGTACAATGCAAAACTAACTATCAAAGTCAATGGGGAAATAAGATACTTCCATGATAAATAACAACTTAAAGAAATTCATGACCACCAAACCAGCTTTTCAGAATGTTCTGAAGAATATATTAGAAAGAGATTTAAAAAAAGACCACAAGCACAAGAACACCAATAGAAAGAAGCTGCCAGGAAGGGCAAGCAATTGAACAGAGGAAAAAGACAGGAAAATAACATGAAAAAGATAAGCCAATATATATCAGTTATAACTATCAATCTAAATGGCCTCAATTCACGAATCAAAACAAGAAGACTGGCAGTATGGATCAAGAAACAAGATCCAACAATGTGCTGCATTCAAGAAACACATTTAACTGAAAAAGAAATTCATAGACTAAAAGTTAAAGGTTGGAAAACAATAGTCCATGCCACAGGAACCCAGAAAAATTATTTTTGCTATCTATGTCTCCTCTAGTTCCAAATGAATTTTGGGAATGTTTTCTTTAGTTCTGTGAGGTATTTTATAGGTATTTTGATTGGGTTGCATTAAATCTGTATAACAATTTTGGGAGTAGGGCCATTTTCATTATGTTGGTTCTTCCTATCTATAATCAGAGGCTGTTGTTCCATTTTCTGATTTCCTCTTTGATCTCCTTTTGCAGAGTCCTGCAGTTTTCAGTGTAGAGATCTTTTAAGTCTTTTGTTAGACTGATTCCTAAGTATTTAATTTTTTTATGTTATTGTGAAAGTGATTGTTTCTGTAATTTCTCTTTCAGTGAGTTTGTTATTTGTGTAGAGAAATGCTATTGATTTTACAGTATTGATTTTGTATTCAGCCATGTAACTAAATTTGGTTATTACATCTAAAAGTCTATTGGTGGGGTTTTTGGGATCTTCTATATAGAGTATCATGTCATCCACAAATAACAAGTTTGAATTCTTCCTTTCCTATCTTTATTCCTTCTAATTTTTCTCTCATCTAATTACTCAGATTAATGTTTCTAGAACTTTGTTGAATAGGAGTAGTGATGGTGGATATCCTTGTTGTGTTCCTGATTTTCAAGTGAAGGTTTTTAATTTTGAGCTATTTAGTCTGCTGTTGGTTGTTGGTTTGTCACAGATAGCTGTTATCAGAGTGAGATAAAAACCCGTCTGTTCCAATATTCTGTAGGGTTTTTATCATGAATGGCTGTTGGACTTTGTCAAATGCTTTCTCTGCATCTATTGAGATGATCCTGTGATTTTGTGTTTGGCTCTGTTAATATGGTATATTACATTTTTTGATTTTCATATATTGAGCCAGCCCTGCATCCTTGGGATGAATCTTTCTTGGTATATAATCTTCTTGATGACTTGCTGTATTCTATTTTTTGTATCTTATCTAGGATTTCTGCATCTATGTTCATGAGGGAGATTGGCCTGTAGTCCTCTTTTCTGGTTGAGTTTTTCTCTGCATTTAGAATCAAGGCAATACTTCCAGCAATGACTTTGGGAGTATTGCTTCCCTTTAAATGTCATTAAAGAGTTTGAGGAGTAATGCCATTAGATCTGCTCTAAATTTGTTGTAGAATTCAGCAGTGAATCCATAAGGACCTGGGCTTTTCTGTGTTTAGTAAGTTTTTAAATTACATTTCCAATTTTATTGACTGATGCTGGGTAATTTATAATTTTTATATATTCTTGATTCAACTTTGCTAACATATATAGGTAGGAATCTGTCTATTTCTTCTGTCCATTTTATTAGAATAAAAATTCTTGAAGTAGGCATTGATAATATTCTGGGTTTCCTCAGGATCTATTGTGATTTCATCATTTTCTTTTTTTGTTTGTTTGGTTTTTTTTTTTTGTTTTTTTGAGACAGGGTCTTGTTATGCAGTTCAGGCTGGCCTTGAGCTCACTTTGTAGACCAAGTTGGTCTCAAACTCACAACAATCCTTCTGCCTCAGCCTCCCAAGTGGTGGGATTACAGGCATGTGCACTATGCCCAGCAATTTTATCATTTTAATTCCTAATTGCATGGATTTTAATCTTTCCTTTTTTAATAAGGTTGGCTCAGGGTTTATTAATTTAATTTAATATTTCAATGAATCAACTCTTTTATCAATTGATTTTTTTCTTTGTCTCTATTCCATTAATTTCTGCCCTGATCTTTATATTATCCTCCATCATACAAGCTTTGGGCTTGACTTGTTATTTTTCCATAAATTTGAGGTTCAATATTAAGTTGTTTATTTGAGCTTGTTCTGTTCTCCTGATATGAAAATTCACTGCTATAAATTTCCCTCTTAGTATTATTTTCATTGCATCTCATAAGTTCAAGTATATTGTATCTGCATTAACATTTAATTGTAGATCCTGTTTAATTTCTTCTTAATTTCATCTGTGACCCATTTATTATTCAGTAGAGTGTTATTTAATTTCCATGTGTTTGTGGAGTTTTTGTGGTTTCTTTTGTCAATTAAAATTGATTTTTAATTTCATTGCACTATAGTCTGATAATATGCATGTGATTATTTCAATTCCTTTGCATTTACTTAAGAAGCATGTTTTATGGGCTAATATGTGGTCTATTTTGGAGGATATTCCAAACACAATTTAGAAGATTGTGTATTCTGATGTTGTAGAGTGGAACACTCTGTAGACATCTACTAAGTCCATTTGTTCATAGGTTTGATTTAGTTGTGATATTTCTTGGTTGACTTTTTGTACAATTAATGTACTTATTTGTGACCTTGGAGTATTATGTGGTGCATATATATTCATGACTGTTATCTCTTCTTCATGGAGTCTTCCCTTAACAAATATGTAGTAAATTTATCTCTTTTGATCAGTTTTGGCTTGAAGTTCAAATTGTCTGCAAATAGAATAGCCTTCCCTGGTTTTTCTTTTTTTCACATTTCTGTCTCATGGAATATTGTTTTCCATCCTTTCAGCCTATGAATTTCTTTTTGTGTTAAATGTGCTTCTTGCATGCAGCATATTGTTGGATCTTGCTTCTTGATCCACTCTGCCAGTCTTTTTCTTTTGATTCATAAATTGACACCATTCACATTGATAGTTATAACTAATATATTTTGGATTATCATTGTGATATTATTTTCCTGCCATTGGTTCCCTGTCTGTCCCCTCTGTTTAATTGCCTTCTCTGCCTGCTGGCTTCTTTCTATTGCTGTCCTTGGAACTGTGGTCTTTGTAATTTCTTTCTAAACTATCCTTCAGAACATTTTGTAGCACTGGTTTGGTGGTCATGAATTTCTGCAGCTGTTCTTTGTCATGGAAGTATCTTATTTTTCCATTGATTATGATAGATAGTTTTGCATGGTACATCAATCTGGGTTGAAGATTGTTTTAGGGCTTGAAATACCTCACTTCAAGCTTTTCTTAATTTGAGAGTTTGTGTTGAGAAGTCTGCTGTGATTCTGATTCTTTTCTTTATAGGTGATTTGTTTCTTTTCTCAAACAGTTTTTAATATTCTGTGCTTCTGCTGAATTTCTGGTATCTTGATTATTATATGCCTTGGTGTATATTGGTTCTTATTAATTGGAGTTTACATGCCTTGGTGTGTATTATATGCCTTGGTGTATATTGTTTCAATCACAACTAATTAGAATTCTGTATGCTTCTCTTAGTGTATGTTAAATTCTATTTCCATGTTTGGGAAGATTTCTGCCATTACTTCTGTGAACAGATTTTTTATGGCATTTATAGTATAGCTGGATTCCTTATTGGGTCCAGTCTTATGTTCTTCTTTGCATCCTCTTGCAGCAGTTGGATTGATGTTTTATGGTCCCTTGATATTTTTAAGATATCTTTTTCTCATGTTCAGTAACTGCAATCCTGTCTGCTAGATCTGATAATCTGTACTCTCCTTCATTCAATCAGTTACATGTACTTTCAATGAAATTTTTAATCTCCTTGATATCTGTTTGAATCTGTCTCATGGATTCCATTTCTTTCCTATGTTAAGCACTTATGGTGTCCATCATTTTTGTAAACTCCTCTGTTTTTATTCTTTACCTGTGTTTACTCTAGGTTCAATGAGCAAGTCCTTCATTTTGATTGTAATTTGTTTTTCTACCTGAGATTATTTTTTCTATGACCTCATTCATCTTTCTTTTACTTTTCTGCTATCACTTCAGAATATTGAGGTGGTGGCTTCTGATTTCTTCCATCTCCTTGTTTCCTGGATATGTCATGAGTGGGTTGGAAATCTGGAGTTGCATTTTGCTTATGTACCTTGTCTTTACAAATTTTTTAAATTTTCTTTTTTTTTCTAGGTTGATGCTTGTGAATTTCTTATGAAGCTAAGCTCCATCACTATTATTGAGGCTTTCTTAGCAAATGTCTGTTCCCTAGCAAAGGTCTATTTCACAGAGATGTCTTCTATGTTTAGGTAGTTCTTGGTCTTTGTGTCTGTCCCAAGACCCTACCTTCCCAATTTAGTAAGGATGAGATGTTGCTATCTATTTAGCTCAGCAGCCAGTCCTTTGGTACTGGTCTATGGTGATGATTTTGATCCCAGACAATCATGGTGTTGTCATACAAGAGAGAAAAACTGATTACAACTGGTATGACATCCTGGCTGTAATATAATTAGTGATAACAATAGTACAAGCAGTCTAGAAGTTGACATACTGTGGTAATTATGAATTTAGTACCTTTAACCAGAGGGGCAAGATCTACAATAATATAACAAAATCCAACAAAAATCATGAGCTTATATGCAAAGAGTTTCTTCCTAGTAGAATGATTTTATACTGTGTTGGGGAAGTTTAAGAGGGATATAGGACAAAACAGAGAGATAAATGAAGGGAAATATAGTTGAAGCATGCTGGAGGACAAAGGGTGATCATTCGAGCTTTGGGAAACTAGAGAAGAAGGCAGAAGAGAAAGAATGAAAGGGAAAGCAAAAGATTATCAAAGGGAACCAGAAAGACTAGAGATAATGTTCACTCATAGGAAAAATATCATAAAATGAAGAGAGATAGTTGAGGAAAGAAAGAAAACAAATAGAACCGAAGAGAAATAAAGGTAAAAACTCAACCTAAAAAAAAGTACACAGAAAAATGAAAATGAAATAAACAAACCAAGAAAAGAATAATAAAATTCCTCTGGTGTCCAGAGTTCTGTGGTGGTGTCCAAGTCAGAGTCCAAAACTGTTGGGTAACTCTGCCAAGTCCGCAGTAGGATTAGTGCTGGTATGGGGCTTATCTTGCCTCCGGATGTGGGGGCTGAGGCTGGAGTCTTCAGCCAGTAACTTTCTGTATGTCTCTCAGCTGCCTTCCCACTCCTTACCCTGTTTGTCTCTGCATTGCTGTCCCAGCTGTTGTGGTGCCCTCGGACAGGGACAGCCCAGGGCTGCTCCCAGTCTAGTGTAAAGTTGGCTACTCCTGTTCCTTGGGCCTCCTCTGATCCACCTCCACTGGCACATCTCTATCCTGACACTTGCTGCAGTGTGGGAAGAGGTACTGTTGCTGACCCAGAGACAGCCCAAGGCTGCTCACTCTCCCTTCAATCTCTTCTCCAACAGGTTGAGTACCAGCCTCCCAAAGCTATGTAAATGACACTTGGTTATATTCCTCTCTCAAGCCACTGGTCACAGGGCAGGAAGGTGGTGCACTGCCTCTGCTATATTCCTTAACCTTGTTGTCACTAAGCCTTCCAGTTAACCACTAGTCCACACAATAGAAGAAAACAGCTGGCAACCTGTTAGGGAGGGAACAGTTTCCTGGTCTCTTGCTTGTGTTCATGCCAGTGAAATTTGCTACCTCTCTGCATTGTCCTCCATGTGAAAGAAGGTAAAAGAGGCAAGGGACCTTATACCCGAAATATATTCTGTGTGTCTGGAGTCAGGCACACTTTTGCAGCCCATCAGTTCCTTGGAGACTTCCCAGTATGGTGCTTCTTGCCTGGCATGCCCACAGCAGTGACATTGGCAGCTCTGTGGGTTGGTTTGCCAGCTTATAAAGTCCTATGTCTATGCTTTGTTTGACCTACAAGTCTCTTATTTCAGATTGACTTTGGCATTAGGATGTATGTCCCTCCCTTTCTTCCAGTTACCTGTGTTTTTAGTTGATTTTCTCTGAGTAGCTCCAGTGTGGCTCCTCCTCTCTTCTCACATGTTTGCCCTCTAGAAGAGGATTCTAAAAGGTGTGCCATGATAGAAATAAAGCTGTGAGTTGTGATCCTGGACACTAAATCCATGAGAAGAAAATCTGTATTGCCTGCAACATACCTAACAGAAGGATAGTGTCATATTGTGATAAGACTTTGACCCAGCTGACATTTCTAGAGAACATTTGCCAGCCCTATGAGAAGGAGGCCTTGTTGATTAAAGCTAAACACACATTTGCATCACATGCTTGAGTTTGTTTAGTAAATTTATTTATATCTTTATGCTCAGTGGGTGATTAATTTAGTTTTAAATATATCTCTTTCTGTTGTAAATCCAGATAAAACCCACAAAACAGAAGTGATCCTATGCAAAAATGCCCCAGATTTTATCACAGCACTGGTTTCCAGGATGGAATTAGTACTCAAATGGAAGAAACTGTGGCCCCTTTCAACAGCCTGACCAACAAAAATACTGGCATAACCATAATCATGTAAACACTGAATATTGATGGAACTAAAATTTGTGATTTAATTCTATTGGGAGGTAGGGGAGGGGAAGTGCATGCTGGGATGTGGGGTAGTGTTAGGTTAACTAACGCCTCATATTCCATACTACAATTTAATGGCTTAATTTTAAAACTCAGGGAAAGCTAATGTCAACACTATATTTAAAAGTGTACGGTTGCATAAAACAAAGAAATGTTGAAAGCATTTGTCTCTGAGGAAGAGGAATTGGGATGGGAAGACAGGTCAAGAAATTATGGTAGTGGAGTTGGATTTTGCAAGCCATAAACATATGTTAATTTGATAAATTAAATTAAAAAATAATGTTCTGGAGGCTACACATATAATTGATAACAGTGATTTACCTTAGAGAAAGAGATGACACTGGGAAAAAATA
This sequence comes from Chinchilla lanigera, assembly GCF_000276665.1. NCBI lineage: Eukaryota > Metazoa > Chordata > Mammalia > Rodentia > Chinchillidae > Chinchilla > Chinchilla lanigera. Next base: position 11,955,247 of record NW_004955417.1, on the reverse strand, counting down.
ACTACTCAAGTTTTTTCTCATGCTTCCTCACTGTCTAAATTTTTAATAGTTAGAATATATTCCTGCACTACTTCTATACTTAAAACAAAGACAATAATATAAAAGTGAAAGAAGTAGCAGAAGAATATATGACAGGGAGAGATTTCATTTTACAAGCTCTACCAGCTGCTAAGCAATATGAATAAAAAGGTTTCCACATCTAGGCAGAGTACAGTCTAATTTTGGGTCACCAAATCTAAACAACAATCCTAAAAATTGCCAGGGGAAAGTAAATTTGTACATTGAAAAAAGTAGCAAAGCAATTTTGTACTTGTCTACCACAATGGTTTTAAGAAAATGATAGAACATGATCTTCAAAGTTCTAAGGAAAAGTCTGAAACTTAAAGTCTGATCACACTATTATTTAAGCATGAAGGAAAATAAAGATTTGGAATATTTGATAATTCAAGAGGCTTTTTACCCACAAAATTCCTCCAAGAATATTAATGGTGAGGGATTCCAACAAATTGAAAAATCCCAAAGGGAAGCAAAGCACATGAAAAAAGCAATGAGCCAAGAAATAAGTAAAGATGTGGATGTTAAAAGAACAAGATTTAAAAATAATCTAAGGGGCTGGAAGTAAAGATCAGTATTAGATCATTTGCCTACTTTGTGTGAGGTCCTGGATTTGACTCCCAGCACACATACACACACACACACACACACACACACACACACACACACACACACACACACAACCCCAGAAGTATAAAAGCCACAAATCCTGTATCTAACTATATTGGTGTCACAAATGTAAGGTGGTATCTATTAAAAGTGTACAAACAGCAGCTGAAAAATCCACACTATTTTTGAAGGTATTAATACATCTCTTAGCAGTTCTTGTCAAAATTAAGTATGGAATTTGAGTAGCCCAATGCACACTCCTGATTCTATACATTTTTCTTACTTATCACTGTTTCTAAAAAGTAAAATAAGTAGTTTTCCCCCCTAAACACATATGGAAAATTCATACACAAATGCATGGACAACATATTAAGTCACAGAAGAAATCTCAATCTAAAATCAGAAATTATACCAGGTACACTCATTGTGATAAAATGAAAATTTATGTAAAATGGACAATAAAACTTATACACTAAAACTATAAAAAACTACACATTAAAAACTACTAGGGACTGGGGATTTAGCTCAGCAGCACAGTGCCTGCCTGGCAAGTGTAATGTCATGAGTTCGATTCCCAGTGCCAGAAAAAAAAAAAAGACCAATAAATAAATAAATAAAAACTAGTAAGACTATGCACTAGAACTGCACAGTTTTAAACTTAAAATCAATTTCATACATTTTTGAGTGATGGATTAATAAAATTATAAATGTTAAACTTATAGATAATAGAAGAAAACACAATATAATAAAGCCTGCAGAATTCAGATGAAATTGTAGTCAGAGAGAAATTTATACCCATAAAGTCAAGTACTATAAAGTAATAATGACTGAAAATACGTTAAATGATCTTCCAATACAAAAAAATTGAAAATAGCCACAAAATATATTTGAATATTAGAAGAGCATTTTGAAAGATAGACTCACTAGTGAATTTCAGGCAATCTTACAAAATTATTTATGACAACCTTTTGCAAATGCGATTAAGAATAAAAAGGTGACTGGAACACAATTAGGAAAAGTAAGAGTTTATAAAAACTGAGACAAGTGATTAAATGTTAGACTATTTGTAAAATTTTAAATAATATATTTTTTGAGATTGTATGAAATGAATAATTTAAAGGAAGATGTAGATTATACAGAATAAGTAAGAAAAATTAATGAATGAGAATAACAGAAAAATTAAAGTTGGTCAAGTGGCTAGAGATAGAGTGTTTGCCTAGCATACCAAAGGCCCTACGTTTGATCCCCAGCACCATCAAAAAAAATCCCGAAAAATCAAAAAAACAAAAACAAGGAAAAAAAAATAAACAGACAAAGTTGTATAAAAATAGTAGGAAAATCAAACAGATTTGTGGATGATTTCTGCAAAACTTCAAGAAACAGATAATTTTCATGATCAATAAATTATTCTGGCAAATAAAAAAATTTACAAAGCTATAGAATTCACTTAACCAGACTTCAAAAACTTGGTAAGAGAGATAATAGAAAATAAAGATACAGAAATTCTTACAAATATGGAAAAAAAAACCCTCAAAAGTAAGTATCAGCAAGTGGGATTCAACTTTGTATTGAAAGAATAGAGCAATGACTAAGTACAGTTATTCCAGGAATGCAAAAATGACTGAATACAAGAAAATCTTACCAAGGTAATTTAGTCATTAACAGACTGCTTGAAAAAGACATTTGCTTATCCCAAGAGATGTCAAAATTGATAAAATTCAATCTGGAAATACAATAGTTTTAAAAAGCATCTGGAAATAGAATTATTTTTTAATATTTTATTTTAATCATATGTTTAATGATTCATTTGCTGTACAGCATGATTCTATTCCTTGCAGAGAGTTGGTACAAGAGTTTTAAAGTGATTTTAAAGAGGATTTTACAGAAATTTAGAGCAAATATCATACTGAAGGTAAAGCATTAGAAGTGCTTGTAGAGAGATAAGGATGCCTACCTCCACCGAGATACTAGACTTTGTACTGGAGGTTTTAGCCCATGAGTTAAGATGAAAAAAAAAATATTGGGAAGGCAAAGTTAATATTTATAGCAAAAGTGATTTTTATTTTTAAAAATCTAAGAAAAATAACTGGAGACACTTAAAATTGCTATACAAAATTGCTATATATGGGATACTTATGAAAAGTAATTAGATAAAGAAATTTGGCAAACTATAAAAATAAACGCAATTTTTTAAAACTTTGGATGACATTATCAGTTCTATGACCCTTGAGAACTACCCAGCTCAAAGACATGAAAGAATTAAAACTCTGCAGTTCAACACTGAAGACATGATTCGTTTGATGTGAGGGGCTCTCAGAGGAGCACTCGGAGAGGTGGATATATGTTTCCTGAAGTATGAGGGCCCAGGGAGCAGGTGTTTGACACCTATCTGTACAATCTGAAGATACAACAAAACTGTACGTATTTCTAATTGTCATAATATACTTGTAAATCTGTAAGGAAACATCTCACACAAAGGTCATTTTGGGATGGGAGAGATTAGACAGGAATTGAAGTAAGGAGAATATGGACTTTATTTGAGTCATTGGAAAGAAACAATATAGTGTCTCATCAATGAAGACAAACCAAAACACGTATTTTTAAATTATCAGTGTCTGAAGGGGACAGAACTTCCAGGTCCATGAATTCATCCATATGCACTGCTGCTAGTAATGGAGTGTTTTCCAAAGTTTGAGGCCATAGTAAAGTTCTATACAAAGGCTCTATTTTTGATAGCATATATTTTTTATAGAACTAATTTTAAATCTTATATATTTATAGCATTATGGTATACCTACTGTGAAAATTCAAATACTAAAGAATAATGTAATTTAAGTTAATATTCCCTTTCTCTTTTTTTTCCTCTGGTCATATGCCTGTCCTCAGAAGTAATTGTCATTATCTGTTTAACTCATGTTATGCTTTGTTTTTTGTTTTTTGTTTTTTTGATATTGGGAATCAAACTCATGACCTCAGGCTTGCCAGGCAAGCACTTATGCCACTATGCCACTGAGCTATATCCCTGGCCTGAAGGCAAGGTAGTCAGGAAGTCCCTTGAATCTCTCTTGTTTTTTTTTTTTTTTTTTTTTTTTTTGTACCTGAATTTGAACTCAGGACCTTGCTCTTGCCAGGCAGGCACTTATGCCACTGAGCTATATCCCTGGCGCTGGTTTGTATCTTAAATGTTCTACAAACCTCACTGGTCCGCAGAGGCAGAGGTGACTGAATTGTAAGAACTGTGACATCATGAATGAATGGATTATCTGATTAGAGATTCATAATTTATTGGTCTATAGGGAGGTGGTAAAACCTGCAGAAGGCGGGGCCTAGTTGGAGGAAGTAGGTCACTGGGGATGTGTCCTTGAGGAGTATTTTTTTACTGTCTTTTTTCCTCTCTCTCTCTCTGTTCCTCTCATTCTGTGTGCCTCTTTCTCTCTCTGGTTCTGTCAGTCTGTCCTCTTCCTGGCTGCCATGAGGTGATCAACTTTGCTCTGCCACACACTTCTGTCATGATCACTAGAGGCCCCAAAGCCACCTGGCCAGCTGACCATGCCATAAATCTTCTCAAACTGTGAGCTAAATCAAATCTTTCTCCTTTAAATTGACTTTCTTAGGCATTTTGTCTCAGTGATGGGAAGCTGATTAACTTCCCATCTCAGGCCAGCCTTGAGATAATTTTTGTGCACTTGCGTGTATATTTATATGCATATGATATATTTAAATATATTATTTCAAGGTGCACATTATTTTGCAGTTTGTTATTTCTCTTAATAATAGTCATGGAGATTGGTCTATATTTTAATACATATGGATTACTCATTCTCTTACATTTTGCATAATATTTTACTATGGATGCCATACAATTCCATTTTTCAAGCTAAAATTTAGAATAAAAGCAGAATTTATTAAACTCAACATACTTTCTGCTGCTCTAAAATGTGGTTGTATAATTTGAATATGATGCAATGTCACTGATTTTTTGGAAATTTCGGTACTCAGTATAAAGTTTAAACTTTTCCAAGACATCATGTGTAAAAAGACTTGAAAAATCTTTCTACGTGAATTATTCCAAATAATGAAATTGATCACTAGAGTTAGATTATTTTATTCTACCAAAAGCTATCTGGTATTTTATATACACTGTAAACTTTGGGGAAGTAGAAATAATCCATTAAAGAATGAGAATTAGTGTAAAATTTGGCAACAATTATCAAGTGTGCTTAGTAAATATGAAGAAATTGAAATATACATAAAAAAATGCTGGCACAGTCCTTTTACCCAGTACTCAGGAGGCTGAAGCAGTATGATCTCTACAAGTTTGAGGCCAGCCTGGGCTACATAGTGAGTTCAAGGCCAGCCTGAAAAGCATTGTGAGACCCTGTCACAAAACAAAATGAAACAAAACAAAATGAAAGTTTTAAATATATATTTTGAAATATAATTTAGAAAACACACAAATAGAAATGAAGAACAAACTTTCAATATAAATGTATTATCTTACCATTACTAAATATATTTTATTCAATTTTGACATGGTGATATCTAGCATTCTGATGGGCATTCATAAATAAGATGAGAATCATCTTATTTTGGCCATAAACAGAGCAGAAAATACTTTGTTCATTATTTCTGCAGAAATTAAACCATAGTACTAAATGATATCACCTATTCTTGAAAAACAGAAGTTTTTTTTAAAAATCACTAAAATTATAGTATCTGCAATAACTGAAACTATTTTAGAAAAAGTAAGAAAGGCTGTTGCTAAGCTTTTTTCTTTATTTTATATACATATTAAGTATACCTATACTTACGATGTAATTATACAATATATTATGGTATACTTTGTGGAGTGAAATAACTACTAAAGTATGCAAACTATTGAATCCATTACCTGGTATACTTACCTTTAAGTATATATGGTTTGCATGTGTGTTATGAACACATAAAATCTTTTAAAAAATTTTTCAATATACAATACAGTACTGTAACTGTAATTTTCCTGCTGCACATTGGATCTCTACATTTATTCATCCTACACAACTGTAAGTTTATGCACTTTTACTACATTGCCCCCATTTCTTCCTCTACCTCATTCCTGGTAGCTAACATTCTTTTTCTTTCTTTCTTTCTTTCTTTCTTTCTTTCTTTCTTTCTTTCTTTCTTTCTTTCTTTCTCTCTTTCTTTCTTTCTTTTTCTTTCTTTTATTTAGACAGGGCCTCCCTATGCTGTTCAGGCTGGCCTTGACCTTAAAATTACTTATGCAGCCCAGGCTGGCCTTGAACTCATGGCGATCCTCCTGCCTTAGCCTCCTGAGTGATGGGATTATAGGTGTGCGCCACCATGCCTGGCTCTGCTGTCTGTTTCCATGCATTAATTTTTTTAGATGCCCTATATGAGATCATGTAACATTCTAAAGTAGCAGGAGACAAAAATCAACATATAGAAGACACACTGCACTTCATCAATGGCAGCTTATTTGGGAAAGAAATCAAGCAAACAATACCATTATAACAATTTTAAAAAGAAAAAAAATCTTTAGGAACAAATTTAACCAAGAAGATAAAGTTCTACACAGTAAAAACTATAGCTCAATGATGAAGAAAATTGAAGGAGATACAAATAAGTGGAAAGATATCCCGTTTGTGGATTAGAAGAATTAATATTATTGAAGTATCTACACTCTTCAGCAGATACACAGATTCAATGTAATCTGTATCAAAATCTAAATGGTAATGAGAAAAAAACAGGAAAAGCAATTCCAGAACTTATATGGAACTACAAGTATCCCAATAGCCAAAACAATCTTGAGAGAACACAGCAAATTTGGAGGTATCACCCTGCCTGATTTTAAACTGTGTTACAAAATCATAGTAACCAAAACAATATGACACTGGTATAAAAAGAGATAAAGACGTATGGACCATTAAAATGGAATTTAAAACCCAAGAGGGAAAAACTTAAGCATTTAAGGTCAATTTTTTTCAAAAAGGCCACCAAGAAACACAATGGGGAAAGGATAATTTAGCCAATCAGTGGTGTTGGGAAACTAGACATCCATGTAGGAAAACATGCAGTTGGGCCTTTTACTTATACATACAGAAAAAGCAACTTAACATGGATTAAGGACCTACACATAAAACTGTACAATTGAACCATAGAATTCCTAGAACAAACATAGAGGGAAGGCTCCTTGATTTTGCTCTTGCAATATTATATTTTGATATTATATACAATATCAAAATCTCAGGCAATAAAAACAAAGATAAACTAAAAGGCATCTGATTATACTAAAAAACTTCAGAACAGAAAAAGAAACTACAAAAAACCCAAAAATAACCAAAACAGTTGATGAATTAAGAGAAAGGGTTTGCAAACAATATATCTGATGAAGGATTCATATCTAAAATACATAAGGGATACAACTCAACAATAAATAAATAAATGAAAAGGAAAAAAAATAAATAATCCAATTAAAATGGCAAGGGGGGGCAGAATAAACATTTTCCTAAAAAGGACATTAAAAACACCCAATAGGTGTGTAAAAATGTGCTCTATATCATTAATCATCAGTGAAATGCAGAAAAAAGGCAACAGATTGATGGTCAGAATGTACGTGCCCATCAGTGGATGCATAGATAAAGAAAACATGGTACGCATAGACAATGGATTATTAGTCACCCTTTTAAAAGAAAGAGATAACTATCATTTCTGACACCACATTTAACTGGAAGACATTATGCTAAATAGATGTCCTATGTTTTCTTTAGCTACTCTTCCATTGCATATCCAACATTTAGGTTTCCCCCAAATTTTTACTGTGCTGAACATTTTTACATTACGTATGTGAGATTACAATTAAAATACACAGATAGGGATGGGATGGTTTCTCAAAGGAATATTATGGTAGTGTTACTGTGGGAAGATCAGAAAGAAGGACAGATGGTGAACAAAAACACCAAGCAAAAGCTCAAGTTTTGAGACCCGGCCTTTTCAATAAATTGCGTGTCTGCTTTATTGAACTGTATGAGAATGGTGATAATATGTTAAAGGTTAGATCTAGTTTGAGAATGATCATCCTTATAACATAGAATGGGAAAACCTTGGTCTTTGAAGGGCAAGTTGAACTGAATATAAATTCACACGCATACCTTTATTAATGTGAGCAGTGACACAAAACAATGTGGTATACTGATAGCATTGTACATGAAAGGGATTGGAAGGTGTTCAGCTACTGTTGATGATTGAAGATGTGATCTGTAATAATTCTGTGTGTGAAACTATATAACTTGATTATTTCAATGAATGTTAATTCTACCCTCAAATCTGAGATCTGTTGATTCAATCCTGAAGACTCAATGCTTTGATTTAAAGGTCCTGTACCAGGTTTGGGAGTTCTCTTTGCCAAGATTTTTACGTTCATTGATCCTTTCCGCTGCATCCTGGTGGCTTGGCTAAAGTGGCAACCTGTTTTGTGGCCTACGAGGCTAAGCCCTTCTATCTCCGAATGGGGTGATGATCCCACCATTCCTTAGCTCATGGAGAATGTCTTGCAGCTGTCTGAGGAATACAGATCATTAGTGATTTTGGCAGGGTTTTGTTGGAAGCACAATGCTAAAGATGAAAGGTCAGTTTTATTTAACTGATGAAGACAATGAGTAGCAGATTAAGCTAGTTTTCTGGTAAACAGAGCCATTACATTCCAGTAAATAGTGTCAAGATGCCTTGATGAATAACATACATGGAGATAAAGAAGAACATCTCTCAGTGATGGAAAATTAGGTATCTCCATAAACTCAAATATGCCTTCAGTTTTCTTCTCGCTATGATCTGTTCCCTAAAACATTTACCAACAGGTCATTTGGTCGTCCTCATGGAAAAAATGAAGTATGTTCTGCTGAAGACACAGTCTACGGAGATGGGCCAGTTTGAAGACTATTCTTTTCATCTGTCTGAAGTGTTAAGCCACCAAAACAAAGCAGTGTGTTCCGTGCGACTCCTGCATTGCCCACCCGTCTGCTGGAGCTCAGACGTGAGATGGAATGCGGGAAGGGGAGAGCCAGTCTAATAAAAATCGAATGCAGCATACCAACCCATCAGCATCCTTCGCTGCAAGATGGAAGACATAGTTTTGGCCTGCTTTCTTGCATATTTTTGAAGCACATATTGACAGTGCAGGCTGAGAAGCAGAGCTGCTGAATTTAAGACAGGCAGCTACGTAGTCCCTGGTGTCCAGAGAGAGAGATTCCCCATAGTGACCAAATTTCCCTATGGCAGTGAGAAACTGAGGGTTTGTGCTTAAAGAAGAGTATTAATTCTTCCAAGGGGTTCAAACACCAGCTAGTAACTTTTGTTTAGTTTAATAAGTAACTATTGTTGGTTGCAGTCCTACTAACATGAATGGAAATATCAGTCACCATTCACTGAATCCTAGGCACTGAGCTCCACACTTTCCAGGGATAATTACATTAAATTTTCACACTAGCACTCTAATGTAGAAAAAAAAGAGGGGTTAATAATGGAAATCATGTGACTTGTGCTGAAATTGAGATTTGAACCCAGGGGGTATGTAACTCCTGGGCCACACTGCAATCATCATATCTAATACCCTTAATTATCTCCTGCAGGCCCGAAACAACCACCTCCAAACTTTTGTGATATTTGTGGTAGCTGATTTTTTTTAACCCATCCTGATTTCCCCTAAAGGGCTCTGTATGGTATAAATAAATTAAAGGAAAAACTTGAACCAGTTAAATGTTTTTTTTTTTCTATTTATTTTTAGCATTTTGCAACACCCCTGGAGATATTTGGAGACACCCTGCTGAGTGCCGAAGCAGATAGGAGTGCACTGGTCCGTGACCTTAAGTGAATGAATTTCCCGAGCACTTAGGATGGCTAGGTTTTCCACTTCAAATATTTTGAAAGATCTCGAGGTCCCAAAACAGAAAAAGCAAGCCAGCCAGTGAGCTGGCCAAGGTGAGGGGACTCCAGATGCTTACTCTGTCTGGTTTGTTGCCTCAGATGTGAAGAGAAAAAAATATTTTGAAACTATTTCTTAAAAATGGAGCTTTTTGGACACCAGTGCAGAACTATTTTTGATCTTTTGGCCTTGTTTTTATTGAAACGATATATTGTTTTATAAGCAGTGCTGAGTTCCAACACATTTCTGCTGACATAGCTATTATTATTTCGTAGTTTCAGCATCTTCTCTGGTAACTCTACGCATAATTTAAAAAATATCTAGATAAGTGTGTGCACACGTGCATGCACATATGTGTGTGATGGGGGTGGAGTGAGGAGGGAAATATCTCAGGGAAGCTCTAGGTGGGGCAGTGTGTCCGTTCAGATTTTTTAAGGATGGACAGCAAAGCAGACATACCAAAAGCGCTGGGTTTTACAACCCAGTTTGTGCAGAGAAATGAACTGGTCCCAGTAGAAAGGAATGAGGAGAATTGGGTGTGGCTTACGGGAGCAATGTCTGGCTTTAGGAGTGCATAGGGCACTGCAAGCTCCTAGCATCAAAATTCTTTCCCTTTTGCGGTATTCCAGTAGAATTCTCCTAACTTGTTTCTTCTTCTTTCTATTTTCCAAGTGGAAATAAAAATGGAAGATAGGGCTTTACTGCCCCACTGCTTTCGGAGACCCTAACTGGTTTTATTGAAATTACTGGCCAATTTGTATATTAAGCAGGAGACAGAAATCTAGTATTTCACCAATACTTCTGACATCAGGAATTGCACATTTCTGCTGTGCTATGATTTATCAGCACTTTTTTATAATATTTTCCTTTGTCTCTTTTCTCAAATTTAAGAAAAGCAAGACAAGCATTATGGTCTTCATTTTACATAGGAGAAAAACAAAACTCAGGTGAGTTAAAAGACACTGTGCGTGGTCCCCAGCTGTGAAAGATTAGATCTGGGACAAGACTCAGGTCTGCTCATATTGAGCTTTATTTCAGTACACCAGGATCCCGCTAATCATTTAAATATGGCATTTATAATTCTGCAATCACAGTACAAAGTTATAGAAAACCTAGAAAATGTAGAAAAATCATTACTAATCACAGCTTCCGGAGATACTATTAATGTTATTTCTGTTTTAATATACTTATTATGTACATTTACACATATGTATGAATTAGTGTACTTGCTTGATTTAAATTTCAACAAGTGTGTTAAGTACTGTTCTACTTCCTGCCATTATCTCTAGCCTTAAAATCACCCTCTCCACAAGTCAAAATAATTTTGGAATACCTCTCTGGAGATATTCTATCTAGAGACATTTTACTCACTCGAGGAAAAGTCTATATGCATGTACACATACCTGCCTTTATATATACCTTTTAAAATGTACATAATACATATATAATCTCATCTCTCCACCTATTCCCATATAAATGGTAAAATGTGATGGTCACTATTGTGTTCTTGTTTTCCAGAAAGAGCAAATGGTTTTTATTTTTCACCCAATAATTTATCTTGGAACATTTTCACATAAATATCTACCTGCTTAAGTCTTTCTATGAGCACATGGATATATACACGGATATGCTGCCTACCGATGGGCACTCAGGTTTTCACACTTCATTATCATTCACCTCGGTAACACTCATGCTGTGCAAAGTATCATTTTGGGATCATGAGTTCAGTCTCTACAATACTTTCTGAGAGTTGAAATTATAAGGTCACAAAGTATACAGGTGTCTAACTTTCTAATATGTTGGCAAATTGGCCTTTACAAAAATTGAACTAATTACACATTCAGCAGCAATGTCTCACTGGGTGTATTTTCTTACATCTATGCCAATAGAATGTTTTATCAAACCTTCTAATACATGAAATATTGGTTTTTGATATATTAAAAAATTTTAAGTCTCTGTGAGCAGGGTTGAATATTGCTTTATGTTTTTTGAGAACAAGTTAGTCAGATGTTTTTATGAACTGTGGTTTTACCATTTTTACAGATTAGCACATTGACCTTTTTTCTTTTTGATTTATGAGTTATTTATATGTCAAAGAAGTTAATCTCCAATTTTTAATATAAATTAGCAATATTTTTTCCATTTTTAATTAAAAGGAATTTTGCTTATAATAGTTTTGCTTTAGATTTCTAAAAATCTATCAACTTTTTCTTTAAGAGCTAGAAAAGTCTTTCCCACATAGTCTGTAAGAGAATTTTCCTGCTTATAGAATTTTTACAGTTTCAATGTTTATAATTAAACATTTATTTTCTGAAATGTGTTTTGAACATGAATGGTTTATGAGTAGTTTGTTCTTTGTTTTTCTGGTATGTATCTTAAATCATTGATTTAATACTAGTTTTAAATCATTAATACTAGATTTAAATCATTGATTTAATACTAGTTTTTCCTTATACCTTTGAAATATTATCTCAATAAAAAGTCTCCTTTATGATTATTTCTTTACTTTCTATTGTGTACAATAACCTATCTATTCAAGTGCCAATATCACATTGTTTTAATTCTTGAGACTATAATCATATATTATAAAAATTACTATAATGTTTTTTTCTCTGTAATAAATCCTAGTTAATTTTTAGTTTTCAGAGTTTTTCTATTCTTACTTGTTTTTCTGCATGAACTTGAAAATCGGTTTGTCTGATTCTAGAAAAATGTGTTGCTCTTTTGAGTGGGACTATGTTGTATTTGTAGGTTAATTTAGCAGAAAATGGCACTTTTGTGAGCTTCAGCCTTCCTATCCAAGAACATGGTATGATTTGCCATGTGTCAAAGACTTCCTTATGACCCTTAGGAATATTTAAAATTCTTATTTAAAGAGAGAACCCAAACATTTTCCAACACTTTTCACTACTGTATTTTCATCTCTTTTATTTAACAGTTTTCTTCAATTATTTTTAGGGTAGATGTTCAACTTTACTAAATGCCTTTTCAAGATCTATGAAGATCAAATAAGATTTTTAAGTATCTATTAATATAGTGAATTGTAATATTTTTGTCACTATTAAGTCATCTTTACATTGCTGAAATACATTATTAGATAGTGTATTACTTTGAATGAGTTGTTGGATCCTGTTCATGAACATATTCTTGATATTTGCATTGATAATTATAAGATGGTTTATAGATTTTTTTGTGTAATCTGTTGAATTTTATCAGAGTTATGCGTGCTGCATAAAAAGATGAGATCTTTCTTTTCCTTGTAATTTGAAATAGGTTAAATATCTGAGGAATTATTATTATTATTGTTGTGTGTATTATTATTATTATTATTGGACAGGTGGAGGCTCTTGGTACAACCATCTAGGCCTGGTGGTTTTGAAGGAAAGTAACTCTTTATTAGCTTCTTCCATTTTTTTTATACTAATTAGTTATTTAATTTATTTAGTAAATTACTTAGTTTGCTTCTCTGTAGCCAGTTAGCTTGCTTAATTCTATTCCCAGAAAATTATCCATTTCAAAATTTCCTTACATATTAATTTATTGGAGCATATCATTGGATATGATACTTTTTGATTCTTTTGTACTTGTTATTTTTCCCTTATCACATCTTATTCTGCATTTATGACAGTTTTTTAAGAGCAGAATATATTTACTGAGGGAAGGAAAGCTTCTGTCCGAGAGAGGGACAGAAGGGGACCCAAGTGGGTTGCCCAGGAACCTGCCTCTTTTAGGGACTTTTATAGAGCAAAACCATAAGGTGAGGCAGACTTATTTTTCTGAACCACGTTATTAAATAGTTCATCAGTGTTATTGGTATTCTGAAAAATTCAGCCTGTAATGGCAGAATTATGTATTTTTTTTAAATTTATGCTTTCAAATTAGTTAGCTTATATTTAACTTTGGTAATTTTCCCAATTTCATTAACTTCTTAAATTGGATATATAACCTATTTTAGAAAATTCTTACTACTATTAGCAGTATGGTGTACACTTTTTTCAGTGAATGCTGTTTTAGCTGTGCTGATACATATTTTTTCAGTCATTATTTTCTAGGAAGTCTTCAGAATTTGTTTGGATTTTTCCTCCTCCTTGGATATCTTCACAATTTATCATATGCATAGCTTCTTCCTTAAAAAATGGCATTTTTTACATTCTTCTAGTCTATAGGTTTGCCTTCTATTCCTTTCTTCTTTCAGCTTATCTGTTGAAGAGCCTGGAATACATAACTTAAAGAGCTTCCTACAGCCTAGTTTTGCTGATTGCATATTTCTGGTGCAATTCATCTTTGGCTTCTAACCCTCATATTCTTTGCAAATTGGCAGCTGGATCAGACCTGTGTTCTGTTCCTTTGGCAAGACCATGAGAGATGGTTGTCCAGGCACATGATCTGTTTCTCTCTTTTTGTGTTGCTGGCAACTGTATTGGCATTCATGGCTTCAGTGCATTCATTCACAGTAGACTTTAAAATGATAACCATATGCTTTCATCATTTATTTTTCCTTTATTACTTATACTTTTAAAATAAAGATAAACTTGTTGTCTGACAGATTTATAGAAAAAACAAGATAAATTTTTAGGTGTTTCCCTTTATTCACTAGTTTTAATTAGTTTATTACTATGTTCTGAGAATGACCAGTTAGTTGATTTAAATATATTATATATGTAAAAGTTTGTATTTTGTCTGTAAAATTCAAAACAGATAGATTATATGTAATCATAATTCATGGACTTAAGTATATTTTGTGGATTTTAATCAACTGTAATTACGTATTGTCTTTGTGAAGCCCAAGTTATTCCACGCTTGGCTAATGAGTGTCTCTTCATGTGGGCCTCTGGATTCTTCTGACATAGCCTCAGTCATCTTTGGTGGCTCCTTGCTTTCTGGTTTGATGAGGTGTTCCAGGCTCATCTTGAACATTTTCTGTGCCAAACCTGGACCAACCATTCTTTCAAAAATCCCTGGTATTCTTTAGTAGAAACCATATTTCAAGAGCACCAGGTGAGTTTTAGGACTGTTCATTATTAAAATGAGGACGTCTCTGCAGTGGACAGAACTTGTGAGCATCTTGTGAATTCTTGGGATAATTCCAATTCAAAATTGGTATTAATTTCTTGCATAAAACTTTTCAGAATTATATCAACTCATCTACTTTCTCCCATATGAAAAAGTCTCAGTCTCAAGGGCATGGGGGATAGTAAAGTTACCATATTTCATAATTACTCATGTACTATGGCTAACATTACACACATAAAAGTCACAGAACAACTGTAATACTGGCCAATGTGATGACTAAAAATAGTTCAGAATATTTTTGCATATATTTTCCCAATTATTTGTTATTTTTTAAAGAGTTACACTACATATGTTATCAGAGCTGTTAAACCAGGACTGTCCCCCTTTACAGTCATTCACTCACGTTATAAGCAACTAGAGTTGACATTTGCCATCAGTCTTTATGGTATCTCCTTACTCATTTTGATTTCTGAAGCTAATTTTTAAAATTAAATTTGTAAAGAAATATTCATGGAACAATGTTTTGTGAGTTTTTGCATATTGAGATAATGGTTGGTTGTCCACTTTATGCATGAAAGTAATTTTTTCTGGATGTAAAATCCTGAACTTTCATTTTCTTTATTTGGCTAGAGTAAATATAGCATTCCATTTTCTTTTGTTATAGAGTGCTGTTGTAAAAAAAAATTTTGTTAATAATTTAATTTTTTGCCTTTGTAAGTCACTTGTTCTTTTTTGCCTATAACACAGAGAATTTTTTTTTCTCTTTAAAGTCAAATAATTTAGCTAAAATATATTTCCTTGATGGTGATTCTCTATTATGCTGAGGTATCTGATGTGTTGTTTCAGTATGAAGTCTTTTTTTATTGGTACATTTTACATATACATAATGATAACATTCATCACAGGGAATTTGTACTTGTACATGTTATATCTTGCTTCCTTTTTTTCCCATTCCCCTCCCCTCCTTTCAACACTTTTCTCCTTATTTACAAAAGTTTTGTGTCCATTTTTTCCTTCTATTCTCTTTAGTTCTTGTTCCTCCTTCCCCCCAAATGTTTTCAATTAGTATATAGCATTTTTTCTGCCCTCCTCCCAGCTGTTGTTCTCTTTTTAAGGGCTACCTAGTCTCTACTAATGTGCCTTTCTTCAACATATTTACCTTCTTTTCTCTTTAGGAATGATTTGTTTTGTTCATTTATTCTTCTATTTTTCCCAATTTAGTCTTTTCTTCTAAAATGAGATTTTCTTTTACTTTTACATTTTTTTTGAGGTCTAATATTTTATTTCTGGTATTTTAAAATTCTAATTTATATTGATCTTGTAGAATCATGTTATTTGCTATTATTACATTTTTTCATATATTAAATATAACATGACATCATTTTTCATTTATACAGTTATATTTTTTGTACTTTCTTCATATTTCTTAGTTTGT
Source organism: Chinchilla lanigera (assembly GCF_000276665.1). Classification (NCBI taxonomy): domain Eukaryota; kingdom Metazoa; phylum Chordata; class Mammalia; order Rodentia; family Chinchillidae; genus Chinchilla; species Chinchilla lanigera. The sequence goes on along the minus strand of NW_004955417.1, from coordinate 11,939,219 downwards.
TTTGAAATAACACATTATACTTATGTCCCAGATTTGAGCATGTCCTTTTGGTGTTAATGTGGCGTATCTCTTTCTGCATTTCTCTACTTTACCCCCTGTCTTTCCTTCATTTCCTGGCTCTGATATGTTATATTGTTCATCATTAAATGAAATTAGTTCTTTAGAAGATGATATAAATCATGGTAGCTTTTTGAATTTCAAAGAGTTCTCTCTTCTGTCTTTTTATTTATTATTATTATTATTTTTTTCTACAATACTGATGGATCTTTATCATACTAGGTAAGTAATCTAACACTGAGCTGTATTCCCAGCCCTTATCGTAGTTTTCTTGGTCTTTTTCTCCCTTTCTCTCTTTCTTTCATTCATTCTTTCTTTCTTTCTGTATTATCCATTAACTTATTCATTCATTCATCCATTCATTTTGGAGTATTGTATATTTATATATTATTAAAAAATAAGGCAACTTGTCCTCAGACTTCCTGGTTTTGTTCTCTTTTCCTACTTCTGCCTGGAGTTTTTCTTGCCTTGATCTCTGTTGTCCCTTCTCTCCTCAAGTTTTCTTCACCTTCAACAGCTTCTTTTCACTGTAGAACTCTGTCCTGGGGAGATCTGGAAGGCCAGCAAGGGGAATGTACAGAGTTTAGACTCATCTGACCCCTTCCAATCTGGTCTTCATCTACCATTGAACTGGGGAAGAGTTCTCCCAGATTAGCTGCTGTTCTTAGGTTGGCCTGCAGGGTTTTGCCCTTATTTGGTGACATTCCAGAGTTCAGGAATATCTTGCTTTCTAGTTTTTAACCTATATGATACACATGCAAATGTGCTTTTTCTATCTAGTTGTTCCGTTTTAAAAGTGGGAAATTTGGAAGCATTTTAAACAAACTACTACCATCAAAAGCTATGATAACATTGTTGTCATCTTCCCAGAATGCCCTCTGGATTTCTTGCTTGCTTTCTTCTTTGATATAAAAGTTAGGAGGGAAGTTTTGTTGCAAGTGGAAATGTTCTTTTGTTTGTTTGTTTTGTCTTTTTATTTAATGGAAAAAAGGTAAAACAGAATTTCATAACAAAATAATGAGTGAATAACCATTGTTAATACATTATATGTTGTTATCTTTAAAGTAGTTGTTCAGGCTACAAAATATGGGCATAAAAATTTCTCCAACCAATATTAGCTCAACTCTTACTTTTTAATGAACTAAGAGACACTAATAGTATAACTGACTGTCATTTTACCATTTTCTTGGCTGTGAGCCAGGTGAACTGCATGGAGGGCAGCCCTTCCCATCACTGCTACTGTGACCCAGGTGAACTTTTCTGGAAGGCCTAGAGAGTGATCTCTCCTCTCACTGCTGCTGCATCTTAGGTGAACCAAGGAGGAAGGCCTGAAAATCAGCAGGAATGTCAGTGACACAGTAGGGTCTCAACTAGGGCGCACAAGATGGACAGGTGGGACTAACTGCCTGGAAAAGTCCAAAGTAACAATAACAATATGAGTCAACAGGCAAGTAAGTTAAGTGAACCACATTATGCTTGAGAACAAAGAATATAGAATGGATGCAGGCAGGTGGGGCGACCTCTGTTCTCTCTATCTTTTTTCTTTTCCTTTTTCTTTTCTCTTTTCTTCTTTTTCTCTTTGCTAAGCAGCTGATGAGAACTCCAGCTACAGAAAACTAATCCCATCCCTCAAGCTCAGACACTAAGTTCAAATAATCTCTTGTTTAAACCTTCATTCTTTTGCTTCTACCCTCTTTTCTAGTTTCCCAAAGCTTGCATGAACATCCAGATACCCAGAAAATTAAAAATTCCATTGAAAGCTGGCAAAACTGCTTGAACAAAACTGAAGATGAACTTTCACACCTTGAAGACAACATCATGGCTATAGATCACGAAAGAAAATATTTCTTAAAAATAACAAGGGGTCAGGAAATAACAACTCAACAGCTGCAAGATAATGCAAAAAAGTATAAGATGGATAAGTGTCAATGAAAAAGCAAGAGTTAACACCAATGATATAAAAAGACTATTTGTCTTTTTATAGACAATTTGTCTTTTTTTAAGACGTAATAGTGGAAAATTTCCCAAACATGGGAACAGAAACTGACACACAATAAGTGAGGCATATAGAACTCCAATTAGCTGGCTAGCATTAAGAAATCAACCAATAACAAATGCTGGCGAGGCTGTGGAGAAATAGGAACCCTTCTCCACTGCTGGTGGGAATGCAGACTGGTGAAACCACTGTGGAAATCAGTTTGGAGATTCCTCCGAAAACTAGGTTTAGAGGTCCCATTCAACCCAGCTATCCCCCTGCTGGGTATTTTCCCAGAAGATCTAAAAACATCATATCACAGTGATATATGTGCACCTATGTTCATAGCAGCACAATTTGTAATTGCTAAAATGTGGAAGCAACCCAAATGTCCATCCACCGAGGATTGGATAAGAAAATTATGGTACTTTTATATAATGGAATATTACTCAGCTGTAAAGAAAGATAAACTCGAGGCCTTTATATTTAAATGGTCACAACTAGAGACCATACTCATAAGTGAAATAAATCAAACATACATGTGCAAGCACCGCATTGTGTCACTAGTGTAAAACTTGAAAGAGTTAATTTAAACTTGGAGGTGTGATAGACACTGTGAAATAATAGGAAACCACTGAAGAGTAAAGGGCTTCTGGGATGTGGGAAAAGAGAAGGGAAAGAAGGAGAAATTTTGTATGTATGTATATACAGGATAGTTAACATGGTTGTTCTTCTGTCTTCTATTTCTATGCTGAAAGAAACTGTCAATGAGTCTTTGGTTGACCAGTATTGCATGTCTATATCTGTTTTCACGAGAAGCCACTTTGAAGATATCAATATGTAATACAACCACCATTGTTAATTCCCTACCACTTTGTTTGTAACTCTGTATTGTATGTATTGTGCTTGTGATATGTTGTAAAATGTTGTATGTCTGTTAATGTTTCCCTCTTTTTATCTTTAAAATAAAAAAAGAACTCCAATTAGCCATGACCGAAATAAATCTATACCCAGATATAAAATAATCAATATCCCAGAAATTCAGCAAAAGAACAGAAAATTAAAAGCTGTTAGAGAAAAGAAACAGATCACCTATAAGGAAAGACCATCAGAATCACTGCAGACTTCTCAATGCAAACCCTCCAGTCAAAAAGATCTTGGAGTGAAGTATTTCAAGCTTGAAAGAAAACAACTTCCAACCCAGGTTGGTGTACCCTGTAATATTACCTTTCAAAATTAATGGAGAAATAAGGTACTTCCATGACAAAGAACAACTGAAGAAATTCACGACCACCCAAACAACCCTACAAAGAATACTGGAAGACATTCTAGACAGAGATACAAATGACTCCAATTCCAAGAACAATAACAGAAAGAAACCACTGGGCAGGGAAAGCAATTAAACAGAGTAAAAAGCAGGGAACCAACAGCAGGAAAATAATATGACAAAGGTAAGCCAATACATATCAGTTATAACCATCAATGTAAGTGACCTCAGTTCACCAATCAAAAGAAACAGACTGGGAGAATGGATCAAAAACCAAGATCCAATACTATGCTGTATACAAGAAACACATTTAACTCAAAAAAATTCATAGACTGAAAGTCAAAAGGTGGAAAGCAATACTCCATCTGACAGGAACCCAGAAAAAAAGCAGGAATAGCTATTCTCTTTGCAGACAATTTGAACTTCAAACCAAAAATGATCAAAAGAGATAAAGAAGGTCACCACATACTTATTAGGGGAAAACTTCAAGAGGAAGAGGAAACAATCATAAATGTGTATGCACCAAAAATGGGAGCACCCAACTATATAAGACAAATACTAATAGATGTGAAAAATTACATGAGCAATAACACAATTGTAATGGGGAATCTTAATATCCCATTGTCACAAAGAGATAGATCAACTAGGTAAAAACTTAGCAAATAAACATGAAAACTGAATTGAACCTGTGTACAATTAGACTTAGTAGATGTGTATAGAGCATTCCACCAAACAACATCAGAATACACATTCTCAGCTGAACATGAGACATTCTCTAAAATAGGCCATACTAGCCCACAGAACATATTTAAGTAAATGCAAAGGAATTGAAATTATCCTATGCATATTATCTGACCAAAGTGCAATGAAATTGAGAATTAATGACAAAAGAAACCACAAAAACTCCATAACACATAGAAATTAAGTAATATTCCCCTAAACAGCCAATGAGTCACAGATGAAATTAAAGAAGAAATTAAACAATATCTACAATTACATGAAAACACAGATACAACATATAGTAACCTGTGGGATGCAATGAAAGCAGCCCTAAGAGGGAAATTTATAGTGGTGAATTCTCACACCAGGAAAACAGAATGAGCACAAATAAGGTAATGTTACACCTGAAGCTTCTATAAAAAGAAGAGAAAGTCAAACCCATATCCTATACAAGGGAAGAAACTCTAAAGATCAGAACAGAAATTAATGCAATGGAGACTAAGAAAACAGTACAAAACATTAATGAATCAAAGAGTTGGTTCTTTGAAAGAATAAATAAAATTGATGAACCCCGGACCAACCTTATCAAAAAAAGGAAAGACTCAAATTCATGCATTGAGAAATCAAAAGAATGCAATCACTACAGATCCTGTGGAAATTCAGATCATCAATACTTACTTTGAAATCTTTAGTCTTATAGGATGGAAGACACAGAAGAAATGGATAGCTCTCTATATGCTAGAAACTAAAACTAGATCCATATCTATCACCATGTACTAAACTAACATCAAAATGGCTCAAAGATCTAAATATTAAAGCAGAGCACTAACTGTACTGGAAGAGAAGAAATCTTGAAGACATAGGTGTAGACAGAGAGTTCATAAACAAAACCCAAACTGCATGAAAAATACTTCAAAGAATCAACAACTGGAATCTTATCTTATTAAAAAGCTTTTGCACATCAAAAGAGATCACTAACAGCATGAAAAGACAACTCAGATTGGGAAAAAATTTAGCAAATTGTCCCTCAGACAAAGGACTTTTATCTAGCACATATAAAGAATTGAAAAAAATCAGACCCCCCTCCCAAATTAAAAGACACAATCCAAAAATGGGCATATGAGATGAATATACACTTCTCAGATGAAGAAATACAAATGGCAAATAAGTTAATGAAAAAATGTCAACATCATTGATCATTCAAGAGATGCAGATTTTAAAGCACTGAGATTCCATCTCATTTCAGAAAGAATGGCTATCATCAATAAATCAACTAATAACATATACTGGAGGGGCTGTGGACAAAAAGGAACACTTCTACAGTGTTGGTAAGAGTGCAGATTGGTGCAACCACTGGGGAAATCAGTATGGAGAGTCCTCGAAAAGCTAGGAGTTGAGGTCCCATTTAATGCAGTTATTGCCCTTCTGGGTATCCTCCCAGAAGAATTAAAAACATCATACCATAGAGGTGTATGTTCGTGCATGTTTATTGCAGCACAATTTGTAATAGCTAAATTCTGAAAATGACTCAAAAGCCCATCAACCAAGGAATGGCTAAAAAGATGTGGTATTTTTATGCAGTGGAGTACTACACAACCATAAGGAAGGATAAACTTGGAGACTTTTGTAGGTAAATGGATACAACTGGAGACCATACTCATTTGTGAAATGAATGAGATTCATGTGTATATACATCATGCTGTCTCCCTGGTGTGAAAAATTGAGAGAGTAAATATGTTCTAAAATGTACAATAGATATTGTGAAATGGGAAGAAATTGTTAAAAAGGAAAAAGGAAGTAGGATGGGAGAAAGGAAAAGAAAGGCAGGGAAAAGGGAGAAAAATGCAAGTTAGTTATACTACTAGTGTCATTTAGTTCAGAGAAAAGGAAGATTTGTGCTGATATTGGTTGGTGAATTTTTGTGCCCATATTTTGTACTCTGAGTAACTATTTTAAAGATAATAATATGCAATGTATTAACCATTGTTAGTCTATCATCTTGTTATGAAATTTTGTTTTACCTTTTCCCATAAAAAAACAAAATAAAATGTTTTTCTCTGTTTTTAGTTTTCAGGAAGAATAGAGCTTTTGTTTTCATGTTTTATGACTTAATTCCTAGATTTATTGTTAGCTTTCTAGTTTAGTTTTTTTGTGTTTGGGGACTGTTTGAGGTACAAAGATACTCATGACCAGCTTACCTTACTGTAGAAATGCACTTTGCTAGTATAAAGCTCCTTCTTCTTTTGTTTTATTTAAATAAGTGAGTCTAAATTTAGTTTACATTTTGCTTGCATTTCCCACTTTTTAAAACGCTTTAAAATTTTTATTTTATTTAATTTATTTGCAATTCTTGGTTTTGAACCCAGGGTTTATGCTGAGCTACATCTACAGCCATCTTTCATTTTTTAAATTTTGAGACAGTGTCTTGATAAGTCATAAACTGACCTTTTGGGGTGGGCTCAAACTTCCTGCAGTGCTGAGATTACAGGCTTGCATTACTGTCATTTTTACATGTAAAGTGTTTGTCTTTAAAAAAGGATGAAAACTGAAATTTTCATTCCTAACTGTGACAAGCAGAATCCTGACCTCCAGTGACTTCTCTACTCTGTCCCCAAAGCCTGTGAATGTTCTATTACAAAGAAAAGGAATTAAAGTTGAAGATTATGTCAAGGTTGCTAGCTAGGTGGCCTCCAAATAGCTAGCGTATTCTAGATTACCCAGGTGGATCCATTACAGTCATGAGGTCCCTTACCGGTGAAAACTGAGGTGTAAATGCCAGAATTAAAGCAAACACAGAACTGGAAAGGCTGTGTCTGGCAATACAGAGGGAGGCGACCAGGAACCAAGATAGCTGGAATACTATTTTCTTCCAGGGCCTCCAGAAAGGAATGCAGTGCTGTTATCATCTGGATTTCAGCCTAATAAGATCCGTTTGAGACTTCTGAACCCCCAGAACTCTAAGGTAACACATTTATATTGCTTTAAGCCACCAACTTTATGGTAATCTATGACAGAAACAATAGGAAATAAACACAACATTTTCCTATATTTACCATTTCTGCACCTCTTTCTATAAATCTGTGTTTCCCTTTGGTGTCATTGCGGTTCGGCCTGAAGGACTTTTTACAGGATTTTTTGTAGTAAAAGTTTGATGTCTGAAAATACATTTGTATAGCTCTCAACTTTAAAAGATATTTTCATCTGCTGTAGAATTTTACTGAAATGTCTGTTTGCTTTTAAGTATTTTGTAGACATCACATTCTGTCTTTCAGTGTGCATTTTTAATAAGACATGATGTCATTCATTTTTTGTTTGTTCATACATAATGTGTCTGCCTCTATAAATCTCGCTTTGATTAAACACTTCTCTTTGCCACTGGTTTTTAAGTAACCTCATTCACTTTCTGCCTGGGAAGGATTAAAAAAGCTTGAAAAAATAGCTGAAATATTTCCAAATTTTATGAAAATGATAACCCTACAGAAGCAAAAAAATCAAGGAAAAATACACAAAATAAACTTACTAGAAATGAAGCCCCTTCTCTTTGAAGATTCCCATAACACCAACATTAAACCATTTAATTTTGTCCCAGATGTCATGGATGCTGTCATAATTTTTTCTCTGTGTTTATTTGGATAGGTTCTATTGCTATGTGTTCAAGTTTATACTTTTTTCTTCTTCAGTGTCTCATATATAAATCTGTGTGCTGTATTTTTGTTCAGATACTTTGTTTCTTCTCTATGTATTTCTTTGGATACTTAAAATAATATATATCTGTTGATGTATCAATAAAGTTACAATTTCCCTTCATATCTTAGAGAATATTTGCCATGTTTATAATGCCTTTTCATAAGAATGCTGTGTGCTGCTCTAACCTCTCTGTCATGTCTGAGTCTATTTATATTGATTGGAATTTCTCTTCATTACAGTCCTTCTTTTCTTGATTATTTTCCTATTTGTTAATTTTCATTAGATGCAGAACATGGTGAGTTCTATATTGTGGAGGGATGTGACTTGTTATACTATTGTGAAGAACTAGAATTAATTCTGGTTTAGTTATTTTAGATCGTTTTTAATCCCATTTGTGACATGCTTTTAATTTCTGTTAAGTCAGATCCAGAATATCCTTCATGCTAGGGATACCTTAGTTCTACAAAGACGGAAGACTTTTAAGGACCATGTCAAACTCCTTGTGCTTGACAAGGTCTCTCCACACTGGCTGTCCTTTGTGAGCTCCAGAAATCGCTTAATCTGCCGTGTTCCAGTATTTCTTTCCCTGGCTTCAGGGAATTTCTACTCCTGCGTGTACATATGGCTACTTAGCCACCATTTAAAGGGACACATTGCATATTTTCAGGAGCTCTCACAATGTTCATGTCATTTTCCAGCATTCTTCCCTGAAACTCTTAGACATCCAACTTCCTGGAAATATACTTTATTTCTTCTATCCAGCAAAACTGGTAGACTCTGGATCATTGCGATCCGGGCTGCATGCTAGAAACTGCCCCCAAGGCAGTAAGTCGTTGAAATTGTGGGGCTTGCCAGATTTGTTTCCCTTTTCTCAGCAATCAGAGCTCTGCTGATTGTTGGCCAATGTCTGAAAGCAGTATTTTCATCTCTTTGGACTACATTCCTGTTAGAAGGGCTATTCTCATGGCAATTAATCTTTCAAGAGGAGAGCAAATGTGCCCTACTCACTCTCTTCACAGACAAATTTTTATAGCCTAATAAACTAGAGCAAAGTTTGCTTCAACACATTTTGGAAGGAAAAAGAGATTATTTCTGGCTTAATGTATTAGTTTTGCTTCTCCTAAAATGTCAAGAAGAGACAAGTATTTGGGTACAGGAAGTTTGTTTGTACAGTAATTCCATGAAATGATACGAAGTAGTGGGAAGAGTGAGACAGATCATGAGTCAAACCAATCAGGAGAGAAAAAATGAAGCTGCAGTCTGCTCTGTGTCTAAGAAGTGTAGAACACTACTTATCAAAAGGATCGGAAGCTGTTTTTCTCTGGGTGCATCAACTCATCTCTACTCTGGGGTTTTCCTGTACTAATAAAACTCCTGTGGCAATGGGAAAGGTACTGGGGTTAGAACGTGTAGATAAACCAGGCACATTCTTGAGGTGGGTACTGGAGGTCCAAGAGGAATTATATTATTCACCAGAGGTACAGCTGAAGCCAAAGATGAGCCAAAGAGCTGTGAACAAACACTAAGAAAGTCTGCCACAGGGTAAACATGGGGATCAGAAGGCACTATGTCCTCAGAAAAGAAATGATAATTTTGATTGGCTAATATAATTGGAATTGAGCTGGTTTGGACAGGCATTCCTCATACTCTGCCTAAAATTGTAGATCGAGTACCACATCCACATGCTAAACACTTTGGGGTTAATGTCGTGTTGTGTAATTTCTATAACCAACATACCACCCCAAACAATGTTTTGCTCACTACATGTTTCCTAATTGCCTGAAAACTCTCTTACTATATCAGCTGTTTCATTCAGTCTGGCATAAATAATGCTAACTGCTTGTTCATGTAAACTACATTTGACAAATCGGTGTTAAATGTTTTATGATTTATTATACCTGGCAATGTTTACTAAGCCAATTTCACTCTTTAAAAAGTAAATCAAGAACATATTTGCAGGAGGTGTGTGAATTTTAAATCACTTTCACTCGCATTAAATGGTCTCATTTAATTTAATGAGAATAGTCTAATTTCCATTAGGAAGTTCTCTTGTGTTTTACTACTCCACTACCCAAAAGAAGGAGTCAAGTTTATATTCCAGCAAAAGGCCAGAGTTCCATCATCCCTGGACCCGTGTTATATTGAAAATTCCATCCTGCATTGATTATTGGTCTCAATAAACACATTATGAAGGCTTTTATGGCACCAGTCCTTGCAAATTATTAAAAATATAATGGAAAAATATTTAATATTGAAGTGAACTTGTTTCCTAACCCTAGTTTTAAAGAGTTGGCTAATATGGTAATGTTCACCTATTGATATTCCAACACACTTGAGTTATAGTAGAACTAGGAGATACACAGACCTTTAAAGAGCAGCCAGGCCACCCTGGTTTATTGCACTTCAGATGACTTGGTGTCAGGCAAAGTTATCTCTCAGTCTTGAGGCCAGGGATGCGCAGAGTGGACAGCGAGGGCAGCACACTTACTTCACAGGAAGTGCCCTTGCCAATATCTGACATTTACTGAATACTGAAAATATATGAAACTTGAAACAGTGGAACGATGCTTATGGACTAGACATTAGTGTGTGTTCATGAGTACATGCCCACATGTAGGGCAGAGGGGGTCTTGCTATAAATAGACCAACTTTTGCTGTAATCCTTAAAAGAGTCTTTTCTTAAGTATTGAGAATTCAGCTGAGAGCTCTGAATATTCAAATTACTTTGACATTAATAATTATTTTAGTGTGTAAATATTATGATGAAGTATTAAATGATGAGGTAAGAAGGCTTTATTCTATGCACATTTCAACCATGTAGACTGGAAAAGGAATTCCTCAAAAAGGAGTTATCTGCAGTAGGGGACAGAGGGTCTGATATACCTGTGGTAGCTTCATGGTGTCAGCGTGGTTAGGCAGAACCACATCTCCCAGCTTTCTTTTCTGTGCGTTTCTAGTAAGGGTGTGCCATGGGGAAGACTGTAGGAAATTAGGATGGCTGAAGTGCACAGCCACAGAGTGGTGATCTGTGGACACCCCTCAGTGGTGTGAGGCAGTAGCCAGCCTGTGACTGGTGCACGGTCCCCTCAAACTTCCTTCAGCTTCTCTGACTTCTGAGGCAGGTGCTTGTATTTAGCTCTGTGATAAAGGGGCCTGGCTGTCCATCCCATCAGTGTCAGAGGCAACAAGAATGGACACAAGTTTCAGTTGGTCCTTCCAGGGCTCTGGCTGATGCTTGTGGATTCTTCCTATTTTTATGTCTATCTTCCTTTCCTAATTGCCTACAAGGTGGACTATAAACTCCAGGTCAAATTTGTAAGTTGTGTGTTTGTGTATGTGTGTATGTGTGTGTGTGAGAGAGAGAGAGAGAGAAAGAGAGAGAGAGAAGAGAGAGAAGAGAGAGAAGAGAGACAGAAGTCAGAATTCACTCACAGAAACAAAACCGAAAGATATCCATATTCATTTGGCCTTCCACATCAATAAGTTCTATATCTGCAAAGTCAACCAAACTCAGATGAAAATAATTGGGCAAAAAAAAGAACTTGTATATAAAATGAACATATGAACATGGACAGATTTTTTTCTTGCTAGTTCCTAAAATACAGTATACTAACTGTTGATATGATATTTACATTGAATTAGCTATTATAACTAATCTAGAGATGGTTTACAGTGCAAAGGTTATATGCAATACCGTGGCATGTTATAAAAGGGATCTGAGCCTTCACAGATTTGGGTGTCTTCACTGGCTCCAGCAACCAATGGCCTATGGCTACCAAGAGATGACCAGATGTGTATATGCCCACACACGCGTATACATATGGACACATATGCGTACATGTGCATGTATCCTGTAACTCCTGACTGCCATACCATCTCCATACATCACACTGGTTCTGAGGTTTGAGTTAAAGGCTCGGACTTGCTGTTACTGCTTTTGTTGTGGCCGTACATTCTTCATCTCATTGTGGGCGACCTGTATTAGTACAAATGCCCTTGCAGTCATTTTCCAGTACCTTCCCTAAGAGGCTGCTTCAGAAGGCTTGCAGTTATAAAATCTGGGAAGCTTTCCAAGCCTCTTTATTCACTTCTCCTCACTCCTCTTCTCCACTGGTGTCTCTCTACTGAAAAGTCTACTTTATGTCTACAGAAAGGAGATTAGGCTTAACAGAGTGGTTGTGGGAACAGTGTCTTTATTATGTGATGTATACATCTGACTTTGGAGAAGAAAATCCAGACAGAAGTTTTCCAGTGGTGGGTCCTGAGAACTTGGTTTGAAATTTGAAAATCCAATTCTATTTAGTCTTGCACATGGAAAATTGGCTCAGTTCTCTCACGGTGTCTTTTTCGTTTTGAGCTGATGTTTGTGATGGCTGCAGTTGGTATAGGATGCTAGAACTGATGAACTGGCTTGGCAATTTCTTTGTTATTTTATCACTTAGATAAGGGGACATTTGGAATTTTGTTGATAGATTGGCTTATATATGAATAAACTTAGAGTAATCCAGCTTTCTCGTCCAAATCAACATTGGCTCAGCAATGCTGACAGTAGCAAAAATTGCTTGTGATTGCGAGAGCGATTACCTTCAGCCACAGGGCGCAGGTCTGCTCTTTCTCCTCAGCTGACACGATGCTCAGCCATTACTGCAGTGGGAGGCATCCTGAGGTTGCCAAATGTTTTCGGCCAGATGTGAAGGCATGCTGAGCTCGGGTTGATTTGGAGCTTCTTGAAAGCCAATCCAATTTCTAAGAATTTAAATCATAACAGTTCACTTTTACAAAGTGCTGATTTAGGCTTAGTGCCAAGCATTTTACAGGCATTTTCTCATTAGAGCAAGTCTCTGAGGAAGGTGTTATTATCCGCCTGTTAGAAAGGAGAGCACAGAGGACTCAGGGGGTTAAAGAGCTTGTCTGAGAGTCACATGACTAAGAACTGAATAGCCAGGATTTGAACCCAGAATGTTGACCATCAGGCCTCCATGTGCAGCCATAGGTGCTGCCTTGGGAACCAGAGGTAGGTAGGGTAGGAAAGAGTGAAAACCCCGCATTGCTGACTTACAGGAAAAGAATGGAAGCTGGCTCTGCTTTGTCCTTCAGCCAACCTCACCCCCAAATCTAAAGACTTTCTCATGGTTAGAGAGTAGACCAGAAAAGAGATCAATGTGTTTATTACCTTCCAGTCAAAGCAGAAAAAAAAATCACCCAGCAAGCGAGCGGCTGCCCCTTGAGTACCGCCCGGGGTCTCCGGCTGGAATCTGGACTCTGGCAGGACAGAACATCAGAGCGGTGGTGGTATTTCTCTGAAGTTGTACTAAACAAATGGGGAAACTATACATACACATTTTCTCAGGCTACTAACTTACTACTAAATTAGGGGGCGGGAGTGAGGTAGGATGAACAGATACTCCTCCCTTCGGTGAGGCAAGCAAGCGAAAACATCCCACCCACAGGACTCTGGAGGAGTGTATTAATGCCCCGGTACCTACCCAAAGAGCAGCATTTCTGCTCCATGTTAAGCTGTCAGGGCTCGTTCTGCTGAGCAGTGGGTGCAGAGGAAATCCAGGCCCACAGGCTGCTTGCTGGCCCACAGCAGCCTGGTCCCGCTGCTTCTCATTAACGTTCTCCTTGCCTTCTCATGGATAATGAAATAAAATCAATATGAGGACTCTCATTTGACTTATAATGTATGGCTTTTGGCATCACTTCCATCCTTCAGATCTGTAAGAACTAATGAGACAGATCCTAAAGTCAGGACTGTAATTTTAAGTGTTAATGTACTGAGCATAGTATCTCAGTTTCATCATTTTCCTATCTTTCTTTTCTCTTGAAAAAAATCCATTTCCTCCCCTAACATACATAAAGCATCTGTGTTAGATGTTGGGGCAGCTAAATTCCACGGGTTTCTTCACCCAGTGAAGTCAGAGCCTGCACAGGAGACCCCTGCTATGAATGACCTGTAGTCGTCTGATGGCTCAAGTGCATTGGAGATCTTGGGGGAAACCAGCATCTCTGTCCAGGGGAAAGGATTTCAGAGAAGTTTATATAGAAGGCGATGACCGAGATAAAATTGGAAGGGTACAAAGGGAAATAGGCTATGGGAATTTGGATGACTCTAGTGTATAGACTAAGGGCATGTGTGGGGGCATTGCTAAAACCATATGGAAAAGCAGACAGGAAGCCAAGAAGAATCTTGAATGTCATGCTAAATAATTTTCATGATGTGGGAAGGGAAACCACTAAATGAATGATGATTGGAAGCAAAGGGGAGACACGATCAGATTAGTATTTTAAGATGCTCCCTTGGCAGCAGTGGATTGGAGAATCCAGGCTGGGAGATCAGTTAGAAGCTTCTGCTTTATTAATTGACTGATTGCTGAGGATGGAACCCATGGGCCTGTGCATGCCAGGCAAGTGCTCTACCATTGCACTACATTGCAAGTGCCAAACTTTCCACTGTTTTTGACCAGACACAGTGGGAAAAGAAGCCAATAAGCAAACTAAAAATTGTGTTCAGAGGGAGCAGAAACTCCCTCTGAGAGGTCCAGGACTGAGAATAATCAAACAAGAAATTCTGAGCCGTGGCGGTGGCAAAGGGTTTCACGAAAGAGTGACCGACAGTGTTAAACGTTGTGCGCAGACACATCTGAAAAAAGTGACAAATAGCTGTTGGACGTGGCATCTGGCAGAGGGCTGGTGACCCTGACGAGGTTAGTTTCAGTGAAGGGGTGAGTGCAGAAAACTGGGTGGGTTGAAGAGGGCGTGGGAAAAGAAGATGTTGGGAAATTAGTACGGACTGCTATTTTCAAAGGCTTAGCTGCGATGACTAAGATGACAGGGTTTTATTTTTTCATTTTTAAAAAGAAGCAAACAACAAAAAATGGAAATTGCTGTGAAAATGGAACTGAGTCAGCTCCCTGGCTTTTTGGGTTTTTTTGCTAGTTTTGGCTCTTTAATTCTTGAGGACATACTGCAGTTTCAGACCATTGGGCCAGTTGGACTCAGTCACCATGACAATAACTATTATTTTTTTGTCAAGGGCAACTGTCCTGATCATTTTTCTACATTTATGCTGGAAACCCATCTCCTCCCCGTCCACTGAGCCCTCCCCTAATTCTCTTGGTTAATGCGTGTGCCTTGAATTATCCCCTAACACTACTGTTGACCACATCTCACTTCTCTGGCTCAAGTTTTGAGTCCCTTCACTCTGGGTCCTACCCTGTGGACAGACTCTTGAAGGTCATCCAGGGTGCAGTTCTACCCATGCCTATGAACCAGGCCAAGATGTGAACCTCTCCCAGGTTAGTGGCCTCCAAAATGAGTATCAGATGGCAGCAGACAGCAGTATGTCAAGAGTAAGGGCTCCATAGTTGAGTTCAAATCCTGGCTTTGCCACCTGCTAGCTATGTGACCTTGGACACCTTTCTTTGCCTCAGTTTCTTCATCTGCCCTATGTATATAATCACAGAACCTGCCAAATTACAGTGCTTTAAGGATTAAATGTGTTAACACAATAAGGTGCTTAGAACGTGCTTGACGCCCAGTAAGCCCTCATGCTTGTCCTTATAAATAGGACAAGTTCCATAATCAGCTCCAGCAAGTTTTTACCTTTTTGCTGCCCTCTGGTGGCCAGTAAACATATTGGAGGACTTAAAACATAAAAGTTGACCCCTTGCGTGCTGGACAAAACGTAGATTGGATGACAACGATGATGATAACAATGATGACAATAAGTGCTTGATCATTTTATTTAATCCTCCTAGTAACTCTACCAAGGCAGGATCATTATTCCTTTTGTACAAAGAAGAAAACTGGCACCGAGAAAAAATTATTTAAAATTATATGTATATTGAATAAATATCATATGCATTCAAGTAAGCCTTATTTGTAACCAGGCCTTCAATGTAAAAGAAATAAAAATTTAGTTGTTTAGTTTAATGCAGTTAAAGAAATATTTTAATCTGATCTTGTTCCAATTCAATACTTTCATAAAACATATAGTTTTGGCTTCAGATCAAACTGCTTGAGTCGTGGTTTTTTTTTTTCCTACCACTGGGAAATTTGGTTCGGTTCATGGCTTAGTGAAATATTAACATTGAGGTTTAGTTCTATTTGAATACTGATTTGGAGTTAGGTTTGGTTCAAGTCCTGTTTCCAGGAGTCTGGTGAATTTTATACTGATGGACATCTTCAGGAAACAGCCAATGGCTAACAAGAATGCACTGGGCCTCCTTCATCAAAAACATTTCCATGGCCCTCTGGTCTGGACTCATATGATATCTGGTTCTCTTTAAGTTGGCTGTCCTGAGACAGAATAATAATGCTAAACATAGTAGTGAGTGGTGATTTTGCAACACTGACAAATGATCTCACTTTGCTGGATAGACTTCTAAACACACAAATTCATGAATTTAGTCACACATTGATTCTAAGGCATTGTACCTCACAGATGGATGGAGTCTGAGGACTTCATACTTGCCATCTAGTCCCTATTGAAACTGTGTAAAAGTGGTGTGGAATTGTTTTGAATACAGATGCTATGTTCCTGGGACATTATCAATTTTTGATTTAATTTTTTTAAATTCTGATGTTCAACTTCATTATATTCAGAATCCCAAACGTTTTGAGAGAACTGTGTTCTCAATTTTATAAAGCTATTTAATAGGTAACGAGGACTCAGTTTATGGAAAGATGTTTACACACAAATTAGTTGGAATCTATTCATTCTCTTAAATAAAGGATGCCTAGATTAAGATTTCATTTGTGTTGGGATAGTGGTTCATACTTTGGAGCATGGAGAAGAATTAGGAAGCTGGGACCTGAGAGTGCAAGCTGAACTGGGGTCTTTATGAAATCATAATTGTAGTTAACATTTTTGGCACAAACCATATGCCAGCTCCCCATCACAGAGGTACTATAAGTATTCATTTAATAGTTGAGAAAAACAAAGCTTAGAGGAATAGAGTAACTTGTCCAAAATGTGCCAGGGAATAAAAAATAGGATTTTGAGCTCAATCATTTAACCATTCTAGCAGATTTCCAGGTAGTCAGGAATTGGATGCAACTATAAATTAAGATCAAGGCACAGAAGAAATTCAGACACCCAGCAGACAAAAAAAAAAAAAAAAATCAGAGCATGTGCAGAAACCAGGAGTCAAGAGAAGTCAAGGGTCAGAACCTTTTCATGTAGATGAAAACCAGAGAGAGGGAGAAACTAGTCTAATGATAAAGGGAGAAGGAATAAATAAAAGTGGCTGGACAAGACAAGGTGGCCAGGAGAACAGTGCTTGATTGAAAGGTATTTTCCATCCTGGCCAGGTCCTATCTTCTCAGACAGGAACCAACCAGAAACAGTATTGGACTCATTCAGCCCGATCGTAGAACAAAGGGTGTAGATTCCTTCAGCTTGAGTAAACACGGTCAGAAAGAAGAACAAATTTATGCTAAGCATGGGGCCCGAACAATTCTTCATTTTTGTCACACATCATTTAGTTCAATCCCCCATTCAGAGTGGGAGTTTTTCTCCATGGCATCGCTGATCAGATTATTCAGTTTCTGCTTGCACATTTCCGGTCCGGGAGCGCGAAGCTCCCTGCCTTCTAGCTAGCTTCTTTCTTTCGTTGTAGCCTTCTCATCTCTGCAGCATTCTTTCTCTATAGGCCCAAGTTCACCTTCGTGTGCATTATCCATTGTTTTGACTCTGTCTCTGTGCCCATGCAAGATTATATTTACTGTTGTGCATCTGACTTATTTCACTTAACATTGTGGTCTCAAGGTGCTTCTCGGGGCTGGGGATTTAGCTCAGCGGCAAAAGCGCCTGCCTGGCAAGCGCAAGGTCGTGAGTTCGGTTCCCGGTACCGGAGAAAAACAAAAAAACAAAAACAAAAAATCAAGGTGCTTCTCTTTTCTCCCCGCTACATGAAAATAGTGAAAATGTTTAAAAAGAAGTGAAAGAGCTCAAAAATATCCAATAGCTACAGGAGGTGAAGTTACCTGAGGAGCTCATTAGGATATGACCCCAGGTGAGAAGAGATGTCACATCCAACAATAGTCCAGTGTCTCAGCTTCCTGTCCCATCCCGTGAAAAGATCGCCGTCTCAGGTTCTAGGACCACGGTACATCTGAGCAGGGTCTTGGTGTCCTTGAAGAACTGTGAAGAGATAATGGAGCCATTCTCATTTCACTAGCTCTGTACATCAAGCTAGCACTTCTCAAAAACAAATATAATAAAAGTCAGAAGGGAAATAAAGCTGAAGAAAAAAGTAGAGAAGGAAGAAAATGAGCACATGATAAATAGACCTCACCCTAGTTTTTCCAGTGTTTTCTCCAAGTCAGAGTGCCTCCTCCTCCTCCGTGCTCTCTCTAAGGATGGGGAGACAGCGCTGCAATGGTTCTCACCTCCCCGTGGACCAGTTATGGTGGTGTCACATCAGGTGTTGGACATGAAGGGCAGCGGTGATCTTAAATTCAAGTACAAGGTAGACAGCAAAGTGTTTTTTACTTTTACTGTAAAAGGAAAACCTTTACTGAGTACCTACACTCACTGTAGTTTTTTTTTTTTAATCTCACCTAGCTATTTCTGTAAAATGAAAATATTACAGTATGTCTTCACTCACTGTATTCAGCAGATCAGGCATTGCTACACTTCTGGCTCTTCCCCCAAGTCAAAATGACCATGAAATGTACAAATTTTGAGTAATTCAGGACATAGAGGTAGCCAGGACAGCGTAATTTAAGACACTTAAGAAAGAGGACTTCCAGAATTACTTCAGAAAATGGCAAGAATGATGGGATAAAAGTGTTTGAAGTGCAGGGGAGTGTTTTGAAGGGGATTACTGACAATATGTCTTTTATTGTAATACATTTTAAAATTTTAAACATTCATTGCATTTTGTGATTGCACCTTATACAAATATGAAAAATAAAAATAAAGGTGATGGTTCCAGTTTGAATGTCTGTGTCCCTTCCAGAGTTCATGTTGAAATTTCATCCCCAACGCAACAGTAGTAATGGGGGAGCCCGGGAAGGGATCAGGTCCCGAGAATGGAGCTCTTGCAGATGGGATGCCTTATAAAATGGCTGGAGGGACCAGGGAAGTCTCCTTTTCCCTTTCCATCCCTCTGTTATTTGCACACATAGCGATTGTTCCCTCTGGAAGATGCAGCATCCAAGATGTCATTGTGGAAGCAGAAACCAGGCCCTCAACAGATACTAACCTTGGGGGTCCCTTGATGCTGAACTTCCCAGCCCACAGAAGTGTGAGAAATAAGTTTCTGTTCTTTATAAATTTTACAGTCAGGTATCTTGTTACGGCAGTGCATACAGACTCAGGCAGTGACTACCATACATTACTTTTTTATCTCCCAGTACTTACCTGTAGCTGTTGTGCTTACCACGCATCCATCTCATCAGCAAACATTCATTTTTAACCTAGAGCTAGTGTGCGACCAAGCTGGGTTTTGAAAGCAATCAAATTAAACAGTGCATCTAGACTGAAGGCTTAGCGATAAAGCTGGCATTATGCTGAGTAAATGAACAAAAATCCAATCTCGCTGTTAAAGAATTAGCTGCGACCAGCAAATATAAAAGCGTTTATAACACAGGATGTTGAATACTGGACTGAACACTCACATGCTGCTCTTTCCCTTCCAACCGACTGAAACACCTTAAATCTGGAAAGAAGTTCATGCTCCCTTAACCTGGATTTTAAGGAATTTTTCCTTTTGAACTTATTGGGCTTTGGGGTCCTCTCCACTCACTCTGACAGATGTGGCCCCCAGGAGGACAGAGTGGGATTGGGGATGGTGGTGTGGTACCTGAGGATGTAAGCAGGTGAGGGTTTGCAAGTGGTTCTTTGGCTGTGTGTGTGTGTACGTGTGCATCTGTGTGCTTGTTCACAGATACGCATGTGCACGGGCTTCCAGATGGCCCAGTCCTTCCAGTGAACTCCTTGCCAAGCTATCAGTGACCCCTGTAGTAGGACGCTGGAGAATCAGCTGAGCCTGGGAACATGGGGGTGATGGGGCGAGGGGAATTGGACTGCTGTGGTCCATGAAGATAGGAACATAAATTTTTTTCATTAAAACAATCTTGAAATTATTGGCGAGCCCATAAATAGGCTTAGTTAGAGCTGTCCTGGGGCAGCTTTTCTTTGAGTTCAGTTTATTAATGTAGGTTTTTACATGGCTTTTTAGTAAGAACCATATGGCACTTTAGGCCATTTAACACCAAAGCAAAGGCTTCATAAAGAACATTCTGAACACCAATATAATATAAACTTGTACTGCTGCCTTTTACAGAAAAGCAAGTTATTGGGAGATTTGCAGACAATTTCTGTAACCTTTGCTGATAAGATATTTTATTTTCATTCAGAATCATATAGTAAGCCCTTCAAAAGGGAAATAAAGAATCTTGAGTATAAAGTACATGCATGTGTAGTTGAAGAGGATGAGAATTTGATGATGAGAGGATATATATACATATATATATATATATATATATATATGTTATGATTTGTGTCTAGATGTCCTTGGGCTTTTTCAGAGGTGGCTGAATCTAGAGTGTGTGATTGATTAGTAGTGCAATGCTGGGATTAAGGGTGTGAGTGTTATACCTGCCCTAGGGTGAGTAGCCTGCATATAATGTAAGGGGCAGAAAACTTTATCTCTCTGTGTCTCTGTCTCTGTCTCTGTCTCTATCTCTGTCTCTGTCTCTCTCTCTCTCTCTCTCTCTCTCTCTCTCTCTCTCTCTCTCTCTCTCTCTCTCTCTCTCTCTCTCTCA
>NW_004955417.1:11914105-11915253 GCF_000276665.1 Chinchilla lanigera | reverse complement strand
ACTCACTGTGCAACCAGACTGGCCTTGAACTAGTGGTGAACCTCTTCTGCCTCAGCCTCCTGAGTACTGGGAAATGTGCCTGAATGCTGGGAAATATGCCATCATGCCTGGCTTTGACCCAACTCATTAAAAAAATGTATCTTCACATAAAAATATGCATAAAATATTTATAGGAGATTTATTCACAATCACTAAAAACTGAAAGAAGCAAATGAGATATCCTTCAACAGATAATAGATAAAAAACCTAGCATGCATGGAAAGGAATTCTATTCTAATTTTAAAAATAATATAAGGGGATAATATGAAACTATGCAAAGATATGGATAGATCTTAAAAGCATATTGCTAATCAAAGAAGCCAGTCTGAAAAGGCCACATACTGTAGTGTTTCTATTACAGGTACTCCTTGTTTAACAACCTACCTGCTTAATGACTGTTTGGATTTATGACCCAATGCTTGGACTTACAATCTACATTTGGAGTGCCAGGGTCCTCATGGTGACTTCTACAGTATAGTGCTGTAATTTTTGCTGATTGTACTGTACTATAGTTTTATGTTCTGCTATACGTTGTAATGTTGTACATAAGAGGTATGCAAATAATAGCAACACCATCAAATTGGAGTTTCCTTCAACCATTTCTTTGTTCTGGATATCATAGTGTACATACTATATATTATTCCTCATTTACTGACTGTAATAGTTGATACATTGTGTCAACTTGAGAAGTTTAGAAGTTTAACTATGTAATTCAGCATGGGGCCAGGGTCCTCACTTTGTCAACATCCTGAGCCTGTGAGAAGGGCACAGAGATGGTGTAGGTGTAATGGACCCACCCTAGGGTGGGTAGCCTGCATACAATATAAGGGACAGAAATAGTTTTGTCTGCTCCCCTTGTTGGTTTTGCTGTCTTCTGCCACCATGAACTGTTGCCCTCTGCCATGTACCACCCTGTCTTGGAGCCAGCAGATTATGGATTGAAACCTCCACAGACTGTTAGCTAAATAAACCTTTCCTTCCTGTTATGCTTGATACATTGTGTCAACTCGGGGAGTCTAGAGGTTTGGCTAAGTGACTCAGCAGGAAGCCAGGGTGCTTACTTTGTATACATCCTGAGCCTGTGGAAGAGGAGGGCATGGAGATTATGT
>NW_004955417.1:11905503-11914005 GCF_000276665.1 Chinchilla lanigera | reverse complement strand
TGCTTTTGCTGTCTTCTGCAGCTACGAACTGTTGCCCCTCTGCCATGTACCACTGTCTTGGAGCCAGCAGATTACGGACTGAAACCTCTACAAACTGTGAGCTAAATAAACCTTTCCTTCTCTAACTTTGGGTGTCTGCTATTCTGTCTCAGCAATGAGAAAAGTAACTAAGATATTTTCCATACCCCAAGATGCCTTTTTGACCCTTTGAAGGATTTTCTTAAAGCAGTTGAAGAGATTGTCTTCTGTCGCTGCTCAAATTTAGGGCATGGAGCTATAAAGTGAGAGCCTTCCAAAACTATTCTGCACAAAGAAATATAGGCTAATTAGAAAAAGAGCCCTGTGGTTGATCTTACTTCCTTTTTTCCCCCTGGGCTGTACCCTGGTTCAGAATCAAGCTTCTTTTCAAAGGAATTGTACCCACCTAAACAGTTCCTCTCGCCCTTTGTTCACTCTCAGTGATTATCATTACTGTCAGTGTCACAGATGACATCCTTGACACTCAGTCTGGAGGCAGCTGTCCAGGAACATACATATACCAGCGCTGAGCTAAGCATGCCAAACCCAAACATGACATGCATCTGACTGTAGGCTGCTGATTAGGGGATCAGCGCCGAGACCCACGGAACCTCGGCTTTACAAGGGTTATCTATCTGGTAATTTGTGCCAGGAAAGCTCTGGCTCAACTTCTCACCTAGGGCAGACCTCATCATCCAAGGAACATTTGGCAATAAGTAGAGACATTTTTGGTTGTCAGGACAGAGGGAAGGGGTGCAACTGGTATCTAGTGGGGTTAGGTAATGAATGCATCTGTGTATCCTATGGTGTATAACACTGCTCCTCACCAACAAAGTATCTAGTCCCAATTGCTAGTCACCCCACTGTTGAGATACCCTGTCCTGCAGTAATTCAGGAAGCTGCCTACAAGGTGTGCACTGGTGTGTACACAGTTGAAGTGAGGGTATTGCTTTCATTTTTCTGCTCTGTCAAGAAAAATTCCAGAGCTTTATCTTGATCCTGTCTGGAATACCACTGAAGCACTGCCTCAACTCTACTCATCCGGCCATCAAGTTAGGGAGCATAGGATTTTCAAGTAACTAGGCAAGACCTTAGGAGAATGGACATGTGGCCCTGTTGTCTTTTGAAGGTTTTAAAATGAGACAAAGAGACAAAGAAAGTGGGGTGGACTGGCAGAAAAGGAGGGAAAATGGAGCTTTAGGTCCATGAGGTGGAAGAACCTACCTTCCCTCTAGGATGGATTGAAGTCCTCCTGCGGCTGTGATCAAAGGGAGGATATTGCAATGAAAGGCAACATCACCAACCCCAGTCAGTGGAGGAGCACAGGACCTGACCCGGACCTCATAAGGGACTTCCGCAGGTCAGCTTTTGGTCCCCCTCCAACCCGCCCCCTTGTGGCCACAGTGCGCGTTGTAATGTTCTTCCTAAATTGCCTTTCCCAATTGCTTCCTGCCCAGGGCATGCCCAGTTGATTGAGGGAGTTGCCGAGGTGTCCTCAAGAAATGACAGTGCACCACGCGCTGCGGCAGAAGAGAGTTACTACTCAGTTTACATCAATCTCAGATTTTCAGTGATATCATCTAACATTAAAATTGACCGATTGCATGCTTATACCTGGTAATTGGAACAACTAATCTGAAGACAGCAATATGCAATATAACAAGCATTTCTGAATTCCTACCATCTTGTTTAATGAAGCTCTATATCGTTCTGAAATTTTTTTATTACTTGTTGTCTTTAATTGTTTGATCAATCTTGCATTCTTATATATGATAATCTGAGCAACTTAGTTGAAGTTAACTATATGTAATATAACAACCAGGGTTCATTCCTATCATCTTGTTTTGAAATCCTGTATTATTTTTATTTTTCTATTTTAAAAATTAAAAAAACTAACAAAACAACGATGAAGACAAGATCAAAACAACACAAAAACTACAAAAACAATACATGACTTCTACACAAAATTATAGGAATTTACAGTGGTTGCTACATTACATACTGTTATCTTCAATGAAGTTGCTCAGTCCACCAGACATAAGAATGTAAGGTTGATTAAACAATCAAAGACAGTAACAAGTAATAAAATATTGGAAATAATACAGAGCTTCACTATACAAGATGGTAGGAGTTCAACAGTGGTTCTTATACTGCATATTGTTGTTTTCAGACCAGTCATTCTGATTACCAAAGTCAAGCATGCAAAACTGGTCAAGAAAAAAGAAAAGTTTAAGCATTGACTGTTCTTTTCAATAAACCACAGACATCAGCAATACACCTGTTCCAGCTATCCTTATATATACATATAAATTTCATTTTTCATTTAAAAAAAACAAAATAACAAAACAAATACATAAAACAGCATAGAGAGCAATTATACATGATACAGAATTTCAAAACATGGTGATAGGATACTAATAACAGTGGTTATATTACATAATGTTACCTTCAAAATGGTTGCACATATAACCAGATACAGGCATGCAAGACTGATCAAATAATTACATATTAACAGTTCCTTTCAATAAACCAACAGACGTTAATAGTACAATGATCCTAGTTATCCTGTGTGACTTGTTTTTATTGATTTTGTATTGTTTTGTTTTTGTCTTCATTGCTGTTATTTTGTTACTGTTTCTTCCTTTAAAATAAAAATAAAATAAAATTGACAGATTTATTCTTCTCCTGTTATCACCAAGACACTGTCCTGCATTCTGTGGAAGAGGTATAAAGAGGAATGTATCACAGCCCCTGCCTCCAAATACTCATTTGTATAGAACCTTGAAAGTTGGTGAGACTGACAGATGGAGAGATTAGTATTGAATGGACATAACAGAGCACATGCCTGTTTGATGATGCACAATTAATTTGGTGTAGCTGAAACAGATAAAATTTTCATGGCAACAATAAAGACATCTAGAAGGGCACTGGGAGCTGACCATAGAAAACGCGAGCCCCAAGAGGAGGTGAATATACTTCATGCTGTGTGAAGTAGCCCACTGTTGGAAGGAATCGAAGCAGGAGAATGATATGATCAACTCTTTACTTTAGAAAGAGAGGTTTACCAGTAACATGTATGATGCAATGGAAAGAAGGGAGGCTGGACAGCCAGGCAGGGAACTCTGGGAGGAATTACGGAATTTTTTCTTCTTTTGTTTCAGACACCCTGACGATGAAGCTGAAAGGCCAAGCCAGTGGTTGGGAGGCTGGCATTACAGCACAGCAGGGGCTGGAGCCCACACCCTTGTCCAAATCCTCACTGTGCCACTGGTAACTGTTTGATCTTGGGCAAGTCACTTAACCTCTCTGCACCTCCGTTTCCACATCTATAAAATGGAGGCTAGTAAGCAGAATTTTCTTTCCAAGGTTTTTGTCAACAGCTTTAAGTATATCATATAAAATCACTTAGGATAGAATTAGAGCAGATTATTAAATTTATAGAAATTGGTGAACATGCAAGCTGGTGAACATCACGCTATAGCTTGGAAATAAGCTATAGCGAGAGTATTTATACCACAGAAATTGACAAACGCTATCAGTGAGTAAGAAAGAGTAGGAGAGAAAAGGAAGGGGGCAGAGAAAGATGATAAACAGGGAAACAGAGAGAGAGAGAGAGAGAGAGAGAGAGAGAGAGAGAGAGAGAGAGAGAGAGACTCATAGCATCTCAAAAAGTTCTTTGATCATTTAACAAAAAAGGGTCTTAAAAATTAGGCGTTACAATACACTCTGCATTATTTATCTTACTAAACTGTGGGGCTTGATGTATATGAAAACTGGAAAAGTGAAGTGAAGTGGGTTCATTCAAGCAGCATATGCTGGAGGAAATATTCGTGTTACATTAAGCCCAGGACCACACATTTTAGAAAACACCGCGGTTTCATTGACAGCAAGGTTCAGGGGTCGAATAGCTGGTTTGGAGACCATACTACTTGAGTGGGAATCTCTCTTGTGCTACTTACTATCCTGGACAATTTACTTATCTGTGCCTGAGCTTCGGCATGTATAAAATGGAGTAATATCGAGAAAAAATATATATACAGAGGGACAGTCTTGGCGTGAGATAGCTATTTTTGAGCAAAATCTGCAGTGTGATTGGGAATATAGGAGGAAAATTACAACAGACTGTGCAAATCGTGAGCATCCCTGCCAAGCACACAGCAGTACGCTCATGTGCCCAGTATGGAAGGAGTCTGGCTGCACTCTGGTCTTTTTGGCTACAAACCCATAAACAAACAGCAACTGTTGTGAGCAGTGTCGGCACACAATAAAGGACTCCACTGTCTGGTTATATCTGGAAATGGAAGAGCTACCACCCAGTGAGCGATAATGTGATGTTATGTGTTACAGGGAGCCTCTGAGCTCCCATCCCCTCCTGCCGAGCTCACTTACATTGGCTGAATAATGTCTGACCTCAGTACAGTTATTCCTTCCTTTATTCCTAGAAAAGCTCGTGTTTTAAGTCATTACCAGCTATTTAAACCCTGGAGTGAATGAAGAATTCAGAAAAAGTCTTTGTTCAGAGCTGGGCATTGGTGTAAATACATGATCTCTGCCTGGGCTGTTTTGCAGGTGTGATCTCTGTGTGGGTTTTACGATGGATAAATATCACTTGGTGACTGGCCTATTAAACTCCTTTACCCTTGCATTTACCTTTTAAATCTCTCATTTCCTTGAGTTCTGTGACATCATTGTATTTGGTTCTTCTCATTTTTTCTCCTTTATTCCCTTTGTTAACACCTCGTCCTTTTACATGTTGGTAGTCTGCTTGACACATTTCTCAGTTCATTCTATAAATTTATCCTGGGTGTTCTCAGCTATATATTGATACTCTCAGTCTCTAAATTTCTAGCCCAACTATCTTATGAAATTCACTCTTGCTGCTGATAGCTTGAAAGTACTCTGAGGTCAAATGTCCAAAACCAAACCCATTTTTTCCTCCTTCTCCACAACCCTTTCTTCTGGTTGTATTCTCACTTAGAAATTATAGTCAGCATCTCTACCAATCACTCAGTAACCTAAGTTAGGGACCTTCAGATCCTGGAGGGCTTATTTCTTTTAATCCCGCACATTCAAATATCCACCAAGTTGCATTTGTTCTCTCGCTTGTGTCTCAATTAATTCTCCTCCTTTAGTCCCCCCTGTCACTGTTGTATAGTTACATCATTATCATGTTCTATTGGAACAATTGCAGTATGAGGTGTGAAAAAAATTACAGTAAACATTTCATTTAAAAAATTATTAGTGTAAAAGGCAATTACCTGTAGCCCCCTTCAAAATACTCCCCTTTGCTTCAAACTCATTTTACCATTCTTGCCACTTTCTGAAGAAATTCAGGAAATCCTCTTACCTGAGAGGCTTTAGTTGCTTTGTTATGGCTGCTTCAATGTCCTGAATTGATTAAGAACTTATCTTTCACGGTCATTTAGACTTTGGGGAAGAGACAGAAGTCTCAGGGTACCCGAGCTGGTGAGTGAGGTGGATGAGGACACAGCACAATGTTTTTATTAGCCTATCTTTCTGCTGGATAGCATTCGGCAGCAACATTCATCATATTTTTTGTCACACCTCATATAGACACTGACAAAAGGGGACTTCCAGAACTGCTTCAGAAAGTGGCAAGAATGATGAGATAAGTGTGTTTGAAGTGAAAGGGAGTATCTTGGGGGGATTAATGTCAATGTGTCTTCTGTTGTAATAAATTCTTCAAATTTAAATATTCACTGCATATGTTAATCACACTTCATGTTTTCTTAACCTGTTTTCCTGACTTAGTCTGTCTTTCCACTGGAATTCATTTTCCACAAAGGTGGTTGATCACTCTGTAAAGTGAACATTTTATCATTCCACATTCCATTAAAAGCTATCTATTGGCTATCTGTGATCTGGGCCTAAAGGTCACCCTAGCCTCTTCTCTGATCTCTATTTAAATACGCACTCTATGCTCTAGTTACAAGAAAGTACTTATCACTGTCCTATTAGTGTTCATGCTTTTATGGGATTCCTGGATCCTGTCACTCTTACTCTCATTCCTACAGTTCAACCAAATAACATCTCTAATGGAAAGGCCTTCTCACTTCTCTAGTTTCAAAGTTGAGGTCAACAGGAGAGTAGGTACGGTATCATGAAAAGTAAGGATCAGCAACTGATGACCTTGCCTGTATTAACTTTGGTGAAAGGGCTGGAGCGGTCATGGGTGAACTCCCCAGAATCCCATCGTCCGTCCGCGCCGCGGGATCTGCACATATCATTTACATATTCAGCCTTGCCGGCTGCTGCTGTGGATTGCGCTCCGTGCCCCTGCACGACGCCAGTTTCCCTGTTTATGCTGGGTTCCCCTGTATCACCTGCCGAGGAGCGGTGCTCCAGAAATTCCTTCCTCCTCTGAAAACCATCCACTTATTATTTTCACTCTTTACTGGATCACTGCCATCAGTTCTCAAGCCTGTTATTCTGCTGCAAATGATAAAATGAACCTTTAAAAAAAAAAAAACCTCTCACTCATACCGACTATCAGCTAATTTCTTTGATTCCTTCAAAAAAACTCAGAAGACTTCTTTCTATATTATCTGTTATTTTTTTCTCCCATTTGCTCTAAAACCCGCTCCACTCTGGGTTTGCACGGCTGCCTAGACCCTCATTTATCAAGGTCATTAACAATGTAACATAATTCAGACTTTGGTTTTTTTCTCTGTCTACACTCACTCTCTACACTCACTTCTCTGTCTGCACTCACTGATTTACTAGCCTGGGTGACTTCCAATGTTATGAAGTTGTAGATAACTGCTAATTCTGTATCTCCAATCCAGATCTCTCTCCCAAACTCAGTCTTGCTCAATACCACCCTGGACTGCCTCACAGTGCGCTGGTTAGGTTAGTCTTGACTGTCAACTTGCCTGGCTGCAGAGAGACTTAGGAGATTAGTAAAGCATCCTTGGGGGAGTGTCTGGGTGGGTCATGTGGGCATGACCTTGGGGACTTTATGTGGTTTCTGGCCACTTCCTCTCTGGCTCTTGCTCTCTGCTTCTTGGCTGTTGTGACAAGGAATTTTCCTCCATCACATCATTTCTGCTTTGGAGCCAGCTGACCATGGACTGCAATCCTGAAACCAAGAGCCAGAATAAACCTTTACTTGTGTAAGTTGACTTCCTCAGGTATTTTGATCACAATGACCAAAAACTGACTAATAACACGACTGGGTATCTCCAAATAATGTCTACAGTCAAACCTCTGCTCCTCCTCCCCCAAGTCTTCCTGCACTGCTGTATCTATCTCAGGCAAGTCCATCTGCCCAGCTGCTGAGTTCTGAGCTCTTGACATTTTGACTCTCTAATCCTTTCACATCTCATGTGCACTCCATCAGGAAATCACCAGGAGCTGCTTGCCTCTTACCATCTCCGCTTTAACCCCTGGCCTAGAGCAGCTGCCCTCTCCTTTCCAGACCATTGCAGTAATCTAACAAGTGTCTGTGGTTCTAACCTTTCCCCTCTGCTGTCCACCTCCAACATATCTGCCTGAGTGAGCGCTTTAAAAAAATCACTCCTCCCCTCAAAACTGCAGTGAGTACTTCATCATTTTACTCAGATATAAAGGGCAGTCCTTACATTGCCCTAAAGACCATCCTAATCTGAGAACTCAAGACTGTTTACCTTCCTCTTCTTTCTCCTTCATTTTTACACATTGTCCTTCAGTCACTTCAGCCCTCCTCCTTCCTCCCAAGCTCTAGGCATGGTCCTGCCTGAGGACCTACTCTTCAGACACCCTTGGTAGGCTCATTTCCTCAGTAAGTCGTCCTCAATACCATCTTCTCATTAAGACTTTTTTTCTGACAACAAAATCCTAACAGTGCCGTCTTTGCTCATCATCCTCTTTCACTATTTTTTACTTGTTTGAGGTGTTTTCTTTAGATTCATTCATCTGCTTATACTTTTTATTGTCTTATTGCTTATTCTTTATGCTTTTTCTGCTCTCCACAGTAGAATAAAACCTTCATATGAGCAAGTGTATTGTTCATTTTGCTCTCTAATACAAAATAATGCCTGAACATAGCACCTGCTCTGATATCCTCCTTCTCTCTTTTATATATCTCTTTTGTCTTTCTCTTTAAAACTTTAAAAACTTTAAGAAACAATAAGCAGCCTGATTGAAAATGGATAATGAATAGGTGCTTCATCATAGAAAATAATATAGATAAGATGCTCAAAATAATTTGGCATTAAGGAAATGCAAAATTAAAGAACAATAAGGTACTACTCCACACTTACTAGAACAGCAAAAATCCCCAAACTGACAAAATGTATTCCAGCAAAGATATAAAGCAATGTAAATTCTCATTGATTGCTTGTGGAGATGCAAAAGTTACAGCAACTATGAAAGATAGCCTTCAATTTCTTGTAAAGCAAAAGATGATCTGACCCAGCTGTTGAGCTTTATTTATGAGTCTATTTATTTATTTATTTATTTATTTATTTATTTATTTATTGGTAC
>NW_004955417.1:11891568-11904103 GCF_000276665.1 Chinchilla lanigera | reverse complement strand
TTGGGTATTTTGTCTCAGCAAGGAGAGAAAAGTAACCGAGACACCTCCCCAATTTTGGGTGTTGGGAATTTTGTTTCAGCAACAAGAGATAAGTAACTGAGACAGTAAGCCATTCTTTTAATGATCTGGCTGCAGGGATGGAACTCAGTTGTTAAATGAGGAGTGTCTGTATATGGCATTCTGGAAATGGCAAACTATAAAGATAATAGAGCTAAGTGATTGACAGGAGCTTAGGGGTACAGAATGAGGATGAAATATATGAGGTACAAAGTGTTTTAGGGTACTGAAACTATTTTGTATGATACCACAATGGTGGATGCATAACAGTATGCACTTGTCAGACTCATAGACTTTTAACACAAATAATCTTAATAGGTGCAAATTTTAAAAATCTACAAGTTTGGGGGACCCTAGCATGGTATGAGGAATGTACTAAAAGAATCTACATGTATTGAAAATATATATAACAATGTCACTGTAGGAAGGTTGAAGACATGGCCGACTTGAATAACCTTGGAGATAAATAGCCTGTAAGACAAAAAAACATGAGCATGGTAATCAGTTGATAAAGTTGCTTTCCACAGAGGTATAGATTAATAATTCTGAAACCGTTATACTAAAATACTAGGCTGAAAGAATTAAGTAAATGAATGATTGATGGTAGAAACCATCAACAGGTTCTTCATCGTTGAAATAGGAGGTTTGGAGAGGGAGGAAATAATGACCCATGTGGTAATGTATTAGAGTTGGACACATGAATAGGAATTCCTGCTTATCTTAGTACAGATGTGAAAGGTTGTGTATAGAAATATTTATAGATATGTCTCTATAAGAGAGCTAGTTTCCATGCATACCTTTTCTTGCTCTATTGACTGAAAGGTCTTAGAAGCAATAACCCCAGTAGCAAGGAGAACACCTAATGGCCAGATCTTTGTTTCTAGTACCATTCTCCAATGAAGGGAACTAGGGCTCGTTATGGAAATAATTCATTCTCATATTGGGAAAGAAATATATAAAACAAACCCTCCCACCACACACTATGTTGAAGGGTCCCAGGGGCACCGAATGAAGAGCTCTCAAATGGTATAAAGTGGAACAATTTGTGTAACAAAATAAAGCATCATTGGAAGGTAAAAAATGAAAATCTATGAATCTATGCTAATGCAAATAAACAAATGGGTGAGAATGGATAAATCTATGCAGACTTTTAAATAATTTATGTAGATACTCTGCTCTCAAGCATATGGAGCATAATTTTCTATCTGTTCAATATAGGCCGCCCAGTGACCCCCTTCCAAAAATTGCAGCATGGAAAGAGGGTCAATATACAGTGGAGAACATTGCCTATTCCCAGTGCTCCATTGAACACCAGCAGTGATGGGTCACTCTGGCTGTGTATATACCTGATGTGTTGACATGGAAAATGATACATTACTTTGGTGGTAGTCCTGGTAAAATTCATAACCCCAGTCTAATCAGAAGGGGGAGAAATGAGAAAAATCCCAATTGAAGATCCTCCAAAATACCTGAGCAGCATTCCTCAAAACTGTCAAGATTGGGGCTGGGGATTTAGCACAGCGGAACAGCTCTTGCCTGGCAAGCACGATGTCTTGAGTTCAATTCCCGGTACTGGAAAAAACAAAAACAAAAATCAAAGAACAAAAAACTGTCAAGATTGTAAAAACCAAGCAAAGTCTGAGAAACTATCACAACAGAGAGGCTCCTAAGCAATATGACAAGGTATAGGCTTGTTAATATAGGCTCATTACCTATGAGAAATGCACAGTACCAATAGTATAAGATGCTAATGATATGAGAACTGGGTGTAGGATATATCAGAACTACCTGTACTGTCTTCACGATATTTCTGTGAAACTAAAACTATTCTAAAAATATAAGTATGTATACATTTTACACTTCTAAAACTCAAATTTATAGAACACTTGCTAGTTCCAAGAATCCTTTATTCCCTAAACTATTGGCGTAGATGCATCCAGAGGCTCCATCACATAAAGAAACTTGAATGTGTAATTTCTACAAACAAGAAATTTCTCCTACATGTTCACAATACACCCATTGGTATCAGGAAATTAACATGGATGTATAGTCACCATTGAATCTGCAAAATCTATCCCAATAATATCTTTTATCACAAAGGAATGAATTCATAGTTGCACATTGCATTTAGCTGTCAAGTCTCTTTACCTTCCCTCAGTTTGGAATGAATATTTCCTCAATGCTTTTCTGACCTTGATATTTTTGAGATTATAGGCCAGTTATTCCACAAAATGCCTCTCATATTGAGCTTGACTTATATATCCCCAGGGTTAGACTCAAACTGCACAGCTTTGGTAGGAATCTTAGAAGTGATGGTTTCCTTCTTATTGCATGGTGGAGGAATAGCTGTTCATCTCACGGAGGTCCGCAAGCAGAGGTTGAAGGGAGGGGGAGGGCGATAAACCCTTCCAGGCCACGCTCCCAGGGACCCGCCTCTTCTGACAAGACTCCATCTCCCACAGAAGTCAGCTATAAGCCCCCATAATCCAATTACCTTCCAAAAGCCCTGTTTATGAGTGAATGATGCTCTCGGGGCCCATCTAGATCTAAAGCATAATGTTTTGTTTACTTTAATCACTTAATTTGAATGTATTTGCCAACCTCTCCCTCTGTAAAGTTATTGTTCATCAATTTGCAGTTAATTTGGGGAAATTTGCTTTGGGTGATTTAGATAGTTTCATTAATCTGTCAATTTATTCATATATTTCTTTATATTGACTTGGGTCTTTTGGTTTCTTGTTGTATTCAATGGGTTATATGATGCATTGCCACCATTTTTATGTTGATGTTTGCATGGTCCCAGATTTAAACTAGTTTCAGGGTCTTCTGCATAGCTTATCATTCTTTCTGATATAAGAGAATAGTCACAACCCAGTGAGTGTTTCTGTGCCCCAACCCTGGAATCAGGAGATTTTTCCTCACTTCCTGATTCTTCTCAGTGGCGAAACCAAGAAATCCATGCTTGAAAACAAGATTTCGTGCTAGATGCGGTTATTGTCCTTGCTCTCAGGCCCTTTTAGTGGACAGATACTAAATACACACACACACACACACACACACACACACACACACACTCATGAATTCTCATTGAGACTTCTAATTCTAATCCAAAATGCACAAAGTTAAATCTAGCTCCTCCCTTTCCCTATTTATAATTCCACCATCAATAGCAAAACTCCAGCTTTTATCAGTCTCCTCCGGCACTGCCTCTCCTTCCTATCTGATGTCTCCTTACCTGAAATGGGTTGGGCTGCTCCATGCCAGCCTGCCATCTCCCACGCAGATGCCCCCTCCGCCCTTTCAGGCTCTGACACCTCACACCGGGCCACATCTCCCCGTGGGAATGGTCTCCTTGGTTGTATGGGCTCCCACACAGCATCTCATGTCCTGGGGATGCCTACCTCCTTCTCCTCGTGGCTGACATCCTGTACAGAGTGTTCTCTTTTGCTGACACATGTCTCGCCCCAAATGGGGTTTGATTTCCTCCACTGCCCGCACTTTCCCACCCCAGCCTCCAGCATGGACCTTCCCCTCCGTCCAGACATCTTGGTCTCTGTACTTCCTCTACCGTGGGAAAGATGTTGTTCAGCCCCCTAAAAATGGCTTTATAACTGAATTGTTTTGAAGAAGAACAGAGAGAAAGAGGAAACAAGCATTTCTCAAACAAATGAATAAAAAATAGTCCCAAGTTTCTCCAGAACAGAATGTTTAGAAGCATTGTATAAAGACTGTTGTGGTATCCACAACAAG
Source organism: Chinchilla lanigera (assembly GCF_000276665.1). Lineage (NCBI taxonomy): Eukaryota > Metazoa > Chordata > Mammalia > Rodentia > Chinchillidae > Chinchilla > Chinchilla lanigera. Next base: position 11,900,296 of record NW_004955417.1, on the reverse strand, counting down.
GAAATCAACTTTGAACTAAAATGTAAGCTACAACTCATATCTCTCCCCAAAGAGCTTTTAAAATACCCATCCATAATCACAGTTCTCTGTAGATGAGTGGCTAACCTGTGTGTTTGACTCAATAGCTGCTCCAGCTGCTGAGTTTTCTAGGCCAGGGTCAAGCTCTCTAGACCAAAGGAGGTGATTAGACGTGTAAGCCCCAGGTTCCTGCACTGGAATGGGGAATGTTAAAGGATATTGCACAGGAAATATTGGCTATTGTGTTACTAGGGATCCATTTTCAGCTCAGACTCTATGCAGGAAGTGTCTTTTCCTGCCAAAAAGATTTCTAAATTTCTCCTTCTTTGCTATAGCATATGTGACGCCAATGAGGCAAGAGAGAGAAGAGGGCTTGTAATGATCATTAAGGGGCGGAATCACAGCACAGCCTCCTTGGTTAGCAGGTGTAGTATGCAGCAGACAGTGTACAGGATACAGGGGAGGTCAAAACACCTTGGATGGATGTTATGGTTTAGATCTAGAATGTCCTCCCAAAAGGCTCATATGTTCAGAGCTGGAGCATTTGGAAAGTGACTGGGTCCTGGGTGTGCTGTATCCACCAGAGCATTAATCCAAGGATGAGTTCAGAGATTAATGTGCTGTTAGAAGGTGGAGCCTGGTTGGGAGAGGTGGATCACTGGGGGTGGAGGTGTGACCTGGATGGATGCATCTCCCTTCCCAGCTCCTCCCTTCACTCTTTGCTTCCTGGATGCCACGGCTTAAGCACCCTTTCTTGAACCGTGTTCCTCTGTCATCCTGTTTCTGTCTTGAAGCCAGCCAAACATGGTCTGAAACCGTGAGCTCAAGTAAGCCTCTCCTCTTTTAAGTTGTGGGTGTTGGGTATTGTGTCCAGAGATGGGGAAGTGATTAAGATATTGGAGATCCCCAATGAGTATTTAAAGCCTGACTTTGAGCAATGCATAATCACAGTTTGTAAACATTTTAAAAATTAGTGATAAAGTAGAATATAGTCAACTCTGCTCAGATGGAAAAATCTAGAGCCTACTAGAACTATTCCTGTGGTCACACTACATGCGCAGTATCATTGATTCATAACTGAAGGTAGGGTTGTCTCTCAGGAACTCAACACTGGTTTTCTCTTTCTATGTTATGCCCTCTAATAGGTTTGTCACATCCTTGGGAAATACATCCTGAAAATCTCTGCCAACAAATTGTAAATTTCAGCTTCTTCAGTGAGAAGCACTGTATTAAAATGTTGCTTTTTAGAATTACTCAGTTATGGGGAGGAAAATAGATCAAGAAATAATTGTCAATGCAAAGATAACCGTGTTGTATTTATAGACAGTGGGGGCGATGCCATGGGAGCTGCAGGGGACATCATTTATAGTTCATTTTTGGTAAGTATGCTTGTGCTAATTGTACTTTCACTGAGATTCTGGTAGCTAGAAAGAGGAAAAAACTTGTGTAAAATTGCTTATCTGGAATTTGGATTGAGGGTTTATTCCTCTCTATATTTCCAAAGCATTGTCTCTATTTTTTATAATATAATGACTTAGAAACATAATAATTTATGTTCATGCCCATCTTTTCTGCAGGATCTGAAAGTTCCTTTAAGACAGGACTCCATTCCTCCCTGTTACAGCTTCAGAATTTTGCCCAGTTCATATCACAATGCCAATGAATAGACATACTTCACAGGAATCAGGCCTGTCCAGCCCGGCCATGAATGAGAAGCACACATGAATAATCATAAAAAATGGCAACTCTTCATTGGTTGTACTTTATTCTGGGTGCTTTAAATTGTTATCCCACATAACCCTCACAAAAATTTTGTAAGTATCTGAAGTTGAGGCTTACAGAGGTTTGCTCTTGTTCAAAATCACTACTGTGAGACAAACCAAGTTCTGACTATCTTCAAAGTCTTGCTCTTTCCACCATACTGTTCTCTCTTCCTAAAAACAAGGCAAGGGTCTAGGACTAAGGAAATGGCAGTAAATAAAAAGGTCAGAGAAATCTGAATACCAGAATAAGGCGGAGATTCTGTTATATGTCTTCATCCTTATGAAAACGAGGGAGGCTGACTAGCAGTGCAACTGATCTATGTCTGAACGAAAGAACTCACAGCCCAGGAATTGTCAGTGAATGTGGGAAGAGTGTAGCGTGGACAATTGCAGGAGATGGCATGAAATGGAGCAAGACTTGATAACCAAGATAGCTTGCTGATATGGCTCTCTTTTCTCATTCTAGAAAGGATTCCAGGAGGAGAGTAAAGGCAGTCCCCACTAGCTGGCAAAATTCCTTCAAGAGATACAGCCCTCATCTCCTCTCAGTGCTGAAAAGAGAATAAACAGAACCCTGAGAGTCCCCTAAAATCAACTGAAAAACCAACACACCTTGAAGAGGGATTTTGGGCAAAGCAAACTCTACGTTGCCTGCTCTTGTAATGAGAATGAGGACAAAAATGAAGAACTCCACTTGCAAGGATTTAAAAAGTTGCACAGAGGCATAAACTGCTTGTTGAATGGGGATTTGTTCTCTCTGCTTATCTGAGATCAGAGCTAACTGTCTCTTGGTCCTAAGAGTCCTGTTTCTTTCCACTGGGGTGGAGCTGCTTGGCCTATTTGGAACTGGATGAGCGTTTTGTAAATCATTTTAGGTCTCGGTGGTTGCCTGCCTGCCTCCTGAGAGCTCTTTGGAGAAAGAAGTAGATTCATTCTCACATTGTAATCACTCAGCACAGTTCCTGACTTGTGCTAGTTGAAGAAATGAACGACCGTTTATGAAGACATAAACACAAATAAACAAGTAGACAAGTGCAAAGGAAGTAATTTCCCTGAGATAGATCTTATTTTGTTTTATAAAAAGACATGAACAAAATACCATGTCTTAAATATATAAGTGTAAATGTTGGACAAACTTTGTGAAATATTTCTGAGTAGTAAGGTTTGAGGAATGATGGCTTCAAAAATTTGATCTGCAATTCTGTTTCCTATCTAGTGGTCTGGGGACTAACAGCCTGAGATGGTCACAGGCAGGTAAGCTGTGACCTAAGAAGTAACATGCAGTTTTCACTGTTGATATTAAAGTGCAAATGAAATCCAATCTTAGAAAGATGATGAGCACTGGGAATTGACAAAAGGAAAAATTGTGCATGCAATGACCTTATTATTTTCCTATAAAACCACATTATTTCTGCTTATTTTTTCTCCCAGCTTTTCACAGAGCATGATGCACACATTAGCAAGTTGTACAATAATGTGTATTTGTTTTCCAGGGGAGGGTATCAGAGGTTCTCAAGAGGAAAGAAAGGTTTTTGTGGAATGACACTGGATACTCTAAACATTCTTATGTTCTCTGCCCTCTGGAGCACTTTGATCTGATTTTACATTTGAATGTTCTGAATATAAGACATTTAGGGCAGAACAGTGTCCTCATTTTGAACACTTTGATGTGTTTTAGGAAAAGGAAGGAAATAAGAAAGGCTTATAGGGAAAAAACAAATCTCCCAAAACAACCAGGAAGGAGTTTCTTATATGTCAGAGAGCAACCTTGCCTTTTTCCTGCTCATCTCCTGTACTATCCTAGATCAACTCTGACAGTGACACATCTTATTCTGTTTAAAGTTATCCAAGTGATTTACAACAGAATCGTTTCTACCTTTCCTGTGGGGAGTTAGATGGAAACAGATACTAGGTTTGAGCTTTAGACCTTTTTTAAAAAGCTAACTAGTGTAACGTGTTATTTAACTGACTATTTAACATGTTAAATTTAAATAATACATAGTCATCTAAATTGACTTATAAATGCCATTACTGAGCTCAGCTGACTTAGTTTTGAAGAGTGACTGCTAAGGTGACAATTCCAACAGCTCTTTTGTTTCATTGATATTAGTAATCTGTTGCTCCATTGGCTGGCAGTACTCTCCTTGTCACTTCCTTTACATGAATGTCTCAGAACAATCTGCTTAGAACAGCAGAGTCCCAGAAATATGGTCAGTTAGAGCACTGACATTCAAAACACAAATGTCTCCTTAATAAATGTTCATGGATGCTGTTACAGTTTGTGTCTAGATGTCCCCCTAAAGCCTCATGGGGTCATAGGGCTTTCTCAGAGGTGTCTGAATTTATATTGTGTGATGCTGGTATTAAGGGTGTATGATTAGTAAATCAGTCCACTGATTGGTTTGGCATAGTTCTGGCTAAGATTAAGGGTGTGAATGCTACACCCTCCCTAGGGCAGGTAGCCTACATACAATTTAAGGAACAGAAAGAGTCTCATCTGCCCCCCTTGCTGCTTATGCTGTCTTCTGCTGCCATGAACTGCTGCCCCTGTGCCCTGTGCCACCCTGCCTTGGAGCCAGCTGTTTATGAATGAAATCTCTACATACTGTGATCTAAATAAATCTTTTTTCCCTTAACTTTGGGTGTTGGGTATTTTGTTTCAGCAACAAGCAAAGTAACTAAGACAGATGTTAAAAATGAAGGACTTTGAAATTGAGGCCAGAATGTTCCAAATTTACAGCTAAATCCATAAGTAACCTTTCTCCATTCATGTGTCTTTGTTTTAGAATGTTTCATCCACCAGAGGAAATTAAGAGCATGAGTTTTGAAAATGAGATTACTCCAGATTACTGAATGGTCAATCAAGGAAATTAATGAATGTTGACCTTTCAGGTATTCTATGCAACTAGCAATATTTTTACCAGTCTACAATATTTTGTCTATTCCCCTATATCACTGCTCTAATTTGCTACTTCTGGCAGTCCATGTCCCCCAAGTGATCCCACTCATAAAGGAAATAGAGTATTATACAGATACAAGAACTGTTTTTATTAATTATTAACTTTACTATTTTCTATCTTACACACACAAAGCACTTGCTAAAATAAGAATCCAAAACAAAACATATTTTACAGTTTTCTATCACAAAAATAACTCTATTATACAGGCTCCTTTAACTGGGAAATTAGTGTAAGTATCATTCCTGTCTTTGCTCTCTGGAGCTCATGGTCTAGGACCCTTGAACCGTGAATGTGTAGTACCAGGCTGACATGAAGGTAGCAGTGAATGGAAGGAAAGGTGTCCCACAGATGCTGTGGAGGAGACTGTGGTGTTGGTACAGTAGAACTGTAGACTCTGTGAAGCGAAGACTTCATGGAGCAGCTGAAATTTCAATTGGTTTCTTAACAGTAGTGTACTTATGACCTGTAACAAAAACACCACAAACTAGGTGGCTGGAAATTACAAATCAAGGTGTCACGAGGGAAATGGTCTCTCTGATGCCTCCAGGAGAGAATTCTTCCTTATCTCTTCCTCGTGTCTGGTTGCTGCTGAAAATCCTTAGCAGCTCCTTTTTATGCCAGTGTATATGTAATCTCTGTTCCCATCACAGCACAAAGGCTTTCTTCTGTGTGTGTGTGTGTGTGTGTGTGTGTGTGTGTGTGTGTGTTTCTTCTGTGTGTTTTTGTCTGTCTCTGTGCCTCTTCTCTCCTAAAGACACAATCCATTGGATTTGGATATATTGAAGTTCATATTTGTGCACAGCCAATATGACCTTATCTTAAACTGATTACATCTACAAAGACCCTATTTCCTAATAAGGTCACATTCATGGGTTCCAGGTGAGCAGATCTTTTTGAGGGATGCAGTTTAATCCAAAACAGACAGTCTTAGATCAGGTTTCCTAGAAGCAGAGCCTGAAACGGGAATCTTGAGAAGGTGAGTTTTGGAGAAAGTGTTCCCAGGAGACATAATGAGGTAAGCAGGCTACAGCAGGACAGGGAGCCAGCCAAGAAAGTGGGTTCAGCTGGAGTCCAGTTTCAGCCTGGTCCCAGGAGGAGCTCTGGGGTACAAATGACACCAAAGAGTTGTCCCACCTTGGGGCGAAGGAGCCAGGCTTTCTCCCTCTGTTCATCAGTCCTTGGTACCTAGCTGTGGTCCCCCAGACCCTGGGGAAGGGGGATGAGTAACTTTCTGGTAAGGCAGCTCCCATGTGGTCCAAGTTAATTCTCTGGAGAAGGAGCCAGCTGTGAGCAATTAGCAGCTAGCACACACTGGGACTTGGGGACATCAGCCTGGTGAAGAGAAGCGGATAGGACTCCAACATATTGGCTTCAATCCCCAGATCTGCTTACTTGTCACATTAAGTTCTCCCCATGCAGGCACAATTTCCTCTAGAATCTGGCTGTTGTACAGTACTTTACAGTAAAGCTTATAACAACAACAGGATTAGTAGTTTGTAGCTCCAACATCGGGTCCTGAGGAAACTGGTGATTCTTCTTATCTCCTTCCCCTGTATACTCCCCTTACTTCCTGGCTTAACCTCCTTCCAGTCTAAATGGCTTGCACAGGGATAGGGCCAGGGTTTGAGCCTCTATCAGGCTTCCACCGATCTACCTGATTCCTTACAGTGAACACCTGCCTTCACTGCAAGCACAGAGTGACGGAGTAGATCCTGTGCTCCACGTATTTCTTCCTGCCTCCTCAGGTAGAAGCCCTACCTCCTCCTATGGTCAGAATTAATTATTCAGCCTGGTGCAGTGATTCCTTTCTGCACCTGCAAGTCCACTGGCATAAATAAGCCAAAAGAGACCAAGCAGCAGCTTTAGCTGTAAGTTTAGTAGGACTCCTGCTGTATCCCCTGATAGAAGCAACTCTTCTCTAGGAGGTAGGAGTTCCAGCGCACATAACCTAAAGTTGTGAGATGGGAAGCACAAATTCCTCAAGTAGCTCACTGGGCATGATGGTCAGCTGGGCCACCTGTACTTCCCTGTCTTGGATCTCAGACCTATGTATTGTTCCCACTGAGGACATTGCACCATATGGGGACAATGACTTAAGATGTATACTACATCTCTATGGCATTCTACCATGACAGGGGCAGCTCCAAGCAGAAGCCTTGCCTGCTCTTTCAACAGGCCATTCTAATAATGGTGATAGTTTCTGGATGGCACATATGTGGTGTGACCAATGGGTTCTATTATCATGTGTCCTCTGCATCTCTCTTTCTTATCTAGTTGGCTCTTATTCTGAGGCAACATTATGAGGAGTCCCAGGCCAACATACCAGATGCCCACCATGCGAGCCCTTAGAGAGTAGTGGTGGCTGAGGCAGTGCAGCAGGAAAGACAAACCCAAAGCCAGAACATGTGTCTGTCTCTGTTAGGACAAAAATGTTAGTTTTCCTTCCAAGATGAAAGGTTTTTAATGTAATCAACTTGTCATCAACTGGATGATTCACCTCTTCCAAGGATAGTACCACATCACAGGTCGGCTTAGTTTCTATTCTTGGCACGTTAAGTGTTCAGCTATGGCAGTAAGTATTCAAATTCAGTGAGAAAATTATCTTCCACCATTCCCAAAAACCTTCTAGGGAAAGTTGCTTAGGCAAAGACCACTGAAAATTTTTGAACAGTCAAAAAGAGGAACTGATGAATTGTTTTAGGAGATTAACCTGGGTGCATCTTGCATGTATGTTAGCTGCTTGCCCACCTAGCTTTTTCTCCCTTATTGTCAGTCAAATTGCAGTTTAGTCCAGAGCCACCCTCTTGTCCATTTCCAGGCTGGCATCATGGCAGTTTAAGATAGCCAGGAAAATCCTGACACACATACTGCCGCTTACCACATCTGGCCAATGAGAAATAATGGAAAATATACTGGGAAGGCTCCTGGGCATATTTTTTGTTTTGTTAGAAGTTTACAGATGCATCTGCCCATATTGCTCTTCCTGCTTTCTACTTTGAACATGGATGTGTTGGCTGTAATTGTTGCAACTGTTTTACCACTATATAGGAAAGTTTAAAAGATAAAACAAGAATATATTTTTATATAATGGAACACTACTCAGCTATAAAGAAGAATATACTTGAGGCTTTTATAGGTAAATGGATGCAACTAGAGACCATACTGATAAGTTAAATAAATTCAATTTGCATGTGTAAACATTGTATTGTCTTCCTAGTGTAAGAAACTGAAAAAGTAAGTAAGATCCAAAATCTACAATGGGTATTATGAAAGGGAAAGGAACTACTCAAAAAGAGAACAATTGGGGTGGATGAAAGGAGAAAATGATATAGGAGAAAGAAACTCCAAACCTGCTAGATGTCTGGTACGAGTTTGTGTTCTCTAAAATTGAAGAATGAAATTTAGTAGCAATGGAGGTTAAGAGCAGAGTATATTATTGAGAGAAAGAAAGTTTCTGTCCAAGAGAGAGACAGAAGGGGACCCGAGTGGGTTGGACAGGACCCTGCCTTTTTTAGGGATTTTTATAGAGCAAATCCATGATGTGAGGCGTGTCCAAGTGGAAAACATGGGAAATCTCAAGGTAGGCATGAGGTGGGACAAAACTATGCTCAACCAATAAGATTACAATATAACTATTAAAGCAAAATTGATTAAATCAGTATCAAATAGAAAAACAAGTCACGCAGCAAGCAGCAAGTGGGCATGAACACAGAACAGGGGCTTTTCTATCACCTATGTAGGTGATAGAAAACTATTTAGAATACCAATCCCTGATGTTTATCCTTAGAGAGGTATGTGGGTGCATTTGTTTCATCTTTTGTCTTGTGGTCTGGCCCACAGAGGGAGGTGCCTCTCTCCCCCACAGTTGCAAGGCATCTCATCTTCTGCACTGGCTCCTTTCAGGGCCCTATCTGACTGTCTGTAATATTTTATCTAACTTAGCTTCCTACAACAAAAAGAAGGAATGGAAAAGAAGATATATATATA
>NW_004955417.1:11880124-11891239 GCF_000276665.1 Chinchilla lanigera | reverse complement strand
TTTTTTGTATTTTTGAGACAAGGTCTTGCTGTGCAGTTCAAGCTGGCCATGAGCTCACTTTGTAGCCCAGGTTGGTCTGCAGCGATCCTCCTGCCTCAGCCTTCTGAGTGCTGAGATTACAGGCAAGTGCCACCATCCCCACAATGTCTATATCTTATACCCTGAGCAACTACTGTGAAGATAATAGCACACAGTACATTAACCGTTGTTAAGTTCCTATTACCTTGTTTTAAAATTCTGTATCATTGTTTTAATTTTTTTTCTCTTTAAAATAAAAAACATTTTTAAAGAATGTTGGTTTTAACCTTGTCTGTTAAGTCAAATCTGGCAATTGGCTATTTCTGAACTTTTCACGTGAGAAAAATAAACCTGTATTCATTCAAGTCAATATAATCAATTTGAAGCTAAATTTATTCTCAAATCTTAGTTTTGTCCAGAGAAGGAGTAAAAGCCAATAGAAAAACTACTTAGGGACTAATGGAGTCAAGATTATGATGCTAGAAAGGCACGAATAAATGCAAGAAAAAATTCAAAGAATGTGTTCAGAGGATTAGTACAAGTTTGTGGATACTTGTAACTGATAATGAATTTATTTTTATCCTACTCCACCATAATCAAAGTAAAAACAATTCTTCATTATCACATAATAGTCATTCCATTTTCACACTTCTGCAGCTTCTTCACATACCCCCCAAACCTGTGCCCCCTCTGGGTGGTTTGAGTGAGGATTCAAAACCCACACATTTCATATAAATTTCCCTTAAACTGAACAGTTACTTCCCAACCTTTTTTTTTCAAAGTTGATGCTTTGTTGGAGAAACTAGGTCATTTGTCCACTTGACTCTCCTATATCCTGGATTTGGCTCATTACTTCCTCCTGCTGTTTAACTTGATTCTTCTACTCCCCATAGTTCTTCCAAATTTATAGTTAGATTTAGAGGCCTTACTATATTCAGTTTTAAATTTTTATGCAAAAAGTTGTGTAGCATATTTCTTACAACCTCATATTATGACATGTATAATGACTTTCTTATTATCAAGTTTCACTTAATGGCTTTAGCACCCACTGGGGATCATTGTCCGGAATTACAATTTCATTAGCAGTGGTACAAGTGAAATTCTCTAATCCCATTATTTTTTCTTCCTTTCTTGGCTGGAATTCCTCTATAAAGAACATAAAGAAGAATATTATCATGACATACATTTAGTAATTCTGAAATACAGCTCATAGAGGAAAAGTTAAATGAATGTTTGATACTTTTCTTTACAAGGCCTCACAGCAAATCACTGATGTCCTGGCACTCTAAATGATGATCAGATAAGGTGTTTTGTTCATTTGTTTGCTTGTATGTTTTTGGAGAGTAGCAGTACCAGCCCATAAAGTTTTGTGTATTTTGTATGTTAAAATCCACTGTAGTCATTGTGAACTTATTTGCTGGTAGAATCAAGCTATCCTTTTGGCATGACCCTTATTAGTCTTCAATTGTTTTCTTCCTTTATAGCACAAAAAAGTACCACAAACAAGGAGTCGTTTGTTTCTTTAGATATCGCTTATTTCTGCTTGATGGAAATGGTATTTCAGGTTAAACCTATTGCAAAGGATCTTCATTACTATTGGATTATCAATCCCTCTAAGTCTCTTCAGTGGATAATGCTATGATGTATCTTCTTTTCATAAAGAGAAAAAGAATCATGAGATAATTTTAATATTTCTCACCCAAATTTAATATTATACCTGTTAGATTGTTAATGTAAATTGTACTTTTCTAGAACAGGATTAGAACATCTATCATGTGGTAGAAAGAGTTAGTTGACAGAGTGAAAAAAATAACACAACTTAACTGTATGCCTAAACATAGCAAAGCTTTAACTAAGATGGCTTTGTGGACTTGGGGTTCCTTCCCATTCACAATGAAAGAATTGTACACGGTGATCACTATACTATACCTCAGCTTTAAGATTCTCTGCACTCAGACCCCCACAAATAGAATAAACATTTTTATACACTTCAGCAACATTGGAGGAGTAAAAATAATGGACAATATATTTAAAAACAATGTGCCTATTAATAGGAGCTCATTTATTTTTAGTGTTTTGTGACTAATATTTGTTGAATGATTTTTTATTGAATGTACTGCATTATTTTAGGTACTCTAAGAAGTGCAAATAAGAAAAAGACCCCACCCCAGGGGAATTTTGTCCTGGGTCAGGAAATAAGGCACATTCTCTTTGTATAAAACTTCTAAGGTTCTTGCTGTGCACGAGGGGGTTAGCTTTGTGATGGGTACAGCTAGAGAGCACAGGGTTTGGAGTCAGGCAGACACAGTTTCTGTTTACTAAAAGCAGCCAGCTCTGCAGTGCTAAATAGGTGCTAGAAAGTTAGAACAAGTCACGGAGGAGAAGAATTTCAGCACAGTGTGGTAGGAGATACTGAGAGAGAAAGAGAGAGAGAGAGAGGGAGAGGAGCTAAACTGAGGCATAGGCAAGGAAGTCAAAGCTGTGACTCTGTAGGGTCTTTGAGCTCAAAAGAAGAAGCTGACAGGGCCAGGCTAGGGGTGATTTACTGTGGCATCCAATTGAAATACGTGACCTATCACAGTGCTTCCTCTCCCCAATTAGGGGAAATACCATTTCCCTTCACCAAGCGGTGCGTGGCAAAACCATGATTCCACAGTTGAGGAGACTCTATGGGGGTCATAACACCAAGATCAAGGTCAAGTGGTCAAAAGCTATTTACAACCCATTGGTCACCGTTCATGTCAGCCAGGCATATCCTGTGTAGCTTTCTTAAATGAAGTAAATACACCAGACCTTGGGTTTTTGGCATGGTTGTGTGGCCACATATGTTTGTAAGTTATCCAGGAAATGCAAATAGCAACAGTGAAAAGTGCTGGGTTGTGGTGTTCCAGAAACATGGTCAGGAAGCACCTACTTTATTACTAAGGGTCTTAATTTTTCCAGAGAATCCATCAAATGTTAATTCTGGAAGAGGCCTTAGTGAAATCCAGTTATTTAAGGATGTATAAACTCATGCTCATCAAAGCAGGGGAACTTATCCAAGGTTACACAGGTCATTAGTGTTAGAGACTAGGTTTAGAAGTAAAAACATTTTGTCCCTCCACTATTTTTACTTTAGAAAATATGGAGATCTAAAATTACTTAATGAATGCCTTTGGAATAACTGGATATTAAGTCAAGGTAAATCCTTTAAATTCTTAAAATAAGCTCATAATTACAAAGAATAGAAGAAAATATATTTATTTTATTTGTAGAGACATGACATGATCACATCATGTTAAAGCAATAAGACAGTTTAATGTATTGAACTACGTGAAGGTATAACTATGCAGTAAAATGGCAAAATATAATCAAAAGAAATATGATAAATTAAAAGCCCTTTATTGATATCACAAATATAATAGATAACTGGAAAGACATGTAGAGAATTTTCCTGAGTAAGATATAATTATTAAACACATAGGAAGATGCTAAACCTCATTAATAATCAAAGATTTATATTAATTAAAGTGAGATACAATTATATACAGTCAAGCTTCACATAACAATGATGATACATTCTGCAAAATGTGCACTTAGGTGATTTTTGTCATTGTATACATCACAGGGTCTGCGTACATAAATCTACTTGGTATAGCCACAATACACCTGATCAGTATGGCCTAGCTCCTGTCACATATGTGGTTCATCATTATGAAGTTCACAGCTGTCTTTTTCCTTCATCTTTATGTATATAAAACCTGTGACAAAATTTTGTTATTTCCTGGTCTCTCCTTCATGTCCTCTGTTCATTATCTAATTCTCACATTTCTCTTTCCCAAAACACCCCATGACAGTATATCCCCAATTTATCAGTATTAATTACAGAACATTGCTGTAAGCAACAGAAAGTGATTCTGACCCATTTAAGGAATAAAAAGGGATTTATTGGAAAATGTCAGGGGAGTTCATAGAATGGGAGGAAGAACTGATCAAGCAAGTATCAGGAAGGTCAGAAACTGAGGAAGTTCTCTGGACATTAGTAATATGAATCTATATTGCATATCTTTTAAGTACTTCCATCAGATGACTATCTCCAAGGGCTGCCCAAATCAGTAATTATTTTCTTAGTGTTAAAGATATTATGCTTTCATATAGTATTAGAAGCCAAGCAGCAAGGATCGGGAACTTATTTCACAGCTTGATGTATTATTGACCGTCTGGTGCATATTTGATCAATACAGGCCAGTGAGAGGACAAAACAATGAGCCTGACTGGTGGAAGAGTGTGGGGCAGGACAGTGGGGACAGGTGACTCCATGGAAAGACTTATGTGATTGCTGATCCTGACCCACATCTACTAATGCTGTGAGAGAGAGAAAGAGAGAGAGAGGGAGGCAGAGAGAGAGACAGACAGACAGAAAGAGGGATTCTGAAAAAAATGTCCACCTGCTATTACTAGTTAGCTCTGGTTTCCTATAACTTTGTAGCCTTCTGCTCCAATGAACAGAGCAATATCACATATGCAATGGGAGATTTATTTGATCTCTTTATCCAGGAGCAGGCCTAGGACACTTGTACCACATGTTTCCCCCCAAAGCATCTATTGTGCTCCTCAGAGGGCTTGTGAACACAGCATCATGCTACAAGGAAGACAAAGAAGAAAAGATCCCCATCAAACATCTCAGCAGGAAAGGCTTCTAGATGGACGAGAAAGTGACCCTCTAAAAGGTAATCACAATAGAAGTCAAAGCTCCTATGAAAGATTCCCAGCCATTGCCTCAGTGGAACTGGGAGGCTAGTGCCTGTTGGTGCTTCTCTTCCTGGAGAGAGGAAATCTTACTTTGCTCATGATAATGGTTCTCCAAAAGGTTGTACATAAGAATCTCCCAGAATAACAGTAGAATATGGGCTCTTTTCCTGGTAGAATACTGTGGAGGGATCTAGGAGCCATATGGTAACAAGTTCTCCAAGTGACTTTTAGACAGCCAAACCAGAAGTGCACTTGGTTTTGGAAAACTTTTCCCTAGAATTAGGATGGTACCATGCTAGTCTACTTTCTGTATTTTCATGGGTTAACGCAAGCGCAACTGGGTTCCATGTCAACCAGATATGTAAGGGTTCTTTTTCATCAAGAGAATTATCAGAAAATTATTACATACAACATGGCTAGCACACTTTTCTCTTAGTCTTCCTCTTACATATTATGCAATAAACAATGAAACTAGAATATCATTAGACATTATTATTAGACATTCTTGGTGGATTCTAGAATATAGTTAACATATTTACATGAACAAAATATATTTTCCTTATAGAACAAATTTAATTTGCAAGATGTGCATTGAAAGTATGTGTATTTTTCTCCAAAATAATTTATTTGTAAAATTCAAATACATTTCCTAACAAAAATATACTTAATAATATTAAAACTTTATCTTTTCTAAGCTTTTTTAAAATTTATTTTAAAAATAAAAGAAGGAAAACATATTAACAAACAGACATCCATTTTTTGTGAAGAGGGTACCAGGAATTGAACTCATGACCTTGTGCTTGCCAGGCAGACATTGTGCTATATCTCCAGCCCTTTCACTTTATTTTTTGGGTTTTTTTGGTACCAAGAATTGAACTCAGGACCTTGCACTTGCCAGGCAGGCACTGTGCAACTGAGTCATATCCCTGGCCTGATTTTTTTTTTGTTCTTTTTTCAGCATTTGATTTTCTAGGGCATATGATACAATTGCAGATCATATTGATATAGGGGAAAGAAACTCCCAACCTGAAAGACATCTGGGATGACTTTATGTTCTCTAAAATCTCTAACTCAGTTGCCTGTAACAATATTTAGGGAGCATTTGCTATGGATCAGACACTATTCTGGTTACCTTAAATGTTCTAACCACTTTAATTATTACAAAACCCCATGAAGGCTATCGAATTTATCCTCTATAGATAAGGCACTGAGACAAAGAGAAATTAATGGATTTTAGCTATGTCAACCTGCTAGTCAACAGTGATGCTAAAATTGAAATTCTGGTAGTCCTGGGGCCTAGGTCCCTACTACCTAAACTACACTGTCTTTGTAAGCTTTCATACATCAGTATCAACACAGACATTCCTTTCTGGAAATGCCTCTTTTCCTGGTAAAGCAGATTCTGTCTGTTCCCTGTGGAGTAATAGGCTCATCTTGCAGCCTCAGGATTTGTATCCAGTTGAAAAGAAGAGGAAACATTGAGAAAACAAATTCCACGACCTCCGCTAAACCAAGAACCTGCAAGCAACCGTGCCCTGAAGCTAAGCCTGAGTTCTTATTAATGCTAAGACCGCCTGTGATTTTTGTGAGAGATCACCTAAGAGTCCAAGCAGTTGCACTTATAGGTGGAGATTCCTTGTTAACAGCAGACCACAACTTTTAAAGTCTTCCATAATTTTTTTGAAACTTTGTTCCTGAAAGGACAATTTGTTCTGGCTCCAGAATGATAACTACTCCCTCTGACACAAGATTACTTCCACCAGACCCTCTCCCAATGCAGGAGTCTCTGTTCTCACCCGGGAATTTGCTGAAGAGGTTTAGCTGTTGTTTCGGCATGAAGCCCCCGAGCGGACCTTCGCCCGGATCCTCATCCCTCATGTTGAACATTTGCTCTGACCTGCTGATCCACACCAGATCCTCTTCATGATGAATGAGACAAGCCTCCCAGACCTGGAAATCCTCAGTCAGCCACCCTCAATGGGTTTCAATGGAAATGTACCGGAGGGGTTAGACAGACAAATTAACATTTTTGTATAGCCCACATTTACCTGCAGACAATTTAGTTCAGTCTTAAAACAATGCTGTGTTTCAGAAACAAACTTCAAGCTGCAAGTAAATTAAAGGGGAGCTCCAATCTTTAGGTTCCAATGCACATTCAGGGAGACCCGCACAAACGCTTGTTAGAATCCCCTTTGCTTTTGACTATGCAGCTGCCCTTGAGTCCTCCTTCATCCCTGTCTTCTCTTTGCTTCCTCCAGTCCTGCATCTCCCTTGTCTGCTTGACTGCAGCTCCTTAAGGAGATCAACTTAGGTTTGCTCTGAAGAAGAAGCCTTCCAAGTAAGAGTGGACCTGAGGCACTGGAAATTTAGCCGACAAATAGGCTTTTCTTAACTCCTTACCTTTAGGAATTGAGTCTCTGAATATTGCTATCTCAGTATTTATCACCTCACAAAGTATTATTTGGAACATTTTACAAAATAGGGTACCCTCTCCTCATTAGGTAGTTCAGATCACTGTTGAGTTATGGGGACTCATTTGGCCTCAGTCCTCACAGCAGCTGGATGGGCAGGAAGAGCAAGGCAAGTGAGTCAATTCTTAGAAACAGTTTTTCTAAGAAAGCTAGGAGATCAAGGGAGATCCTGAAAGGAGAAAGATCCTACAGTGGGCACCCAAGGGCAGGAGGAAGAGCTTGGGGCTGCGTTGCTCTTCCCACCAAATGCCCCACCTACTTGCTTTGATCCAATTTGTATTTTTGATCCACAAGTCACAAAAGAATTCTGAACGCTCTTTAGAGGTTGAAGTATGCCATTAAGAGAAAATCATCTCTGTGTGCTAATCATTTTTACACATATGCACTTATACACATGTACAGATAGACATACATGTGTATACATATACTCAGATGCAGCTGGGAAAAAGTCATCTTGAAGGACTACAAGGATAATAAAGAGGCAGTATTTAGTGTAACCCAATAAATCAAAAAAGACTTCATTGATAAAGTAACAGACACAGTGAGTGATTCAATGAGTATATGATATTGCTCTAGTTTTACCTGAATGTACAAGTTTTCTTATTGTGAATGTTTGAAAATGCACATAAACTATAGTCTTCATTCTGTTTGGGGCAGTAGACATTTCTTGATTCTCCTTCTGGAATATCTCTCAAATTTTTTGTTTGTTTGCTTTTATCATTCTCCTTTCTAATCTGGCTGCTTCTGTGCAGGAATGCATGACTCTTTCTGGGATACAGTGCAATTCAATTTATGTCTGATATCTTCCAAAGAGTTTTGAAGCTTCCAAACAGGACCAAGTATTTTGAAATAGGATAATAAGAGAGGAAGATGCAAAGTGAAATCTACCTCCTGCCCCTACTTCCTTCATATTAGCTTGAAATAAAGTCATGTTGTTTACAAATGAGGAGCCACCCAACAAGAAATGTAGGGTGGTTCTTTTCTTCCATGCTGTGGGAAATAATGGATTTGCTTTGAATGCCTTGTGCTGGGGGTGGCTGATTGTTAAGGAATCAAACCACTTCCCAAGTTGTTTTTAACTAAATTGTTGCTCCAGGGTTTATGAAATCTCCCTCTCTAATTGACGTCTTTAGTCAGTGCTTATAATCAAGAAAATTGCACTTGAAAGGTAGAGAGGCTGATCTTGTTATTGGCATTAGAAGGTTTTGCTTTGTAATTACAAGCTAAAGAGTCTAGAAGCAGTGCCTAGGCTGCTGCGCTTCAGATCTCATGCAGAGATGATGGTATGTATCTTTGAGCAAACTGTTCATCCTCATCAAGAAAAACCTTTCTGTTCTTTGCTGTTTTTAGCAAGAGGCACCATTGGCATTTCATCTTTCAAGCTTCTATTATCTTATCCTTATCATGAAATTATTGATTGTATTCATTCATTAAGAAGCTGGTTTGGGATCTTGTATCTCAATCTATATCAATAATCTACTATGTTCCAGGCACTACCTAAGAAGCTTTATAAGCAAGGAGCTGGGGATATAGGCCCAGGCAAATAAAACAACTCTCTTAAATTTAAGGCAATATGATCTGCAAGGCTTGGGGAGGATACACATCAGAGGTCAGCAAAGTTTTCCGTTAAAGGCAAGATAGAAAATATTGTAGGCTTTGTGTGCCATATGGTCTCTGTTACAGCTGCTCTACTCTGCTCTGATGATGTGAAATCAGCCATCAGCAACACATACATGGATGAGCAGGGCTGTTTTCCAAGAAAACTTCATTTTATCTATGGACATTGAAATGTGGATTTCGTATAATTTTCATGTGTCACAAAATATCACTCTATTGATTTTTTTCAATCACTAAAAGATGTAAAATCCACTGTTGGCTCCCAGGGCCTTATACAAACAGGCAATGGGATAGATCTGGCCCCTGAGTTATAGTTTGCTGAGTCCTGAAAAGTCTAATCTCTAGGACTATCTTGCCACTGTTTGGGAGTACCTGATCCAGTAGACAGAAGAGCAACTCTCCAATCCTTCTTTTCTGGTGTAAACATTTGCCAACCCCTCAGGGAGTTGTTAGATTCGGAAAAATGTCAAAAGATACCTATAGGACATTCTCCACGCTGCACCTTACCCCATGGTAACTCTGCAAAGTGTAAAATCCTTCCTTTGAGGAAATTCTTCCCAAGGTCTAAGCTTCATCCACAGTGCTGGATGCAAAGCTTTATCACCCAAATGAGGTCAAACATAATGCATGTAAATTATTCCCCTGTAGACTGGATTTCATGGGAACAACTCAGCTGTAGATATCGAGATAAACAGGAGGGCAGTTCTGTGGCTTGGCTTTGGTGAGCACAGGCATAGGTAGCAACACATCAGCCTTACTGTAGCCACATGGAAAGAAACTCTATGAGATTTAGTGTCTGTCTCATACAGCAGTGTGAAGATGGAATGAGTTATTTCCACGGGTAGTGAGTTTCCTCTACCGGAAGTAAGCAGGGATGGACAGGGTAGAGACCGCTTTGTGATACTGGGGAGAAGGCCATATGGAATCTGTAATGTGAATTTATAAGTCCAAGTGTGATCCTGTACATTGACTTTCTGGAGCATGTCATCTGGTCTCAGCTGGAGGAATGACACGAAGAGAGAAGAAATTAAAATGCAATATTTCATCACTCCCACTGTTTTACTCTTTAGATCACACAAACACGACCTCCTAACTTGGCAGACATGACTACTAAGACCTGCAGCTCCTTGGGTCTTCGGGATGGGTAAAAAAAAAAAAAAAAATCATTCAGCGGGGTGAGTATTGTACATCCAGGGTTAGGTTTCTCTTAGCTTCATGAGCAAAGCACCACACATTTTAGTAAAAGAGGATGAAAAAGTGGAGGCGTTTCATTTCATTTTATAACCCAGACTAACGTCTTCTCCCCTGTTGATTTCTGATCTTAGAAACCAAATACCTGCTTAGGGGAATGAAGTCTGAAAAGGGAAAAATTAAGTTGAGCTTTAGTTAAGTATGTCCCAGTGGTCAGCATTTAAATTAGACCTCAAGAAAAAAAGTCTTATAAGCCAAGTAGTGAACCCCCCCACCCTCCTGGACTCTTAGGATCCAAGCCTCAGACAAAGGGCAGGTCCCCATGGCAGCTTGTTCTTGCACCTTACTCTTGCACCGGCTGGATGAACTGCTGTGTCAGCAGCTCCATGCATCATTAACCGACCTGGAAAAGCTCCAGCTGCCTTCCTCTTACACTCTCTTTGTACCTCTCACTTTAAAAAAGCTTTCATCAACATCATCCCAAACATCTTTTGTTTTCCCAGCTGGAGAAGCCTTTCTCTCTGTTTGCATCCCATCTTTAGCTAAGTTCTTTTTGCCCTTAAGATCTGCAGTCATGAATCAAAAGAAATCATCACCTAAAAACTCTAAAGTGAATCTGAGCGCGTTGGGATTCTACATCCCATCTATCTTCTTGGAGCTGCCATGTTTAGTTACATTTTCCTATCTACTGTTGGTGGTCATTGTCTCCCCTTCTTTCGTCCTTCCTATTGGAGGCAACATACGAAGAGCCTTCTAACAATATTTTCTTGAGACTTAGCTGCGATACAACACAATCTTCTTTTTGCTTGGTGGGTTTTCCAGTCCCTCAGTAAGGCAGAGGGTGATATGTATGTTGGGCTTATGGTTAGAGTTATTTATTACATAAAATGAACTCCCATTCCAGAATTCCCCCCCAACCTTCTCTGCAAATGGGGTTATAATAAATCTAGGAATAAAAATGGAAGATTTCTTTCTCCTCTCCTTCCTCTTCTTTTTCCCCTTTGCCATCTCCCTCCTTCTTCTCCTCCTTCTCCTCCTCTTCCTCCTCCCTTCCTCTCTCTCTCTCTCTCTCTCTCTCTCTCTCTCT
>NW_004955417.1:11761526-11880024 GCF_000276665.1 Chinchilla lanigera | reverse complement strand
CTCTCTCTCTCTCTTCAGTACTGGGGACCAAACCCAGGGCCTTTGCACAGTGCTACATCCCCAGCCCTTTGAAAATGTTTGTTTGTTTATTTATTTATTTTGAGACAGGGTCTGGCTAAGTCACTAGCTTCCCAGGGTTGGGCTTGAACTTGTGATTCTTCTGCTTTTGCCTTCCAGACTAGCTGAGACTATCATTGTTTCTTGTGTCCATTTTTTGTTATTTTGGGCTATGATAGGAATAGTGGGCAGACTAAGTTTTGTGTATGTGTGGTTAGATGCAACTCGAAGTGATGAAAATATTTTTTAGGTGAGCTGCTGCTAAGCTGGTGAGTTGCTGACATTTAGCTCAATGAGTTCAGCTAGGCTGTGATACCATGCCTTTCTCTTTGTCACCTGTTGCTTCTTTTTAAATTTGAGAAATACAGCGCTCCGCTTATAAAATGGAGAAACTCAGGAGATTGAGCAAAATTTAAGATACAAAAAAAATGGGTAGTGCAAAGTTTGTTGCTGCTAAGATATTTTATTTGTCCATTTATGTGAATCTTGTCTTTTGAATGATATTATAAGCCCTTCCTGGCCATGAAGATCTCTCTGGATTTTTACTGTTATCATCAAAAGATCACTTTCAAAAGCTAATCTCATAGTCACAAGCTAAAAGTAGAGGTTCTGATTAGGAAAGAACAACCTCCAATGTCCTCCCAGATAATTTCTGAGTGGCAGAAATGGGGAGGGAAAAGGAAAGAAAGCAAATGGAAATTGATAACTTCTAGCACCATGGAAGGTTGGTCTTTGGTGCCAGTAAACTTTAGGAAAAACTACAAATGCTGCAATGTTGATGTCTTGAAAC
Source organism: Chinchilla lanigera (assembly GCF_000276665.1). Taxonomy (NCBI): domain Eukaryota; kingdom Metazoa; phylum Chordata; class Mammalia; order Rodentia; family Chinchillidae; genus Chinchilla; species Chinchilla lanigera. The sequence goes on along the minus strand of NW_004955417.1, from coordinate 11,879,177 downwards.
TTCAAGGACCAAGCCTTCTGGACACGCAGCTTTCATACAGATGAGAATTCTAAAGCCTGAAGAGGTAACATTACTAGACAATATGAAGGGTGATCAAACAATATGATGAATGCTAAAAATTTTAAAAATTTATTCCAGTAAAAGACCCATTGACACTAATCTCCTTTAAAATAGTCCCTCTCATTTTGAACAGTTATCTCATCTTTCTTGATACTTTCTGGAGCAGTTCTGCAAGTCCTCTTTTCTGTCTTGAATTGTGCTGTTGTGGTTGCCTTGGTGTCCTGAATTTGTTCAAAATGCTTACTTTTCATGGTCATTTGACTTTGGGAGAAGAGACAGAAATCACATAGTGCCAATGCTGATTAATAGCATGGACAGGGATGTGTTTTTATTTGACAGAAATTATTATTATTATTATTCTTTATTATTATTATTATTATTATTGCCATACCTGGGATTGAACTCACGACCTTGCACTTGCCAGGCAGGCGCTTATGCCACTGAGCTATATCCCCAGCCCTTGATAGAAATTATTATACAAGCAGTACTGTGTGACAGCATATTGTCACGATAGAAAATGAAACCACTTGCACATTCCCAGCTTTCTATCCGCATCATCTCTTAAACACTCTATAATCCCTTATAATATTCAGAGTTCTCTGTCGTGTTCCTGGGTACAAGCTAATTGCACCATTGCATCAAGGGAAAATAGTTCAATTAGCATCACCTTGACATTGGATCTTGATTGACATGCTTTTTTTCTCATGAGAACTGGGTGATATCTATTGAAAACTCTGAACGTTCATTTCAGGAGCATAACCAGAAAGCTAAATTTCATCTCCTGTGATAATATCTCTTAAACAGCTAAAACAGCTTCAGAGTACCAATGAAACTGACAGAAATTCATATTAATGTGCTGTAAGCCATGATGTATGGAACACTTTAAAGTACATCTTCTCTTAACCATAGATTGCAACTGATGACTGCACCAAACAAGCAGAAACTGGTCACACTGTTCTTAAGGTTTGATGCGTTGCTTCTCTTCATTGAGAATCCCCACCTGTTGGATGGCATGACACAGTAGCATTCACTGAATTTTTTTTTAACCATAATATGTATATCTAATTCCTATAGATCTAGGAATAGACAAGACTCAACTCTCATTTCTTGTATTAGTAGATGATCTACAGCTACTCCTCACAGGTACACTTATACTGGTTGTGTTATGGTTTAAATCAAGAATGTCCCCCAAAGGCTTCAGAAGTAGGGCTTGTGGAAAGTGACGGCTGCTCTGCTTGTTAGTGGAATCTTCTACTGCTGAGTTCAGTGGCTGAGTGTGCTGTTGGATGGTGGGGCCAAATGAGTCAGGTCACTGGGGAAGGGGTATCTCCTTCTCTGGCTCTTCCCTCACTCTCTGCTTATTGGTCACCATGACAGGAGCAGCTTTCCTGGCCCAGACCTTTCCACTATGCTGTTGCTGTGTTTAAGCTGCCAGATAGGAACTGAAACTTCTGAAACCGTGAGCCATAATCAACCTCTTCCTTTAAGTGGCAGATGTTGGGTATTTTTTCTCAATGACGAGGAAAGCAACTAGCGCTGAAAGACTGCAATACAGTTAGTGACCATTTCCTTGGGTCCCAGAATATCCCTGCTGCCTTCATTCCCCAGGCTTTTGCCCTGGATCCAACCTTACCAGTAAGCCTTCTCCATTATCCTTCACTAAAGTTTAGCCCTGAATACAGCAGGAAACTTCCCACACCCAGTTCCAGCTCAATGGCTCACGTCTGTGCTACTTTGTCAGTGCCCACAGCATCTCAGATAAATAATTTAAACATTAATTTCACTCGTAATTGTGAAACTTTGCTCTACCTGCTGTTGGCCTCTGACCACAGCCTCAAGCGACCTCCACCTGGTGAGTTTGAGCAGCTACTAAGCTTGCAATTCCAGATTTCTTTTGAAGGGCTCAGCCATTTTGGGACACATGAACTGCCTTTATAAATTACCAGTCTTTGTTTAGGGATCAGTTTCTATTATGGGCTGAATTGTGTCTTCTCAGAATTCCTGTGCTGACCGGAATGTGACTGTATTTGAAGATAGGGTCTTTAAAAGAGTTAAAGTAAAGTGAACTCACTAGGGTGGGTCCCAATCCAATATGGCTGATGTCCATAAAAGCAGAGGAGATTGAGATACAGACAGGCACCAAGGAAAACCATGTAAAGTTGAGGGTGGCCTCTGTAAACCATAGAGAGTGACCTCAAAAGAAACCACCTCTGCTGATGCTTCAATCTGAATGTCCAGGCTCCAGAGGTACGAAAAAATAAATTTCTGTTGTTGAAGCCACTCATTCTATGGTACTTTGCCAATCCCCCAAAATCTAATACAGTATCTCTGACTTTGTCACTGATCTCTGCCTTTAATGGACACATTTTTGAAGCATTAAGTTCTTTTGCCAAAAGTATTACGTTTAGGATGCCTATCCATTCTAAATTAAGAGGATAGTTGCAGTTTACACCATCTATCCTGGCATATTGTTTATGGTAGTTCTCTTTATTTCAAAAGTATCTCAGTTTGGACAATAAAGTAAATGGTCACTCTATTTAACCCTATCCTGTATTTATAATTTTCTAACACATTCTCAATCTCTTCCTTGTTAAGTACTTGTCACTTCTGTCTTCAATCCTTGATACTGGCTATGTCTGTTAGGTGCCCTGAAAATGGTCTGGTTCACGTCATGGTCTACCAGATAATGGTATTGTTCAGTGGATACACATTGTCAGCAGAGTGTTGAAAAGTTTCTGAGAAGGGTTATATAGAATTAAGCTTCATTTTACTCCTTAAGAAGCGGAAACTTTGCACAGAACATACATAAATCAGAGTCATCCTCTGTCATCTTGTTTTTGTCCTGCACAAAAAGTAATTTTTTGGAAAATGTTCTTAAATGCTGTTTAATCTCCCCATCCAGACTCAGTGCAGTGAATTTATGGCAAGCTTCAGAATACGATTAATGTCCACTTCTGTCCCACCCCATCTTGTCACTGGCTGTGACAGTAATGCTGCTGGCAAGACGACAGGAAGAGAGCGGAGAGGCTTTGTTCTTGGGGAACATGCAAATGATAAGTGAACTGGCGGTATTTCAAATGACCCTGGGAAGCTGTTTTATGGTATTGCGAATGTGGCCTTATCCCAGCATCTCCACTGGATCACTGCAATGCCTTGTCTTCCTTGCCTCCCATATTAAATTAAAAGAAATTGCACTCACAACTCAAGAAGACATCCATCTACCAGGTCAAAATAACGTCACATATAAAGCTCGAAAGTTGTGACCAAGCGAAGAAAGAACAGAAGACATGAAGCCATAAAATCCCTCCTTCCCTCTCTCCATGTTTGATCTTTTTCTGCAGTTGAGTGGCTGCGGGTGATATGAGGTGGTAGGCAGGGCTCAGGAGGCTCTATTCTGAATCAAGTTCAAGATTTCTCAGTGCTGATGATCCTCTTGAGGTGGTGACCTTATCCAAAGATTCATTTGGCTAGTGAGGATACGGCCCACGACTGAGTCATCTTAGCTCCTTATCTAAATAGTTTGTTTGCACTTGGATATATGAACTTTTCTTTTTGGCCCTCAGACTCCCTGTCCATGTAGTGGATACAATGGCATCCAGTGACCCATTTAATAGAAATGTGTAGTCCGGGGCTGGGGATTTAGCTTAGCGGCAAAGTGCCTGCCTGGCAAGCGCAAGGTCGTAAGTTCGATTCCCGGTACCGGAGAAAAACCAAAAAAAAAAAAAAAAAAAAAACAAGAAATGTGTAGTCCATGTCCTACTGAAATCTGCTTTTCACATCCAAGTGGACCAAGGTCCCTGGACTGCCTTACAGTTACACAATTGTCTTTGCTAATTTCCTGCTGGTAGTCCTTTCTTCATCTGTCCACACACAGATTTGGAAAACAGTTGTGGAGATATAAGAATTGGTGTTTCCAGCCCCAGGAGGTAATTTACATAATTATGATAACAAAAATGAAGAAAATTGAAATGGTTTCCAGACACAGTCTTTATGTCTCATATGTTGTCATGAGATATTCTAGCAAGCTTATATTTTTGTAACATCTGTTAGAGAATATTTCAAATGCACTATGGTTAGACATCATCACTATTATTTTGTTAATAATCTTGGGTGTAAAAGTGGGGGCCAGACCATTAAAGTGGGAGAGATACTTAGCATATCCTGCTTGTGGACCAAGCGCTTTCTGTTTTTCTCATCTGACTCTTGATAAGATATGTAATAGAATGAAAGAAAAAATTCCCAAATCACCACTCACAGGGTGGAAACATTTTAGAGTACCAGTGGAGGGTTGAGAAACCAACATGGTAAGTACTATTGTTACTCAATGTTGTTGTGAGTTAAATAAAAAGAGAAGAAAAATGAAGCTTGATTCATGCAGAAACTCTTTTATATTTATATATATTCTTAGAGCTTTGTACCTTTTACATATGTATTTGTATTTAAAATCTGCTTATAACTTTGAAGACTGACAGGGAAAAGGTCTTTACTGATTTATATATTTAATGGGCAAATACAATGAAATACAACTGCTGGATTATCAGTGCAGATTCCAGAAACTGCTCTTTCACAAGGGCATGTGAATTGACCCTGTTATAGATCCTTTGGCTTCGAGAAAGAAGTAGCCATTTTTCTGAGGTGTTCCAACTCCTTTCTTCAACTAATGCAAGCTGCTCACACATGCGAGAGTCCTCAGGCCTCAAAAGCATGGAGGCTTGGAGTCAGGCTAAGGACTGAAGGGCCATGACCTCCCCAAGTGCTGCTAGGATGGAGCCCCACCCCACTCTCTCATCCTTGAAGGGGGCACTGGGCTGTGGGACTCTTGGGATTCCTGGGCAGGTGAGGGGAAGCAGTCTTGCCTTCATCTCAGCTGAGCTTACCCTACTCTTTTCTGCCTTGCCTCAAAATGAACCAGCGATATAATTGACACTAATCACTCCAGTCTGCTCATTCAAAAATTATAAACTGTATCCTTTCTATAGGACAGATGCACCATTACTTCACAATGAATGGCCCAGAATTTAGATTGTTTCAGTTCCTTTTTTAGCCTTAAATTTAGAGCCCTCCTCCCAGGGCAGCTTTTGACGTTAGGTTCCGTGGGAGAAACTGTAAGGGCTCTGGAACAGGAAATGCAGTCTTTTGGCCAAAATACAGGAGCTGTAAAGTGCCTGTGGTTCCCAAGGATGGGGATGGTGCTTTGACAAGTATGTGGTGATGGCCAAGGAGTCTGTTATCCAGGGAGGTTGGGGTGATGGCGCTCAAACCTTCCAGGCTACAGTTTTTCAATAAAAAACTGATTTTTAAACAAGCCGAGAAGAAGGTGTAAAGAGATGTGACTTCATTGCTGAAAGAGTGATTGTTTGTGACTCTAGGAGTCAGGATATCATCTCTGAAATTCCAGATTCTTGGAACAGAGCTATAAACTAATTCTTGCTATTACATACTATTCCATGGCTTCTCCTCCTCCTCCTTCTTCATATTCTCATCCTCTTCCTCCTCCTTCTTTAATGTGGACCCAGAGAGTTTTCTAGAAAAAGACACCATAAAAACTGAGATTCATTTCAAATTGTTGGCTCAAAAAATCTGCATAGAAGTGTTGTTGATATCGCTGTGCATAGGTCAGTGTTCTCCAAAGAAACAGAACCTATAGGATGTATTGATACGTGGAAAAGGAGTTACCATATTATGTTACTGGTACATGCAATTATGGGTACTGGAAGTTCAAATCTTCAGTGTACACTGACAGCCAATGGTGCAGAAGAGGTCTGAAGGAAGTCTACACAAGAATTACCTCCTGCTCAAGAGGCTAGTCTTTTTGTTTTCCTAAAATCTTTAACTGATTGGATAAAACACACTCACATCTTAGGAGACAATCTGCTTTCTCAAAGCTTGGACAAAAACACCTTCTGCATTGACAAATAAAATTAACCACCACACTGTCATGGACCCAAACAAAAGGAGAACTTCCAGAGAGAAGTTGGTGTCAGCCAGAAGTGGCTCTGCTATCTAGGTGACTTTGAGACACCAGGACAGAAGGGGGATGGAGGCACGGAGATAGGAAACAGGTGCCCAAGTGACATGTCATGAGTACACATGCTCAGTGTTACTGTGGGGGTGCTCAGTGTTTGTGGAAAACTCAGCTTCCACTTTGGGGGAAGACTTGGGAACCAGTTATTGAAACCAACGCCAAACAGCGCTGCTTGTTCCTGAGAAAGAGGATGAGCTTGTGCTCAGCTACTGCTCCATTCTTGAATTCCTAGGTGTTTGGAGGACCATAGGCAGAGATCTTAGATTTTAGATTGGGGTAGAAGGTGGCTGAGGTGAATTCTTGATGAAGATCACCTCAGGTCACCTTTGCAGTAGCTCAGAGGAAATATTCAATTTATGTAAGTATATCAGACATGGCTTTCCCTTTATCAATCCATGATGACTGACCTTTAATGAATTAGAGATAAATCCATTCCACATTGCCTGGATAAAGATGTAAGGCTGATGCATAAATCTTGACTTTAAGAAGAGGTAAATTCAAACCAGAGTTAGGAGCTCATGCCTTTTGAGGCCAACACAGGGATATTAATGACTCACAGTTACATAATTATTTGAGTCTATTTATATCTCAGGAACCCTACATGCCGTATTCCTTGCTTCCGTTGCATCCACACTGATTCTCTGAGCTTGAATCTCAGGGAAACCCACTACCTCTCATCAGCGGCCCCATCAGACTTCTTGCCTGCATTCCTCTGCTGGACAGAAGTCTTTGGCTTCCTTTGCTCTGTTGTTTATTTGTGTTCATTTGCTGGAAGAATAACTCATTCATCTCTTCTTGAGCCGGGCTGATTGAAAAAAGAAATTCAGAGCTTGTTTTCAGTCTGTTCCTTTTAAAACTGTCCCCTTCATCCCAATTTTGCTCTCAAGAGATATGACCATTGTGGAAATTAAATTATAATTAGGGTCAAACACTTTGAAATGATGACCCCCAGACTGACCCCTCTGTCTGTACTCTGAAGTGTCTCCTGTCAGTGCACCCAGCATTGGGTTCTGGGCCATTTTAAACCTGTTTCCAGAATCGCCACCTGACACTTTGCGTTGCACAATGCTTTGCCTTAGTAAGCGCATCTGTTACATGGTACAGCACTAAACGCTTTCCTGAAATCCAGATAAATTATGTCTGCTGATTTAGTAATGTGGCCCAAGAATTCAATTTAGGTGAATTTATCAGACATGGCCTTTCTTTTATCAATCCATGCTGACCAAGCTTTAATAAATTAGAGATAAATCCATTCCGTATTGGTGGATGCACAAGCTGAGTGGAAGGGTAATCGGCACCGGATCTGCAAACATGCCCCTTCCTAATTTCCTGCCCTTAATGTGCTCCAGTCTGTGACAGGGTACATGGTGGCTCATGTGAATTGCTTTAGACTCCTGAAGAGCTAAGTGAGATGGGGGGCTGGAGATAATGTAAGTTTCTTTAGGCCTGAGAACTGTAGGGAGAAAGGGCATGGTTTAGTTTTCTGGGTAGCTCTGCAAGGACCGGCTTCCATGGAAAGAGGCCGTATAGCTTTGAAGGCAGTCTCGCTTCATCTTGGGCCTCAGTTTCCTCAGCTGTGTACTTCAGTTGCTGGGAGAAATGGTCTCTCAGGCCCCCTTCAGCTCTAATAACTTTCAGCTACAGGGAAACAAAGCAGGGAACAATTACTTGTACACCAAGGTCAGATGACACTGGCGTTCAGACTGGCCTGAAGTTGCACTGGGATCCTGAGTGGGGTCAGACTAACTGGGCCACAATTAAAGGCATCCATGTCTGAACATCAGAGGGCTTAAGAAGCAAGCAACATTAAGATTTCTCTTTCTCCCATAAATTTTAAGAGAAAAAATAATCTTTGAAAGGATGACAGGGGTGTTTTCTATAACCACTGTTGTACTTAAGACATTGACACCCGCTGAGTTAAAGACAGAAATCTAAACTTGGCAACCTAAATGAGAACCTAAACTTTTCAGGGTGACCAGTGAGAAGATGATCGCTTGGTGATTAGACTTTACCATGACACAACAATAAACTGTACTCTTGCAAACTCACAATCCCATTCAGATTCCATAAAAGATCACAACAGCCCTGCAAGAAAGGAATCTGTTTAACTTTATATAATCCAACATTTTGTAAATGCAGTTGATGTGGGGACCTATTTCATTTGCTTGGTTTTTTCATGCAAGGCCTATTAAAACCACTCAAAATTTAATAATCTAGAGAGCACAGTTTGAAAACTACTGGTCTAACCTGTGCAGAGATCCTCCTGTCTGCTTGCGTGTCATGATGTGAAGGCTTATTTTTTAAGTGTCAAAAGTGATCTTCAAGTTGTGCTCATCCTCAGTTCCCTTGAAAAGATATTTTCCATCTTGGCTCCACATTCTCCTCTTTGTAAAACCTATAACAACTTGCCAAATGGGAGAGTCATTGCTTAAACTACTATTGTTGCCCCTGAAAGCTTTTCACATTTAAAGATATCCATAAAGAACATAAATAAATGGTTGGGTTAACATTTGTTCATATAAAACCAAAAGCCCTTTAATAAAAAGTTTCCCGTAGCCCTCACTTCCTTGGAGAAGAAGTGGGTCGTGGAATCATCTCTGTTTGGAGTGATGACATGTAGAGGAATCCTGGATATGTTGTGTTTTGAACTAGGCAAGCAGGAGAAATGCCGGCTGCGACCTGAGGATGCCAGGCTGGCAGGCGCTGCATTGAGGTAGAAACACAACTCGGGTGCTGCACAGAGAAGGTGAGAGTGACTCTTTTAAGCTGGCCCTGGCATCTGCAATAATTGCTAACAGACCACATTTTTCCTCGCTTCTTTTCACCCCTCCCCCAGCTCCTAGCATGCTAGCCGCACACTTTATTTCTGAGTTATTAAAAATTACATCTTTCTTATATTGATTCTTGACAGTTGCCAGCTGATCCCTAATTGTTTCCAGGTCTGAGGTTTCAAATTTACTGATTTCCTTTTTGATGTTTTAATCATTCTCTCTCCCCTGCTCATTCTCTCCCCTGCTGATTTACCCTGTCTTCAGAATTTCTCAAACTTTAACTCTTTTTTTCCCTTGTTAATTTTTTTTTTTTTTTAACATTTTGAAGGGCACAGGCCAATCAGGTAGATGGGCACAGAAGTCTCTGCATTTCTCTGGCTTGTCTTGAACAACTGCCGTTTACAGATCTCCCTGGGGGTCACTGTGGAATCAGCCTCCTCTGGACACGATTCTTCCACCTTTTCCTGAATATTTGTGGGAGTGATTTTCCTCTTGTGTTTAGGCCATGCTTGGGGAATAATAGGCGTGGTGCCTCCCAAAAGTTATAGAATAAAATGGTGAATTATGGGATGGAATGTATATAATAATTCATTTTGGGCATTTGGGGAAGGATGGAATTGGGATCGGCCTGTAGCAAAGTAACCTTAATTCAGCAAAGCTGTGAGAATTGAAATGACAGTTAACTCCAAGAGGTCAGAGAATGTGTGTTTGTTTAATGTCATGTCCTCAGTGCTGGGAACAACTTGTGGCTAACGCTAGGCACTGAGTAAGTATTTGATGATTTAAGTAGGAATTTTATTCTTCCTCTTCATGATTCTGACCAACAACTAGAGTGCGGGACAAATTTAATGATATCTTGCAGGAAACACCCATGCTTCTGCTGAGTGACTTTCCCACTCTTAGCAGTCTCCTTTTATGGTCTAAAAATATATTCTAGCAATGATATCATAAAACTTCCCTTTAAGAAGCACACAGAGACAGGAACATATATATCAGAATATACAGGTCCGTAGAGTATTTGAAACTGGAAGGAAACTTGATGTCCATTGCATTCAACACCTGAATTTCACAGTGTCACAGTGGAACACTTGGAAGTGAAATGATTGTTTCCAAAGAGGCCTGGACTGTACAATATACTTGGTAGGCACTATATGGGCAGAACATTCACTGAGGGCATGATCGCTAATTCCTCAGCATCTCTGGCCCCTGCACACACAGGTAGAGTAGCCTTTTCCAATTCTGAAAAAAGTTTTGAAAAATTATCTGGAGAAGATTGAAAAACTTGAGGAGCATAGACAGGACCCAATAACACCTCTTACATGAGGCTTCTTGTGGGGACAATAAACAGCTCTTCTGGAGAACTGGACAAGGTGGATGACAGGTGTGTGAAGGGAGCATGCAGTGTTACTTCTGTCCTCAGAATGGAAACTACAACGAATACATTGCCTCCCTGAAACTCAAAGGTTAGGGTGTGACTGCTCTGGGAGAGTGTAATGCAGGAGCTGGGATACAGGTGCTGACGATGCTCCTCCCTTGGCCGACTCAAAGGCATCAGCAACAGTGTCAGAAAGGGAGTGCCAAGGAAAAAATAAAAAGTCTTTGTGAGATATGTCTGATGCTCTTGGGGAAGTTTCTGAAGTGGGTCTTACATTCCACCATGAGGAGTCCAGCAGTGAAGTTAGAGTTGCTATGATTCATATGGCTTCATCTCGACCCACAAACTAGTGGGATCCAAAAAATTGTCAAATAGGATATCAAATGGAATGGAAGATGAGGAGATGAAAATAAATACTCCATGGGATCTACAACTATGCAAGACCAGAACAAGTACCAGTACCAGAACTTAAAGAACAGAATGATTTGCTGGTCCCCAGTTCTTTGTACATCCTTTTGTTAGAATTATATGCCATGCCCTTGCAAGGACATAAAACTTATTTGTAACTTTCCTTCCTCTTCTAAGCAGAGAAATGCATTTATTTCCCTGCCCCTTGACTTTGAGTTTGGCTGTGTTGCTTGCTTTGACCAATATAGTAGGCAGAAGTTTGGATGTAATTGCTTTACCTTCTACAATTGGTTTGTCCTCTTGAGCTTCTTCCATTTGCTATGAAGATAGGTGATCAGTTAGCTGCTGGTCCCAGTAGTATGAGGGGCTTGTGGAGAATACCTGAACTCAATCCAGACCCTGGAGCCACCCAGGGTCTATCCTAAACACTAAAGCACAGCTGCTCCACTACATTGTAGATTGGCCACCCTGTAGTTTACTTACCAACCTCTGCAACACCGAGGTTTTTTGAGGTTGTTTGTTACACAGCATAAACTGATACTGCAGAGGAAGCATGGGTAAAATGTATACACAAGTTAAAAATGCATGGAAAAAGGAGAATCCTAAACCACATCATTGTACAGGGTGACCAAACCTTACCACCCCAAATCTTTGACCACATGATTAGCAGAGGCTTTGTGAGGAATCAAAGACTGGAATAGAGTTCAAATGAACCGGCACTATGGATAGAAGTGGGTCAGAAATTTGAAAGAAAGGCAATGGGGCTTTGCAACACTTACAGCAATCAAAATAAACAGTTGTGAAACTAGGAAAAGGCAATCTGCAGCCCAGGGGTCTGTTGCTGAGCTGTCTCAGCTTTGGTACATTTAATCTATCGCATTAACACAGCTTTTAGAGTTACAGTCCCTCCAAAGGATTTGGACTGCACTTCTGTTGCAGTTGCCAAGGCCTAAAACTGTCAATTAGAAAACCATTTACCCAAGTAAACCCCTCCACTTACTGTCAGGTGAAAGTTATGACTCCAACCTTCATCTTGGCCCTTTCTTTTCACGCAGATCCAAATTCTCCAGATCTGCTTTACTGTATACATCACATTCCCACAGCATGTTCCAGAGAGGAATGAGCTTTGAAGCCATGTGCTGTGTGGCCACGCAAAAGCTAGCCCCGTGGCTTTGTCACAAAGTAGGTGTGACGCAGTGACTTGATTTGACACGGAGCTGGGCAAATCCTTTGCGTGACTGCTTCTCCTGACATTTCAAAAACGTTTAGTTCTAGCTTGTTGTTTGAATAAAGTAGGTTGAAATGAGCTGCCTATGCCTCTGGTCCCATTACCTTCACACATACATAAACACATGGGTGATTTCTGCACACGATCCTTTCTGATCTGGGAAGCATATGAGGAACATGGCCTCTTGTACAATGTCCCTAAGAGACACCACTCCCAGGACAAGGGAAGTTAACATTTCCTCAGCCCTTCTGCCCATACTTTCTCATTTCATTTGCCCAGCACTCCTAAGAGGAGGGCCCATTAGTTCCACCCTGCAGAGAAGAAAACTGAGGCTAGAGAGATGATGTAATGAGGCTGTGATTTTAATACAAATTTGTCTTACTTAAAAGCCCATTTCCCCCCTCTTAGAAAGAAAGCTACTACAGGAAAGGATGCTGACATCTGTCCTTACATCAGTGTAAGATAAGTCCCTCCCGTGTAGACTTGTCTGAGTCTCAGCACATGCTTCCCATCTGAAAATGGCTGAGCCATTGAACTAGAGAAGCACTATGTAATGTCACATACCTACACATACACAGCCTCTGTCATTATCCATATACCTCACTAGAGTGGTGCATTTGTCTTAACCAGTGAACTCATAACACATCATTGTCACTCTTGGTATTGTACATCCTATGGGTCTAGACAAAGGTGCCATCACATATATTCACCATTACCTTATCATAGACTATTTTCACTGCTCCCAAATCTTTGCTCTGCCTGTAGACCCCTCTCATTCCCTCCCCACCTCCAGGGCCCACTGATTTTTCACTATTTCCATAGTTTTGTCTTTTCCTGAATCAAATATAGTTGGAATCATACAGTATTAGCCTTTTCATATTGGCCCTTTAATTTAGTAATAGGTATTTAAGTTTCCACCATGTCTTTTCATGACTTGATAGTTCATTTCTTCTTATCATGGAATAATATTCCATTGTCTGGATGTGCTGCAGTTTATTCATCCATTCACCTACTGAAGTTTTTTCCAAGTTTGGGGAATTATAAATAAAGCTACTATAAATATCCACATGTGGGTTTTTGTGTCCACATTTTATTTTTATTCCTCTGGGTGTATATCAAGTAAATGATTGTTGGAATGTAGAATGCTTCGTTTGGTTAAAAAGACCTGCCAAACATTTTCTCATGCTGGGTATACCACTTTGCATCTCTACCGGAGAGTTCCTATTGCTCCACATCTTCCCAGGCTTTGATGTTATCAGTGTTTTGGAATTTTGCCATTCAAATAAGTACAAAGTGGTAGCACATTCTTTTGTTTTTTTTGAATTGGTAATCAAACTCACGAGCTCTTGCTTGCCAGGCAGGCACTGTGCCACTGAGCTATATCCCTTGCTACATTCTCTTCAGTTTGCATTTCCCTGATGACATACAAAGTGGAGCATCTTTTTATAAGCTGTTGGTCATTTGTGTATCTTCTTGGTGAGATGTCTGGTAATATAGTGGCCTATTTTTACATTGAGTTGTTTGCTCTTTTATTGTTGAGTTTAAAGATTTCCCTGTTTATTTTGGTTCTTTATCAGATGTGTATTTTGCCAATATTTTTCCATTATGTCTCCTGTCTTCTTGTTCTCTTGACATTGCATTTTGCAGAGCAGAAGTTTTTTAACTTTATCAAATCTTTGTTTTCACGGATTATGCTTTTGATATTGTCTAGAAGTAATCACTACACCCCAAGTCATGTAGTTTTCCTCCTACGCTATCTCCTAGAAGTTCTACAGTTTATCATTTCACATTTAACACTATGGTCCCTTTTGATTTAACTTTTGTCAAATGTGTAGAATCTGTCTAGAGTCATTATTTTACATATGAATGTCCAGTTGTTCCAACATCATTTGTGAAAGTCCATTTACTTCACTATATCACTTTTGGTTTTTCAGAGATGAATTGACTACATTGTCGTGATCTATTCCTAGACTCTCCATTCTGTTTCATGAATCTATTTGTCTATTCCATTGACAGTACCACTCTCTTTTATTTGCTTTAGTTTCGTAGAAAGTCTTGATGTTAGGTGGTGTCAGTCTCCAATTTTGTTCTTCCCTTTTAATATTGTGTTAGCTGTTTTGTGTCTTTTGCCTCTATGTAAGCTTTAGAATCAATTTATTGCTATTCGCAAATTAACTTGCAGGGATCTTGTTTGGGATTGCATTGCATCTATACATCAAATTTAGAAGGACTGAAATACTGACAATGTTGAGTCTTCCCATCCATGAACATGGACTATTTATTTAGTTCTTCGGTTTCTTTCATCAGAGTTTTAGTTTTCCTCACATAGATCCCATAACAGTTTCATTAGGTTTATATGTATTTAGTTGTTTGGGGTGATGTTGTGCTTTCAATTTCAAATTCTACTTGTTTGTTGCTGGTATATGAGAAATAAGTTTACTTTTGCTAGCCTAAACTTTATATCCTACAACTTTACTATAATCACTTATTAATTCCAGGGTTTTTTGTTGTTTTTGTTGTTTTTGTTGTTACTTTCTGATTTTTTACATAGACAATCATGTCACATAGGAATAAAGACAGTTTTATCTCTCCTTTTCAATTTACATTTTATTTCCTTTTTTTTGTAATTGCATTGCTATGTCTTTCAGTACGATGTTAAACAGCAGTGCTGATGGAGATATCCTTGATTAGTTCCTTATCTCAGTGGAAAAGGTTTGAATTTCTCACCATTAAGTACTATAATAGCTGTAGTTTTATTTATATAGATATTTTTATTAAGTTGAGGAAGTTCCCCACTGTTCCTAGTTTAATGATTTCCTTTAAAAAATCATAAATAGATATTCTATTGTCAAATACTCTTTCTGTGTCTGCTGGTATGATCATGTGATTTTTCTTTTTTATCCTTTGGACTTCATAGATTATATTGATTTTCAACTGTTGAATATCTGCAATAAATTCCACTTGGTTATAGTGAGTAATTCTTTTTATATGTTGTTGGATTTGAAGTGTTAATACTTTGTGGAATAATTTTGCATCTGTGTTTATATGATATATTGATTTGTAGTTTTCTCATAATGCTTTCTGTCTGATTTTGTTAAGAAGTTAGTGCTAATCTCACACAATCATTCAGAAAACATTTTCTCTGCTTCTGTCTCCTGAACAATTAGAGGAAATAGATATAATTTCTTCCTTAAATGCTTTGTATAATTCAACAGTAAACCCATCTGGTACTCTTTCTGTTTTGAAAAGTTATTAATTATTGAATCCTTTCAGCTGTTTATTAGAAGAATGTTTTTCATTTGTATGTGAGATTCCTCCATCCCCACCCTTACTTAAACTTAAAGACTTTTCCATTATGCTTAGGGTCAAATCCAAGACCATTCCATCTTCTAACACACCTTCTAGTACTTATTCATCATTTCTTAGCCACTTACCGTTCTGTAAAGACTTTTAGTTTTCAGAACATGTCAAACCATTCCTGACTGAAAGCCTCTTACCACTGTTGTCCTCTAGGTCCAGAACACTCCCACCTAGGCCTTGCCGAGGTGTACTCCTCTTTGAAGAGAGTTTCTTTTACCACGCTGAACAAGGTAAACCTTCCTGCTCTCTCACTCCTAGTCAGCATCAGTCTCACAATAAGATTATCCTTCTTTTATAACTCATACCACTCTCTGAATTATCATATTCATTCATTTACCTGTGTAGTTTTATATCATTTATCTCTTCTCACTAGAGTGTAGGTTACTGGGGGAGAGCTTTTTCCAAACTGGTTCATTGTTATATCTGCAGCAGAAGGGACTGTGCTTGGAGAGTAGTCATATAGATATGTTAAGTGGAAGGATGTGTTTGAATGTGCTTTGTAACTGTCTGTTTCTGTTGTTTATTTTAGATTTTAAAAGCCCATTTCTGTTATCATGTGAACTAGGTACATGATAATCATGGTTTTCAAAGTATTACGGAAATATGGATATTGCAGAGCAACACTGTGGCCTCCAAGTTTTCCTTAGCCCACACTGTCAAACAGTTCTGAAGTTCCATGAGGATACATCCTCACCTGCTCTGCCCACCATACTAGCCCGTGTACCTAGCACAGTGCCTGGTACATAAGTGCTGAGAGAATAAGGAAGATGCCAGAGACAAGCGGAATTCTCAGGGGTCACGAAATAGAAGCCAGAAAAGGAATTTTAGGGAAGGAATGAAAGAATTATGAATACACATAAATGATTTCAGTATTTATCTTTTATATCTCAGTACTTTCTTTTCTCTTCCATTTCATGATGAAGGTGTAGGAAAAGTCAAGGCAAAGCCAGTTGGGCCCAAGAAAAGGAAACCTGGGGCAAATTCCTTTGTTGTGCCTCTGATCTAGGACAGGTTCTAATGAAATGACAGGAGTCCTTGAGAATTCCACAGCATAGAAAACAAGAGAGAGGTTTGAGAATGGAGCTCCTAGCTCATGTACATTCTCATGGAGCATCTTTCAATGTATAATTCCAAAAACCTGGAGGCAGGGGCTGGAGATTATATAAGAATTTAGGATTTGGAGGTAGCGGCTATAGCTCTTCACCTGTCCACTGGCAGTGATGGTAGCTGAGAGCCACCAGTGTGAACTAACTGAAATATGTTTTGTCATAGAGAATGGAACTTTTGATGGTGTTAGTAAATGGTGTAGGATGAGAAGTAAACTTTGAAGAATATAATGGCAAACTGAATGAATTAGCAACTTTGTAATATGGGGGAAAAGTTGTTCCAAGGAGAGAATGTGAAGTAAGCTTTCAGATTCTATGATTTTTTTTTTCTTTTTAAAAAAAGGCAGATACAAATTTATAAGTGGATGCATAAAAAACTCATGAACATAATTATTTTTTTTCTTCTGTTTAAAAGGCATATTTGTATGGAGAGAAGCCTTAGATGGATTTGACTGGAATAATTAAATTGTCAAAATCTGGCTAAATAATATACCTAGATTGGGATAAGTCTACTTATAAACATAGTATTAATTTTACCATGCTCATATACTAGATGTAAGATAAAATAGACTCAAATGAACAATATTTTTCATCCAATATAAGGACTATAATAGTGAGCAATTGGAAAAATTGCCACTAAATACAAGAGAGGGTTAATTTAGAAACTACAGAAGATAAAATATTCATTTAAAATACAAGATAGTTGAGCAATATCAGTTATTTAAGAAGACACAGTGTTGGCAGAACATGCTGGTTCTTCCTAGATATTAAAAGTGATTCTTCACAACATTGTGATGACTTTATCACTAACAATCCCATACTACAAGGGGATATTCACACTGAAATATGTGAGTCCCTAACTCCTTTTCTGGTATAAGTTGTTAGATACTTGGGAGTGAATTTCCCAAGTACTCAGGATGATTCAATTGATGAGTCAGTGGACTGACAAATGGGATGAGGGAAATTTTTCTATTGTTGGACATACAGGTAAGAGTTGGAGTATAGTAATCTTCTGTTAAAGACAAGATGAACTCTTGCAGGTATATTTGACCAATGGGTGATCTGTACTCTAAGATTTTGTGGATGATGTGTCATCTTGACTATATTATATAACATTATTTAGTAGCCAAATGTGATATAGGTAGCAAGATCTTGAATTATAGCCTACTCTTACATCCTGACCTCATTATCTTTTCTCAATATAGGCCAGTCAAAGCAGTCTTCCACAGGCAAAAAAATTGGAAGACTCATGCTTTTGATTTCCAAGTATACCACAAAGCTATAGAAATCAAAACCAGTGTGGTACTGGTATGAAAATGCACACATAGGACATTGAAATGAAATTTAGAGTCAGGAATAAACCAATATATCTATGACCAGTTGTTTTATTTTACAAAGTGGCAAATCTATTCAATAACTATAGTCTTTTAAACAGATGGTTTTGGGATAATGGATTCTCTTATACAGAAGAATAAAATTGGATCCCTACAAATCAGCATATGTAAAATTTTTACTAAAAATTGATCAATAAGAGATTCTTAGATAAGGCACCAAAACAAAAGAACAAAAGAAGAAATAAACTGGAGTTCATCAAATATTTTCAGGATTACAGGACATTATCAAGAAAGTGAAAAGACAATCTACCAATGGAAGAAAATATTTTCAAATTACAACTATGTTAAAAGCTAAATATCCAGAATACATAAATAACTCTTACAATTCAACAATAGAAAATCCAATTGAAATGGACAAAGGAGTTGAATTTCTTGAAAGAAGACTTAGAAAGGGCCCACAAGAATTAGTCATTACTCAGGGCTGGGGATTTAGCTCAGCGGCACAGTGCCTGCCTGGCAAGTGTGAGGTCATGAGTTTGATTCCCAGTACCTGAAACTACTCCCCTACACACAAAAAAATTAGTCATTACTGAAATATATCACAATATATTTCAATATCAATATCACAATAACATACTACTTCATACCTATTAGGATGGCATTAATAATAATAGCAAAAACAGAAAATAACAAGTGATGGTGAGAATGTAGAAAAATTGGATTACTCTTACATTGCTGCTAGAAATGTGAAGTGATTCAACCATTATGGGACACATTTCGGTGGTACCTTAAAACATTAAAACAAAATCATCATATTGCTTTGTAATTCTACTCCTGCATGTATACCCTTAAAGAACTGAAAACGGATATTCAAAGAAATAGTTTTATGTGAAAGTTATTGAAGGACTATGTGCGACAGACAGAAATTAGAAACAACCCAAATATCCATCAATGGATGAATAGATAAATAAAATGCTATATATGCTAAAATGGTATATTATTCACCCATAAAAAGGAATGAAGTACTGATTCATGTTACAATGTATCAATAACTTCAAAAAATTATATTGTGGAAGAAACCAGACACAAACACTCTAATATTGTATGATTTCATTTATATGAAATATCCACAAATATATAAAAACTTATACACAAAAAGCAGATTAATAGTTACCAGAGATTGGGGCCAGTAGAAAAAATAGGGAGAGAATGCTTACAGGTATGGGGTTTTCTTTTGGGGATGATGAAAAAATTTTGGAACTATTCAGATATGTTAGTTGTACAACATCATGAACATACTAAATGTCACTGAATTTTATAAAGTGGTTAACTACACAGTACGTGGATTTTACTTAGAAAAAATATAACATACAAATTAAAAATAGGTAGAATATAGCCCTCAGGTCAGAGTTTGCCTATCTTTCCTGCAGGTACAGAGGGTAAAGAGGAAATTGAATACATTTTTCCTATTCTCTGAGACTTTCAGCCTTAGCAAGATGTTTCACAATGCTCATCAAGTAGTTAGATAACTTTAAATTAGTAGTTAGATAGCTTTAAATTAGTAGTTAGATAACTAAACTAAACGAATAGAAATTAAAATGATTCCAGTGGGGCAAGAAAAACATAGAGGTAGTAAGATGTGAAAAAAAATCATTCCTGATGGCTGCTGAAGTCTGGAAGAGACAGATTAATGAATTACAGAAATTCAACCATTTATACACTTATGGGGTTAGTCTTTAAATTTATACTTCAGGAGATAAGGGACAGATTGCAAATGGCAGCAAGAAGAGCTATTTCATGGTTGTACAAAACAATGGAGTTAAGGACAAATTTTTTGTTAATTTTTTTATTTTAAAGAGTAAAAGAAGAATAACATAATAATGGGGGGGCTTACCAAATTACAGACAAAGTGGTAGGAAATTATCAGTGGTTATTGTTTTACATTGTTATCTACAAGATAGTTTCTCAGGAAAACAAATAGACAAATAATAGTGAGTTACAGACAAAAGAGGTAGATTATCAATAGTTGTTGTACTATACTTTGGTATCTTCAAAGTGGTTTCTAAAGAAAATAGATAGAGCTATACATGAGTGACCTATTGAATAATCATTAACTATTCTCAATGGTTGTTGTAGGAAACACACAAAAATAAACATGCATCCATTTACAAAATAGGATAGGAACAATACAAACATTACAGAGTTATGGATAGATTAGTAGGAAAATATCAAAGGCTGCTGTAATACATGGTGGTATCTTCAAAGTGGTTTCTCAGGAAGACAGAGATACTCAATAAGGATCTGACAAGTAGTTACAGCCTAAGGGTTGTCAAAAATAGCACATTACCTCTTCACCAGTGACTCCTGTCACTGAGGTGTGACTGCTGGAAGGAAGGCCAGGATTGAAAAGAAGGACCGAGAGACTTGCACCTGTGACTAGCAACAGGCTGTTTTCTTGTTCCTCCATAGTCATGATTACCCAGGGCTCCTCCATGGAGATGACAGTCTGGCCAGAGGGAGAAGGCAGAGTATGCCCCGGGCCCTCTCATTCCTGTTGGACTAACTGGTAGGATGGGTCTGAGCTCTAGGGCCTCCACTTCAGAGGGCAGACCGATCTCCAGTGGTCTCCTTTGCATCCAGGGCATGGCCCATGGGGCCTCTTAGGGCAGTTCCTCTTGAGGTGGCCTGGCTTTTAACAGTGGTAGCAGATGAATGCAGTCATTGAGTTCTTCTTGGG
Organism: Chinchilla lanigera; assembly: GCF_000276665.1. Taxonomy (NCBI): domain Eukaryota; kingdom Metazoa; phylum Chordata; class Mammalia; order Rodentia; family Chinchillidae; genus Chinchilla; species Chinchilla lanigera. The sequence continues at coordinate 11,858,773 of NW_004955417.1, read as the reverse complement.
GCCCTGGGAATCAGACTTGGGATCTGTTTCTCTTAGTGCTGCAGCAAAAGCAGCTGCTTTTTCTCAGTCTCTTTGTTTTCTCTCCTTGGCCTCCTCATCATCATGGCTATAGAATACTGAGGAGGCAATTCTTACTAACATCTCAAGTGAGCTTTCTGGGGTGAAAGCCATTCTTTGTAGCCTTTTCTCTCCAGCCTCCCAGTGCACTCGGACCCTGCAACCACTTAGGGTCCTCTTCCCATCCGTCAGCACAGGCAGCAGAAATCTCAGTGCAGACCTCTCCGGAGCTCCACGGCACCCTGTACTGTCAGGGGAAGAATGGCTTCCAGGGAGTCTCTGCAGGTATTGTGCAAGGTTCTCCTGGTTTACAGCTTCCAAACGGCTCTCATGACCCCAGTCCATAGGACCTTTGACTCCTTGGGCTTAGTCTGTATTCTCATGTTCTCCGAATCCTTGTTCAGCAGCTGCTCCTCCACTGACTCTGGAACTTTCTGGTTCTCAATGGCAGGAGCAAGAGTGACCCATTGTATGGCATGTATTCCCAGGGATCTCTCCATGTTTGAATAATTCACACCCATCCATGGGTGGGCATCTGTAGCCTGTGCATGTTGGGCCAATTGTGTCATTGTCTCTCTGTGTCACGGTAGTTCTCAACTGAGCAGTGGCAGCCGGCCTGAGGGCCAGTGCACAACAGCGCTGGAGGCAGTGTGGCTTCCCGAGCACCGGAGCCCCTCCTCCTGGGCACCTGTTAGGCTCGGGGCCAGCCCGAGGGTCAGCGCTCCCCACCCTGCAGCTTCCCTGGTGCCGGGGGCCCTCCTTCCAGGAGCCTATGAGGCAGGGAGCCAGCCCAAAGACCGGCGCTCCCCACTGCGTGGCTTCCCGTGTGCCGAAGCCCCTCCTCCTGGGCACCTGCTAGGCTAGCCAAAGGCTAGCACTCCCTGCCCTGTGGCTTGCCGAGCACCGGGCGCCTATGAGGCAGGGAGCTGGCCCGAGGGCCAGTGCTCCCCACCCCGCGGCTACCCAGGCACCAGGGGCCCTCCTTCCAGGCGCCTACGAGGCAGGGAGCCAGCCCAAAGACCGGCACTCCCAGCCGCGTGGCTTCCCATGCACCAGAGCCCCTCCTCTGGGTGCCTTCTAGGCTGGGGGCTGGCATGAGGACCAGCGCTCCCTGCCCCGTGGCTTCCCGGGCATCAGGAGCCCTCCTTCTGGGCGCCTGCAAGGCAGGGAGCAGGCCCGAAGGCCCGCAACAAATATTTGTTTGAGAACAGTGGTAAAGGAGACCAAGGGGGAATGTGAGGGAGGTGATCACCCAGTAGAAGGGAACTGATTTTGGAGCTGAAAGCAGAATGATTAATATGGATTAAAGATCAGAGGACAATCTAGGTGTTTATTTTGTTTGTGAGTTGAGTATGTTCCTATTTCGTTCTATCATATATATATATATATATGATTTCTATCATATATATTCTATTATATATATATGCTATCATATATATATGCCTTCTATCATATGTTCTATTATACATATACATTCTATCGTATATATGCCTTCTATCATATATATATTCTATTATATATATACATGCTATCATATATATATGCCTTCTATCATATGTTCTATTATACATATACATTCTATCATATATATGCCTTCTATCATATGTTCTATTATACATATACATTCTATCATATATATGCCTTCTATCATATATATAGTCTATTATATATTACATTCTTTCATATATATATATATATATATATATATATATATATATATATATATACTTTCTACTTAGAAAAAAAATAAGGCTCAGCACTTTTTATACTTCCTTTCTGTGAAGAATGCTCTTAAGTGGTCTCTGCACCCAGACATTTGTCAAGACAACTGCTCTGTCATCTCTTGCAAAAGAAATGAGATTCATTGTAATAATTATGTAAGGTGAGTAAAGTGAATGCATTCTTTTGAATTTGGCTTGGTGCTTTTTTTTTGTAATTTGTGTATTGTCAACCCACCAGGACCATCACAATGACATTTATCAACAATCAGATAAATCACAAATAGGAAGAACACCCAACCTCTTGGGTGCTATGCTTCTGCTTTTTTTCCAGCTACAAATTACCAGATTACAAATCTGTCCTTTTACTTGCTGTTCTGAGTCTGTTTTTTTTTTAATCTCACAAGGTACTTTGCCCAGAGTCCAAGATCTGAGCTAATGATCTCTGAGATGTTACCAAAACCTTTTTGGAATTCCAAGTATATAGTGTCAGTCTTTCCATGGTCACTATGGAAACTATAGCCTAAAAAACTCCAGTCACTTATTTCAGTATGACCTATCCCTTATAAAATTAAATTGGCCATTTCTAATAAACTTAAGCTTTTAAAATTGTTCCCTTACTAAATCTTTGGTAATTGTATTCATTAATATTCTTACCATGACCAATAGCACAATTAATATGAAACCAAGTCAAATATCTATCAAGATGGCTCTGGTGAAATGGGAAAGCTTTTGGACTTGAAATTAGGACATCTGCTGTTAAAATAGATGCTGCTGTTTATTCCCCGACCTTGGTGCAAGTCACATTACTTTTCTAAGCCTCAGTTTCTTCAAATGTAATGTGTAATACCTACCTCAACAAAACCCTTGTTGGCACTGGCAAAATGAGAAATAATTAGCCCATAGTAGTTACAAAATATACATTCGTTATTGTAATTATGTCTCCCATTAATTTTCTGCCCCTATGATTGATTTGTGATAAGGCAGATTACAATTAGGTAAAGAAAATCAATAGGTAATTTCTTAGTTCAGTTAACTGCAACTTCTGAACCCTTTCTCTCACAAAACGATTATCAGAGCTGGTAAATTTGAACATCACAAAGCTAAACTTGAACTTCATGCTTTTGGTCTTACTATGTCTTCTCCTTGGAACTGATATTGACTTCAGTTTTGTGTGGAATAGAAAGGAAAAGATAGAGATATCTCACAGAATGAATTCTCAGTCCCAGGCATTTTAAATTAAATGTATTTGAAATTCTTGTTTGCATTTATTCACCACAAGGTCAGGAAAGTCAAATAGGAGTTTGGGGCCATTCACTGCTGTACGAAGTTAGCAAACATCCATGCAGGGGAGCAAGGGAACACTCTCTGTGGAAGCTAGTTTAGCTCACTGGTTCACCCATCGAACTTCCTCTCTGTAGATATTGATCTTTCCAAAATGCTGTGAGACTACTGATGAACTATTTTAGGATTCTAGTTACTTCGTATCATTCTGAATTACTACATTTATTCCTCTTCAATTGGATGTGTGTATAGAACATCCTACCTACTTCGGCATAGAATGAGATTTCTTCCTCCAATAACTGCTGCCAATCAACATCTGGGTCTGATTAACATTGCTATGATTTTTGTCATTAATGCAGCTTCCTTCTGGCATTCAGACTCAGGTTCATCCACTTGAAAAATACCACAGTACTTCATAGGCCAGTGTGCAGGTAATACATTTGGCCCTAGTGGTTTGGAGTTAGTGAAACAGAGGCATTTTCAATAGCTGAGTGACATAAACTTATTTATACCTGTTTCATTTTATACCTATCTTACAAGCATCCTCTTACACTACTTCTTCACGATGATTGTCTTCTTATATTATTCAGGGAAGTAGAATAAAAGAAAAACCTCTTTAAACCCTTGACTGTGTGAAATACCTGACCCAAGAACTCCACCCCAAGCCTTGGTAGTTATTTAGAAGACTCAAATCCTCCCTGAGAGTCTCCTTGATATTACCAAGGATACAGTCTGCTTTGTATAGTACCTTGATTCCCTAGCAAAACTGCAGCACCCAGTCTTCTGTGATTCCATCTCTGGTGCCTACAGGCAGGGATGTGTGGATAAATATTTCACAGTTTGTTCGCCACAAAAAGATAAAGGCATAATTCACAGTGAACAAGTTTCCATGGTGTAACTACTTCTACCACCTAGGAGAAATAACTGGAAGTGGAGTTTGGAAAGAGATACACAATGCAGTAAGCCCGGGAGAAAAGAACACAGCACGAGTTTTTATAATAACCACTCATATGAAGTGCAATTCTCACTTGAGAAATTGTAAGAGATGGATAAAACCAAAGGGGTGCAAATAGGCCTAAGTCAATTTTTGCCCCCTTTTCACCCTAGGGAAAACAAACTTATAGCGGATGAGTTAATTTAGGATCTAAACCTTACAACTTCTTCCCTTCTTTCAGTCTCATTTCCCATTCCTTTTTCCACCTTCAATCTACATTAATAATTTACCATTGTATTCACAACATTCAAAATGTTTTATTTCATGGCTCATTGGCTTTTCATGAGCAACTCCCAGTGTTTTCAATACCCTTTTTGCCTGACGAATAAGTGAACCTCAAAACTAAGGCTGCAGGTTTGCTGTGACACTGTTCCTAGTCATTCATCCACATATCTATTTCATAAGTAATTGTTGAGCTTCTATCAGGTCACAGAACTGACCTTCCTACTGCATTAATTTTTACTGAAGCAATTGAAACCACAAAACTACCAGGATCAAAGTGTTTATCAGTATACATGCAAGTGTGATCCAGATAATATAATGTACATGTCAGCGTAAAGTAACCCACTTTCTTTGCTTTGGGAGGATTTTTCTCTATTCTGAGAACATGCATTCAATATTTTTTATTGCTCAGTACATTTTCTTGCTTCTGTCTCCAGAAGATGTGTAGTAGACTGGTAGTTTCCACAATAAGAAAAGGCCACCTATATTTTTAAAGTCGTACTTTCAAAAGTTCTCAGAGAACTGTGGAAGTAATAAGGATGAGATGAACTAAAATTTAAAAGCAGAAGATATTTCCTAGTCTTGGAAAGTTTGCTGACTATGGGATGCGTCCATGAATGGGATGGGTCTTTGCCCACAGAGTGAATCTCTGCTGGAGGAAAAGAGAAGGTAGTGAAAGATTTCAGACCTTTTAGAGACTGGGGTAATAAATTGAAAGCTGTCTCACATCTAGTCATCTAGTTCATAAGGGGGGTTGGGCAGGATAGTCTGATATTCAAAGAGCAGATGAGCTTTTAAGCACAGGCAGGAGCTGATACTGTAATCTTGATGTCAAAATTATTCTTCTCTGAGAAATCTCAGTTTTTGCTCTTCAGGACTTTTGACTGAATGAGACATCTTCTGTATTGAAAGTCACTTAATTGTAGATGTTAGTGATATCTACAAAATACCTTCAAAATAACGCTTGATTAGTGTTTGATTAAATTGCTGTAAAAATGAATGTAAAAATAACCATCAGGGCTGGAAATTTAAAACACTTCCCCAAAAGAGTAAAATCACCCTCTACAGAGCACCTTTAGGTAAAAAGATCTAGTGGGGAAAAGGACCACATATGCTCCTCCAAACACTTGTTATATTTTGAAGATGCTCAGGCAGAGCATGAGAAGCTGTGAGGGGCATCTTTGACAGGCAAAGCTCTGGATTCCACAGTCTCTTGGGGGTAAGGCGAAGGACACAATCCAGAGCATATAGGGTCATGCTGGGAATCAGAACAACCCTGAATCTAATTCTGCAACCCAGTACTATCCTAGCTTAGTTCTCAGTTGGATGGAAGTGACCAGCCCATCATCCTTCTCCTCTAAGAGAGGAAAGAGGGAGCCTTCTTGGTAGAAGATGTCATCTAGGCCTGTACAGTGTTTCCATATGCAAATCTGGCATATTTTAAAATATTCATTGTGAAAAATATGAAGATATGATTGATAACCAATAAATAGTCCAGCTACTGGTTTTTAGCATATAAAGAATAAAGATTAATAGGTTAAACAGAAAATTAAGAAATTAAATAAAAAGAGAATTTCAAAAGAAAATTAGAATTTACAAAAACAGACAGATCTTTCCTCATAATTTTTAATAATGGATGGTTCAATTCATTTGAAAGACATCATATCCCTAAATCTGATACCTAATTGTACTTATATCTTTAAAATATTTTAAGAAACACTTGGCAAAACTAATATGAAAAAGAAATAAGAAATCATAGTAGATGATTTTAATATAGTTAAGTCAATAGCTGGTAAAAAAGGAAACTCAGAATGATATAAAAATTAGAATCACACAATTAACAAACTTGGCTGATTTGTTGCATTTGGAATGCTGATCCAAAAACCACATTTGTTTCAAATTTACACCAACTGTTTACAAAAATTGACCATATCCTGGCCATTATTGAAGTCTCAAAATAATTTCAAAGATTGATATTACATAGAATATGCTCTGACCACAGTAGAATCAAGAAAAAAAATCAGTGATGAATTAGAAAAATTTCAATGACTTGAAAACTAAATAGCAAATTTATAAACGAGTCATAAATTATAAAGAAATCAAATTGAAAATGAAATATTTTGAACTGATGTGATGATAGATATGACACATTAAAACTTGCGGCATACAGTTAATGCACTGCTTAGAATGACCTTAAATAGGGAGAAATAAATACAATCAAGCAATCAGTGATTTAAACTTCCATCTCAAGAAGGGAGGAAAAAGTCCATCAACTCAGACTTTCAAATAAGAAGGAATATATAATGAAAATCAGAGAGAAATCAATGAAAATTTAAATATACACATACAACAGGGAAAGTCACCAAAATAATGTGGACTATATGCATGCGTGAATATATCACACTGAATATTCCAGTCACATGTACAAATCCATTCGCATGTACTAATAAGCTAATCAAAAATAAAAAACAAATGAAAACTAAAAAGTTGGCTTCTTGAAAAGATATATAAAATGAATAAATCTCTACAAAAGTTGTCAGGAAATAAAAATAATGGTAAATCAGGATTGAAAAGGGGAATATGTCTATAGGTCCTACAGATATCAAATAATAGTATAAGAGTATTATGAAAAACTTTATGCCAACACATGTAGTACTTGGATAAAATATACAAATAAATATTATTTATCTCAATTGACAAAAAATGAAAAATCTAAATAGATAAAGATAAGGTCTATTCAAAAAATGAAATTAATTTTTAAAATTACAGATCAACTCTTTCATAAATGTAGATACACAAAAATTTTCAACAAAATGTTAGAAAACTAAGACCTGTGATAAAAAGGCTAATACAGCATGACCAGTGGATTTTATTCTAGGCATGGAAGGTTGATTTAACATTAGAAAAGATAGCTAATGCAGTCTACTATACATTTAGAGAAAACAGCAGATCATTTCAATTGAATAAGAGACATCATTTGACAAAATTTGACATTCATCCATGATGAAAATATATAACAATGTAGAAATATAAGGGAACCCTCTTAAGGTAATGAAGAATTTCTATAAAGACTTACATAATAGATCTTATTCAGTGGTAAAATGCTATAAGCTTGTTCCTTGGGATCAAAAGTTTTTATAATGTTCTGTTTAAATAAGACATAAAATGAGCCTAGTTAAACTATATATGTTAGAATCCAGAATGGTTTGTACTTTCTGGATGAAGAGAACACTGAGACAGTTTCTAGAGTGCTGGAAATGTTGTAGGTCTTGATCTGGTGACTGGCTATATGTTTATATTTACCTTTTGAACATTTATTGTTCTATTCAATTACAGCAAATGTAATTTTGTGTATATTTATAGTATATAAATAAGAAATTAATTTCTGATGAAAATTTAAAAATTTTATTTGTGTTTCAAATAACTGGCACTTTCTCATGAGATAATTAGTTGGCTTCTTTGATAGTCATGAAGTTGCTTCCTAGAGTGTTAAGCAAGTTTTAGAGGGAGGGGAAGTCAAAAGGATCAAGACGTAGAATGTATATGTACCAATATCACATAATAAATATATTTATTATGTATTGCAACCATATAGTAATTTTATAAAGTGGAGGAATCTAAACAAGAAAGAAAAGAGCTGAGTGATGGACATTTTGGGGTCTATTTAGAGAATTTGAGTTTCTCAGACAATGCTTAGACATGAGACAGATCTATCATCAGTTTCCCCATAACTGAATTTACTCAGCATCCGACCAAGCCTTAAACAATGCAATCCTATTTCAATAAACTGTCCTCATGTGTGCAGCTGTTCAGCAACTCTCTAAAGAAAGACCTGCTCAGCCATCATAGACCTACTTCTAACTGTGCTGTCCCTAATGGGGTTAAGGGCAGGTGAAAAGGCCAAGGTTCTCAGGGCTCAAATCATACTTTGGGTAGTAGTCGGAATGGAAATAAACAACAGTCTGGTGGGTCCTCTGTAAAAGAAGCACAATCCCAAGACCCTGCACACCAACAGCCATATGCCAAGGGTGATAACTCTTAAAGTTGTTATCTAAAAAGTATTCTCCAAGGAAACTGTACATCTGCTCTCAAGACCCGAACAAAAGAGTTCTCCAAATTTCATTGCGTTTTAGCATATGTTCAGGAAGCCCCATAGCTCTGCAAATGCCCAGTGAGTCAAAGGTTGTGGTTGTATCTTTGCCATGTGTGTTCTTCCTCAGGATGAAAATCCATTCAGCCACTTTTAACAACGAAAAAAAAAATGGTCTGGCTTTCCATCTCATTCTTCTCATTCTTTCAAGAAGTCCTCTTGGACTTAATCCAGTTTAGAGTCTTCGCTTCCTTCTCAGAACTCTGAAAGCATGGGGGAGTGATGTTCAGTTTAGACTTTACACACACACACGCACACACACAGATATGATACCTAGGCATACCATTTGAAACTTTACACTTTGTACAGATGTAATGTTTGTGTGAGACTTAGCTTCTTAGCACGGTTCCTCAAACCTATTTAACATTAGTGGATCCAAAAGTTTTGCATGTGTGGTAGGATGGAAACATTTGTATCTTCATAGTTGCATTTCGCAGCAGATACAAGTCTTCTAAGCTCTATCCTGACCTAACTCTGTCTTTAGAGACAGAGTACTCTCTCTGCTCTAAACTCCTTTCTGTGACTGTTGGGCTCTGATATCCTTGCTGGTTCTAGTTCTTCTCTTTTTTATTATTCTTTAACTATACAGTCTTTTCTCTTTTCTCGTATATATGGCAACAGTTCCAGTCTCAGCCCATTATACCATACTTGCTGTTTCCTCCTCCTAAGATCTTCGCTTGAGCAGCAATTTCTCATCACCCAGGTGTCAAATTAAGCATCATATCCCCAAGAAGGCCCAACTCATTCTTCAGTGTTCTATTTATTTTAATTCATTTACTTAATCCCTTGTTCATGGAATATCTGCCCCCATTCTTTAAGGCAAGCTCTGTGAATGCAGGGATTTTGTCTATTTTATCCATCTTGTGTCCCCAGTACTGAGCACAGTGCCTGATAGATAACCTATGCAGTTGGGACAATATGAGTTCTCTCAGTAGCAGATGCCAAGATGAATCCAATATACAAGAAACTTATTAGGAGAAATGGTCATGAAAAATAAAGGGGAAGGAGCTGGAGTACACAGGAAGAACTTTCAGACTGTGACACATCTCTTAACCCTGTGAAAGAAGGTGGAGAAGAAAGGAGATTTGAGAAGCAAGTGCCTCAAGCCCTAGTTAGTTTTGAGGTAATCTTGACCATGCAAAGGTTGCCCATGGGCAAGTACCATGTTGGGCAAGAATGGCCTGGCTCCAGGGACCCTACTATGCAGACAGTGACTAAGAGTGATCCTGGGAAAGCTGGCTCCACAGGGGACCCAAAGCAACAGTCTTTGGGGCTACCTCAAGTTCCCTATGCAGGTTCACTTGAGGATGGATTTCAGTGGTGAACCTCCAAGGCCTCCCCAACAATCCTAAGTATTTGTTGAAAGAAAGAGGGGATATGTGCATGGATGAACCTCTGAATTCCATGTGGGAGAAACGTGCATGGCCTAACTGGATAAACTTCTTTGTTGGGTCTCATGAGTAGAGCTGCAGGGCTGACTCTTCCCGGACATCCCTCCAAGAATGGGCCATACATAAGTGGTGGTATAGGTCAGCAATAATTCTGTGCTTGACACCTCACACTGAATACCTTATTTCATCCATAAAGTAGCTTTATTATTCTTGTTGCTTCTTTCTCTAACCAGAAGATAACTAGAAATGTTTATAAATGCTTTATCCTTCCCCCTCACAGTATTTAGCACATTGCTACATGCATTGCAGTTCTAAAGTCAGGATCCTAAACAAAGGCCTACAAGAGCCAGACATGCTATAGAGACAAGTGATTCTGGCATGGTGAGGAGTGGTAGGGATGTTAATGAGCTGAATCGGGCTTCTCTCATCTAGATGGAGTGACTACTAAGTAGCTACAGAAGATTATTACCAGGCAGGAATGCAGACCCTGTGCTACCAAATCAAGTGATGCCAAAAATCTGGATTTTTATGTGAAATCTCCTGATTTTTAAGTGTTGGGAACTAATTAAATATTTTTTCAACACTCTGCAGTCCAGCCTGACATGGCCAAACAAAACATGCCTGTAGGATGATTTGGCCACCAGTTTATAGTCTCCATTCTAACCAGTTGATGGACAACATCCTAGATCTTTAAAACTCATAGTTGAGCTAAAAGCTTTGTAGCAGTTATTCTTGGAAGTCTTCTCAGAACCAGCCGATGACTGGCCATTTATGTCACTCCCCAGTATCCTGGATCCAGAGAGCAGGGAGACAGTAAGCCATAAACGTCTGAGTCACACAGGTCATGGGATTCATGAGACAGAGGTGAAGAACTCCATGAAATGCAAGGTGACAAATATCTTCTGCCATTGTGTGAGTGGGTCTCTCACCAAGGACAAAACTGAAATTAGGCAGATGGGCCTTACTCCTTGCTCAGAGGGAGCAGAAAGTGGTCTGAGAATGGAGGATGAAGTGGACTCCAAGGCAGAGTTCACTTTCAGCAAATGTGATGCTCTAGGGGTTGGAAAACCCAGATTTGCTTGTTTAATTTTTGCATAATTTGGGCTAGGGATTTAGCTCAGTGGCAAAAGCGCCTGCCTGGTAAGCGCAAGGTCGTGAGTTCGGTTCCCGGTACCGGAAAAAAACAAAAAAAAAAAAAAAAAAAAAAAAATTTGCATAATTTGAAATCCCCAAAGATAAAGGGATGAGCAAAATAGAAAAGCTCATTAGTGATCCAAAATTATGGGGGTGGGTTAAAATAGTTAAGTTCCTTCAAATAGCAGCTTTATTCTTACCTGTATGGAGTGTACCCTGATACAACTATGGTCCATTTTCAACATGTGATGAAAATACTGATGTTCAAAGTGATGAATCATTTCTAATTTTCAGTTAAGTGTCACTTTCTAATCCAGCCTTCAGATTTGTAAGAGTTTGTAACAGCCTTCAAGTTTGATGATTCTCTGCTTGTATTTTCAGAAACAAGAAGAGTCACAATGTATTGCATTGTAACAAATCTGAGAGGATGAAAACATTTTCCGGGAATTGACAGATAGTAGGAATATTAGTCCTTGGATTCATATATTTATCAACAAAATTGTTAGTGGGAACTTCTTTGCTTGAGGTCTAAAAGAGGCTCTTCAGTTGTGTTACCATTTCAGAGTAAGTCCTTGTTCATATTTTTAATGTCTCATTCTAACTCAACAAAGTTGGCAGATTACTTCTGAAACTGGCGACTCTGCTTCGTCAGTCGTTCTATCATCCTTCAGGACTCTAAAAATTGCATTCTGATTGTCTTCTTCATAAAGTATCTATTTAATTTTGACAGAGAGAACCACACTTCCGAAATGATCATGCTTTGTGCTTATTTCTTTTAAAATTCTGGGTTCCATGTGTTTTTACATTTTGTCACAATTGCATGACAGCATTATCCTGTCAACAGCAAGCACCCCAACAAGGGGGTTTCTCAGCCAGTCACTTCCCGAAAGTACTTGATCTGAGGAGTCAGCTTGGTAAACCTCATCGTTTCCCCACCTTACAGCATAAATATAAATGACCTCTACCCTTGCTGCTTTGACTGTTTCCAAGCATCGAACAAACTGGTGATGATTTTGGGCACTGACGTGAAGAACAGCCACAATTGGAGTGATGTGTGCATCACACAAGGGACCTGCCCCTAGAGATCACAGTCCCAACCCCTGCAGGATGAGGCAATGGCAGCCTGCGTGCCAGCCTGCGCTACTGACTGCCATAAACTGTCAAAGCGCCTCATCGCCTTTGAATGCAGGTGCCCTGATGGCAAGTGAAATCATCGTTTCCGTGTTTAGACCGAACTTCTCATATTCACTACTGGCATAAGTTAGTATTTACTGGCTCATGTACGTCAGATGATTCCACACGTATATGCACATGCTTATGTCAGAATTGATACTGATGGCTTTGAAAAGCTTTTATAGCTCCCTACATATGACACAGTCCGGAAGGCTGTTCTACAACCTGAACTCCTCGGCTTCCTTTATCCGTTCATTCATTTGACAAATATTTAGTGAGAACATACTATACCCTAATGCCTAAATTTACCTTGTACTTGTTGAGCTTTCAGTTGTCGACTCCAATCTCTCTCCCGTAACAGCAAAAATAAGACAAAGGGTTTTATTTCCAAATGGCCTTGGCAGAAATCAATGCAGCAATTATCTTCCCTAGAAGAATCCCCTGCTATTTCTTCAGTTTACTAACTTGTGTGCCCTGAAATGAGAGAGCCGCCAAGTGCAGCATTCTTTTTGCAAAAAAGAAAAAGAGTAAATCCTAGTTTGAAATCCTCTACATAATCATATTCTGCTTCACTTGGCAACATTCTTAAATCTTTTCACTGAGACATCAGTTGTTCTTTTGGAAGATTTCAAATAGTAAACCTTGCATTTCTAAATGCTTCTTGAAATCGTATTTACTTTACACGTTCTCCATAGGTAGTGTTTTTATAATTCTTTACCAAAATGCTTTCTGGCTTGACTACATTTAGCTATCTGCAGTCTACCTTTTAGCCTACATCTGCTTGTGGCCGAACAGCTTGCTTTTGCTGTAACTTTTGGTTAAACATGACAAGCTATTATCGTGCTTGCTATTTGCTGCCATTTGCAATTGTCATCTTTTAAGACACGCCGTCTCCCCAGACCATTCTGAGCATTTGTATAACATGAAATGAAATGACTGCAAAATATAAATTGCTCAAATGTTATCCCTGTTGTGGTTTTAAGTGAAACATCTGGGCTCATTCAAAGCACTGTTACTTTTGATGTGACTTTTTTTGCAATGACTAATGAAGGCAGGAGGTTTGGTCAGGTGGCATTTCCCACGAGTTCCTGGGAAAAAAGGAAATTCTCCCTTCAAGGATTGTGTTTTTGCGCTCTCAAGGCTTTCAGCAAGACATAAGGGCACCTTGTGTTATTCTCCCCAACCTGCCCTGACCTCCTGATAACTTTGAGGGGCAAAGTGCCTACAATGTCAACTGGCAGGGAATCCAGAAGAGAGTTATCTGGGGCCTGAGGTAGACCGGATGAAAGAGGGAGAACCTGGGCAAGATCTGTCCACCATGTTTGAAACTGTGCAAGCAGAACAGGTCCGGTCTGGTTGACTTCAGAATGTGGGAGGAAAGGTGTAAAATGAGGGAGATGTTGCTTCAACAAAGTAATGACACATACTGTAGGTCTTGGATCAGAGATGACTTCCAAGGAGAGAATTTCTAGGCCACACAAACTAAAGCAGGTCTTCTTCCTTTGATTCTCGCCTTGCTATTGCCCCAAGCAGTGATGAGACAGTGAAATTTTCTTGTTTATTTATTATTCTTTATTGTTTTCCCCATTAAAAAATAAGCTCCGTGAGGGTAAGGACCCTGCCTTTTTAGTTCACCTACTCATCTCCAGAATGAGACCAGCTATATAGAAGGCCAAGGGGCCCAGGGCAAAGTGAAAGTCTGGGGTGCCTTTCTCAAAATGCAGGAGAAAATTGCTGCTCATGGTATTGATGTATAAAGCTTCATTTCCTGGATATTCTTTCTCTTCCAGCTATTGTGTTTTTTATTTGCTGTTTAATGGTATTCCATATTAAAAATGTAATTTTAAACCATTAATTATTACTGTGAAGTTTACAGTTTGTCTTTATATTGTAAAATGCCAGTTTTAAATGTAAATATGAGTATTTAACTCAGATGGATAATCCAATATTACACAACTCATATTTTATAGTTCATACATACACATGTGTTTCATTTTTACCAGAACTGAGGAAATGTTTTGTGAGAGAATACAACAATTTTTATTCTGCTCCTTTCCACATCCTCCCAGCACTCTCCTCAGCTTGTGAACAGCAGAGAAGGTCTGAAAAGAAAAGAAGTGATGTGTTACCTATTGCTCTTGCTCCTTTGTCGTTTTGGAGGTGGGCTTTCAGTGGTTTGCAAATACAGGGAAATAACACGAGTAAGAAAGGATGTGATAGGGTCCGGTGGTTTTCTGACTGGTTTGAACAAAAGAAGCATGGCCTCTAGGATGTCAGCACATTCCTCCTGCCTTCCTCGCTTCCTCAGGAGGAGCCCTAACTCCATTGTCTTGTGCTTGCTTTCAGTCTAGCCAAATGCCCATGTATTGTGGATCACCACACTCTGCATTCGTGGCTATCACTGTAAACGCGATAAGTGAACACCAAGGCAAAGAACTGTGAATACCCACTCTCCTCGTATGTATCCTTCATTATCCCAATGGACTTTATTACAAACACAAGTTCAGTGAAATTATCTAGGATTCCAGGACAGTGACAGTCGTGCACTATACCAAATATAGGCCACTTGAGGGCAAGGTCTGAGCCCATGAATCCAGTGCTGGTCTATGGTCTATTTTCATGGAGCAGACAAAGAGCACCATGATCACAGAGGATGGATGAGTCCACACACGCCTATTGAAGAGCTGAATGGGCAAACAATTCAGAGCTGTCTGCCAATCAACGAGGCTGTGGAAATAAGTCACCTTATGGTCCAGGAAAGAGAGGTGGAAAAAGTAGGTCCAGTCTCCTTTCCTGGTAGAATTCCTATTCCTAAGCTTTCTTCAACTTTTTCAATGAAATATTCCTATATGCTTATAAAATATTCCTATATACCTTATAATATATCCTTAAAATATATCTCCATTGATTTAGCTGGTTCGGAGCGTACCAGGTTTTTGCAGCTACCTGACAAAGAAGTTCATTTTCTATCTTCAGAGTGCCTCAGTTACAACTTCATCGCCGCAACCCAGCTCTTACACCTCTTGTTCAAAGATAGTTCTTCATTGAAAGGTCTTTTTTACAATTGTAAGGATTATTAAAGGCAATAATAGTAAAAAGGATCATGGACAATATAAAGGAGTATATTGAAATGGGCTTGGAGTTAGGCTATTCAAGGGATCATCTTGGATCAGCATTACCCAGAGTACTTTTGGAAGATGTTTATTAAGTTATAGACAACAGATTGCCAGCCATGACACCAATATTCATTCTTGAAAAATGTGACTCAGTTCTAAGCTCTGCACGTGCATGAGACAGAATCTGATGGGGGAGGATATTCAGCTATTGCAGATGTTGTTCACAGGGTCCCCAGATGGTCTCCTGAGCAGTCAGCATTGTCTGCTTTCATCTTACCGGGAAATTACCCAAGATGTTTAGTATTTTCAAGGAATATGGTGGCCTCCCTCCTCTGGCATGGTATTTTGGAGAGGGATCTTCCAGTGGGTCATTGTTTATCTCTTATTTCTCATATCAAGTAGAAGTTACCATAGAAGTGTGTCCCACTCTCATCTAGGACATAGGTTTATTAGAAAGACATCTGAAATATAGCAGATACTGTCATGATTTGGGAAGAAAACAAAGACAAAAATGCCCTATCCTTACAGATGGGAATGCTTAATTAAGTGGTCACAATTTTTATCAGGATTTTTTCTTATTGTCATCAGGATTTGGCCTGGACGGATAGGGTATTAGATCATGTGAAGATGATGACAATGCAAGTGGAAAGGCAAAAGATGAAAACTACAGGAAGCAGAAGTAGGCCCCAGAATTGCCATTTATTGTTGAGACTGTCTTGGTACGTAGTTCAGGCTGGCTTTGAACTCACCATGCAGCTCAGACTGGCCTTGAATTTAAGATGATTCTCCTGCCTCAGCCTCCCTGTGCTGAGATTACAGGCATGCACCACCACATAGAGTCTAGAAGTTCTATTTGATTCCTCATTGCACACATGAAGTGTTTCCATACTACATGGCAGGTAAGGCATGCTTTCATTCAAGTGAAGGGTGGAAGTTCCTGTGTTGCATTAGAAGACTTAAATGATATAATGTCTCAATGAAGAATAGTGAAGAAAAGATCATATATTCTCTTCCTCCCATATGGACGAAGTGGGGGAATCTGTCCCATACTCTGTTCCAACGTGAGTATAAAAATTATTATCCAGATTGTGAGACTGTCTAACCACTGGATCATTTCCATTAATGCTGGCTAGGTAGCTCCCCATCCTAGCACTCTGTCTCTGACTGGGTGAGTGCACGTCACATAATGTCTAAACCTTCCACTGTTCCCCAAAAGTCTGAGCACCAAACTGGACATAGATGTGTGCCAACACCAGCAGTCACAGCCATTGGGCACAGGACCTGCCTATGCTAAAAAACCCACCAACTGGGCACAGGACCTGTGTATGCCAAAAGGGTGTCCATGCCTAACAGTGCCTTCAGAACATGCAAAGACTTCATTGCTTAAAAAAGAGGTAAGAAAAAAAAAATGAAAAGAAAATATTTGGCTGAAGGCATGATTGCTTTTCAGAAAGGGAAACTCTTTTTCCCAGGGTGTACTGTGCAGACAAAACTTACTGCATCCCTTCTGAAAATGTGTCTGGAACAGTCTTCCAAGATGATTAATAGAGCAAGTATTTCTCACAGGAGTCTGACCTTTGAGAGCACAAGCAGAAAAAAGGCTCTAATGGCTAGAGTTGAATGGAGAAGACAGGACCACAGGACGCTCTAATCCTCTCGCTGACTTCTCAGCAGGACACTCAGCAGACTGCATCACACCTGCGAGGAAGCCCCGAGGACCATGATATCTTTGAAAACCAGTCTGTGTCATCCCAAAGCTCTTTACCTGAGGAAGATTTTCTTTCAACTGACGGAAGTGCTAGGTGGTGTGTTGTAAGTGCAGACTTGAAAGATAAAGAAAAATGAATAAAAAGATTCCTGTCTGACATAGTCAGCTCAGAGCTATGGGCCACAGGTTCAGAAAGAAATTCCTAAATGCACTGTGCATATTTCACTAGAGAGCGGAGGAGAGAAAAGTAAATATTTTAGGGAAAAGAAGCCAATGATTTTAAGGATCTGTTTTTAAATTTTTATAGCAACTTTATACAGCAACATTCAAGTTCCCATTTTACAGACAGGAAAAACAGAACCTCAAGAAATTGATGAGACTGTATAGGTAGAAGGTGGTAGCTACGTGGGAATTCAGGCCTGGATGGCTATTACTGTAACTTCATTCTTGTTCCATTATCCCAAACTATCCAAAGCTGGGGGAGAAAATGTTAAATAGATAAGTCTTGGCAGAAATTCACTTGTTTAAAAAGAAAGCACACATGCCTGTAATCCCAAGATTCTGAGAGGCTAAGGCAGGAGAATTGCAAGTTATACCTCCTAGTTATTTAGCAAGTTATAGCAACCTAATTATTTAGAAAGACCCTGTCTTAAATTAAAAAGGAGCAGGAATGCAGCTCAGTGCAAAAGTTCTAGGTTCAATCCCCAGTACTGAGGGGGGGAAAAGCAAATGATTTATCCACCTCTGCTGAGTTGGTAAGTGTAAACAGTGATGAATTTTATTGTACCAAATGGAGAATGCTTTTCTATGTCCTGCTTCTGATCTTACTCCTCCTTCCTTTCACATTTCTTTCCTACGTGCCATCCACTTACATTTGACTTACTTTTTAACTCAAAATTATCATTGAGTAACTGCTCTGTGCCATGTACTGTGCCAGAAAATTAAGGTGTGGTGGTTTCCTTCGACTAGGTTTCTCCTTAGACTGAGCCTGAGGCTAAGGCTTATATGCAGATGGTTTACTTGAGAAATGATATTAGAACACTTAAAGAATGAAGGAGAAGGAAACAGGCACAGAGGAAAGCCAATATGAGGATATGTTATCGAGCTGACCAATAGTACATGCGGCTGGCGCTCAGTCCATTTAGCATCTTTTAAGAGGTGTATAGGAGAAGTCAGAGAGGGAAACATCTATCCATTGCAGTGGGGCCCGTTTTGGCTGTGAGTTTCCACACAGAGCATAAATACTTGCTCACTTCTGGGTTGTACCTGCCTGACTCACAAGCAGGCTCCAGCAGGTATCCCAGCCAGGGGAAGCAAGGAAGCTGGTGGGCAGGAAGTAGCTGGGAGTGGTACAAACTTAAGGCGTTCACTGTCAGGGAAGAATGGCTTGAATCCTGTGCGACTCTCCCAAAGCCATGAGTTGAGGCTGAGACCATGTGAGGTGGTGAGCAAAATGTCTGTGCTGTGAGCTAAATGACTGCAGTCCCGAGGCTCAAGGAGAAGCCTACAGTTTAGTTAGAGAGAGGGTTGGTAGGCAAATTAACAAACTACATAATCACAAATTTTCATAAGGACCATGAAGAGAAAGATCAGGTGTCAGAAGAGGAGCTCACAGGTAAACCTACCCTGTAATGGGATGGCGAGGGAGGTTTCAGGGTGGGAGCTGTGACATTTAGACTGAGACTTGCAAGGATCTCAAGAGATGGCCAGGAGAGAGAGGTGGGGAAGAGCTTGCAGAGGGGACAGTCTTTGCAAAACACTGGAGAAAAGGGAGCAGCAGAGGTGGAAAGAAGTCCAGCGTGTCCCAGCACGGAGGATGCTGGGGAGAGGTATGAGACACACTGGAGAGCAGGCAGCTGGGCTCTGCATTTCACTCTAGAATGGGATGGAAAGCCAGTGGAAATGTTCTAATACTTTCAAAAACTCTATGGTGTTTGAAATTAAAGTCATCTGTGCCGTGCAATAGGAAGAGCAGGGAAGCTTTCCTGAGGTACTTGCTTGCTGTAGTCTGGGGAAAACTTAAACTAGGCTGTGACAGTGGCAGAGAGATTCTGGGAAAAACTATTTTTCCCTCCAGAGAATGTGGTGGCAGATTGAACGCCAGGATGAGGAAGACAAGGAAGTTTAGGATGACTCCTAAATTTCAATCTTGAGCATTTTTTCAGCCAGTCAACAAATAGGTACTGGATGCTTACTGCATGGAGGGCAGTCTGCTAGACACAGGAATTCAAAGATTGCTAAAACTCCACTCCTTGAGTGACTCACAGTCCAGGGAGGAAGACAGTGATGTAGACTCTGGTATGGGATGTAATGTGCTGTCATAGCTGCACATTGGAGATCACATTAGAAGCTAATATAGTCAAGGCCACTTCCTTCTACGCATCCTGGTGACCTGACATATATTCTACTAGGAGACTATTCACCAGTTGCTCAGAACTTCAGGAAATTGATGCCTAGCAGAATCCATTGCTCACATCTCAGCCATCCAGATACATAGAGTTTAGTCCTGAGCATTTGCTCCTGGAAATGAAAAGCTAATGGGTGAGAATTACAATACAAGGGTCAATACAGCAGGGCCAGTCCTTGTGAGGAACTGTTCTTGGCATCGAAACTTTGCAATCCCTCTTCTGCTTTTTACAAAGTCTCTGAAGCTATGACATCCCACCAATGTAATCTTCTTAGACTACACTATGAGGATGACCATCACAAGGCCGAAAGACATTCTCCAAGCATGCTGAGTTTGACTCTATGCCATGACCATTTCCTTGAAGATAACTTAGTCTGCTAAAGAATTTAGATTTTCATTTGCCATAAAATATCATCAAGCAGTCCCCACACCATACATTATGGGATAAAATGCAGAAATAACTACCTTTAGAAGAGTAAGAACAGGATGTTTTAGAACAAGTAAGCCGGGGAAAGCATTATATGGTGCTGACTTTCAAAAGCTATGAGCCTAAGAAGTGCACACTCTTTTATTCTGGCTGGGAAGCCAAAGGAAACTGTGTATTAACTTCTCTGAGAAGAATAGCATTACAGCGAATCAGTGATGATGAATGAAGTGCACATGCAGTTGTAGGTATTGATTTTTCTCACAGTTATTATACACCTATATCTTCTACTTATCATTCTAAAAATTAGTGATAGTCACTTCATATCAACCAGATGGACTAAAACTCACAATGATTGTCCTGTCATTATATCACTCCAAAATTAATTTCTTTTCTAAATTCAGAGAAGACAATTTTGCTAGTTTTAAGTTTCATTGTCACACATGTACTTCATACATTTATCTGAAGATAATTTATGAGAAAAAAGACTTGAATCACTGCTTTACTGCTGCCAGTAAGGTCAAATTCAAGGAAAAGGAAAAAAAGCATCAGAGTAATTATGTAGGCCTTTCTCCAAGCATTGCTGCCAAGGCCTTATCCCGTGGAACTGACCCCTACATGTAACACTGATGTGGTCTAGACTTGGCCATTCACAGTACTTTGTTCTCCAGCAGCTGAGTTTGATTCAGAGAAGAGAAGGTGACCCCTGTAAAACCCATTAGAAACATCCATAGGCCTTGCTAGGACCATTAGGAAAGGTACTTTCCCTCTGTCTTAGATCTCATTCAGTGAGCAGGTGTAGGCTTAGGGATATTAGTGGTCCCTTGCTTCCATGTAAGTGGAGAAGGGAGAAGAGGAGGGGAGGGGAAGAGGACAGCCTGAGATCTCAAGGTAACAGCTGAAACCTAGAGGTAATGTCACATAAAGACAGCACTTATTTATGGGACCAAAGAATCTACACTTACTTGTGTTTGTATCACTTACAACTGAGGACTCCAGTGACTCCAGAGTGTTCTGTGGGCACCACGTTTCAGAAAGAATGTAGGCTTTCTGGATGCCATAGGAGAGTTTCAGTGTTATAAAATCTTCACAACCGTAAAAAATGTCAGGTTTTTGGCACATGCTTAATGACATGAGAAAATGTATATGGGTAGAAAGTCAAGTAAAAAACTCAGTTGTATATAGCTCAGGCTGTTTTTTGTGCATGTGTGTGAAATAGATATTTATATAATTGTATAAAGAGTACACAGGAAAGAAATATGCTGGGATTTTATAAATGGTTATCAACACATAAGCAGAATTTAAAATATTTTAAATTTAGCTTTCTTCTTCATACTTTTTTATTTCCCATATTTTCTACAGTATACATGAACTGTCCATGTAATCTGGAATAAATATTACATTAATGAAAGCCTGAAAACACATACTTTGGGATTAATTCAAGATGGTTTTAAGGAGCTCACAGTGCATCCTGGATTGTATCAAACATTATGTTTCAAAACACTTGGGAGACTGAGTACTTGACTTCCAAATACAATCCTGAGGGTGCTGGTGTATTTTAATTCCATAAATCCTTACCTCCTTACCAACTGGACCTAGCCTTGTTGCACTTTTAGTTCATGGTGGCGATGAACCCTGAACCTTCCTCATGGAGCAAGAGAGCCAAGTTATTCCTACAGATATTGAGGGAAGGGAGGAGTTGGTGCATACTCTACTGATAGGGCAGTTGTATCATCTGGAGGATGTGGCTTCTCAGTTTCATCTGACAAAAAGGCTGGATGTCAAATTCTTAGATAAATACCAAGTGTCTGTGGGGGAAGAGCAAGTCAAGTAAGAGATACTTGCTCTTGGCAGAAAATTATACATTTAAGAATTAGCTTATCACATTTTGTGGCTCATGGTAAGGTACAAGGGGTGGGGAGGAAAGGATCAAAGACTGCTGTAATTACTCTCATTTGAACAGACAGAATGAAATGAGGTTTCCTGAGGGTAATTCATCAAGTCATGATGAAAAGTGAACACATGCTGGACACTTTTTTTGGTTGGGGATTTGGTGGAAATTGCCTCTGCCTAATGAAGACAATTGTCATGGCCCTGGCAGAAGGTTCTCACTTAGGAAAGAACGTATAGTAATGCAATGCCCAGCATTCAAAATAAAGCCTTAAGGAAAACAGCAGCAATGATGTGGCATTGCTCTCGCCCAATTTTGGCTTCAATTCTTGCTGGTAACAGGAGGTTTGCGAGTTTCTCCAGTGTGTTGGGTGGAAACAGTCTATGCCTGGTGATTTTTACAAACAAATGAATGTGCTCCTATTTCTAAGCATGCGATTCAGCCACTTGGACTCCAGAAATAACTGCCACCCGATTCAAAGGACCTGGTGTAATGCAGTCCTTATATCTGAGCTCAGATCTATTACGAAAATCAAGCTGTATGTTTTTCCAGGTGCTACCATCTTGGAAACAAGGCACAAGGGGACCAAAAAATGTGTTTTAGAACCTAATGTGAAAGCCTCCAATTAGGCTTCTTTTAAAAAAAAAAATCTAGCTATTGCATGCTGTTTTGGCTAAAACTTGAATGTACTTAAATATCTCCCAATCCTTTATATTTGCTTCTTTTACTACTGATATGCTATTTTAAAAGTGTTTTTAAAAATGCCATCATATTAAATGTATCTTTGACATTGTAGTCTGGTTTGGTCTTTTTTTAAATACATTTCAGTGTGAAATTAGGCAATGCCTGTTGATTGTCAGTAAAATGAGTACAGTAGAATGACTAAATAGCAAACAGTCCAACTGTCAGAGGATTTCTGAAACCAGCCCAGGAAAAACAGCAACATGGAATTAAATGCCATTCAGGGACTTTGAATCTCTATCTGTCTCTTTATGGTGTTCCATATTCCAGGCCAATCCTATTCCACCCCCTGCCTGCCCCTCACCCCGCAACCACACAACATGAAAAGCAAGGAACAACTCTCCTGCTGAACACTGTTATTCTGAATTATATTTTTCAATCTTTTTGCCCAGTTAGTCATATGTCTAAAAATGCACAGAGTATGCTCTTAAGCAAGAGTGTGACTCAAAGTCTCACTAATACTTGCAAAAGAACTTTGGCCTGCACCGTCTCTGAGGAGGCTGGGGGGTTGCGCCTGGACCAAATCATGGTGGAGTGCCTTCATGAACACGGAGGTCTCTCCCGAGATCCAGGCTGGATGGATCCAGGGTGGGTCAGCACACTGGACACCACAAAAAGTGGGAGGGCCTGTAATGTGGGAAAATTGAACAGACACTGAAGAGGAGTCAACTCATGGTGGTTGCCAAGGGTCTCCTTCTCTTTTTCTATGGTAAAGTTGGAATCTGTGCTTATCTCTTTTAGCCCGCCCTCCTGGTCTTTCCTGGAGTCTGTATTTGCTCTCTGTGTGCAACCATATTTCATTTCATCTCCCAGACTTTAAGTGAGTATCTTGATCATAAATCTGGCTATTTCTATTACATTAGAAACCTTCCAGTTTCTATAGCTCTTTTATAATCCTAAAATGATACCCAGTTTAGGCTTTGCCTTCTTTTCAAATCTGGATAGCTTGCTTTTACTTTCCACATCCCTCATCAAAGTTATCACTCCCAAATAACAGGCCACCTGCAGGTTTGCTGTGAAATGGTGGGTTTGAGCCTTTAAAAACTGACTACAAGTTACTATATAATGTAAAAGCCCTTGAGGCGATCACATTTTGAACAAGAATCAATATGACAGGAATTACACTATAGAAAGATTGAAGGTGAACTAACTTAGACCTCTGAGTGTGGGCTGTTCTTTTTCTAAAGACTATCTTTCATAAGTTAAGTCTGCTTCCTAACAGTTCCATGAAATAAATGGTGATTGCAGAAAAATTAGAATACATAGGTAAAATAAAAGAAGAAACAAATTATCTTTAACCCCGCTACTGGACCATTGATGTTCTAAGTATACATCTTCAAGAAATTACTAGTAGGTCAGGGATATAGTTCAGCAGCATAAGTGCCTGCCTGGCAAGTGCAGTTCAATTCCTGGTACAAAAGAAAAGACTTACTAGTAATACAGTATTAATATATTTAAATATATGTATATATTGAATACAACTATATATACAAACACATATGACAAACTATCCTGAGTAAGCCAGAGCTAAATTCAGATGAGTTTGATATATGCTATTAGGTGTCATCACTACCTATCCCTAAATATATATCTGCATTTATATGATTCACACTAAATTAATGAACCTTTTAAGAAAGGAATTCAAAACATGTCCAAAATTGGGGTTTGTATACATAGTTATGTCTAGTAAACTTTGTCTGTGTTTTGGGGATATTTCCCCTATTAAAGCCAACATCAAAGAACTTCTATGGGATCCTGAGAAAGAATTCATGCCAAGTCAAGCTCACTGCTTCAAGCTCAGAAACTGAGATGGAAGGAAAATTTAATGGTTCTGGAATCAGGATGTAGCTATAATTTAAATCTCCATTCAACCCACTCTGGCAAAGGACACACTGAGCAAGTAGAAATATGAGTTAAAATCTAGGATTCTAAATAACATTGTAGCTGCTGACACACTCCCTTCAAAGAGACCTTAACTCCTAAGTTCTCACCAGCTCCTAGTAAATGCCATCATATTATGAATCTACCAGTGGATTAATCCATAGATCCAATCCCTTCCTAATGCCCCATTTCTTAAATTGTTACGTTGGGAAAAAAGCATTCAAGGGGGCATTACCTTGAGGACTATATCTTGTTCCTGACCCTCTTCCTCTTGATCTCTGTCTCTCTTTTTCTCTCTGTGCTTCCTGGCTGCCAAATTATGAGCAGCTTTCCTTCACTGTGCCCTTCCGCCATGATGTTTCTGGTCTGCCACAGGCCTAAGGCAACAGAGCCAGCTAACCATGGACTGAAACTGTTGAAACTGTGAGCCAAAATAAATCTTTCCTCCTCTAAATTGTTATTCTCTGATATTTTGTTACAGAGAACTGACATAATCTGCTTCTTGAAATCTAATACATTAGGATCAGGTGTTGGTATCCATAAACTTATGTCTATAATGTGACTCAAAATGGTTTCACTGTGTGAATTTTACCACAAATTACTTACAGTGATTCGGTGAACTTGTATATGCTGAGTAACTCTAATAGGATGAGTCCCTAGAAATGGGATTGTGGGCCACATGATCTGATATCCAGACCAAAGACATGTACCATATATGTACTGGGGAATGTATACTTTAGAGAGACTGAATCAATTTACTTTACCAGCCCTGAGGGAAAGTGATATAAAATATTATTTGAAAAATTCCTTTAATCTCTACTTTGCATCCTGGATGGAGCATCTGTGTAGTAGATTGACAACTGGTGGTCAACTTATAACCCCCAGCTGAACTGAGTAAGTGTGGTGCTGGGTGTGGGAAGCCCATCTGGGGATTATTGCCAGCAGCATAAGAGGCAGAACTGGAGAAGTGAGGTTAGTGGGAGCTGAGCGAGGCTGTTGGGAGCTGGTAGAAGCTGTAAGAGGCTATTGGTTGTTTTGAAGGGGCTCATCATGCTGGCTTTCTTGCTGAACTTGGTTATTTTCATCCTCCGAGGAGCTTGGGACCTTGTTGGCACTGAGAATGGCTGTGGTTCACTTTGGGGGAGCTCTGATCCTCACTTTGAGCATCACTTCTTAGCTCTGGAGGGGAAGATGGTGCATTGCTGGTCTGGAGAAGCTTGCTGCATTGGCTTCCCTGATGGGAACTCGGCCATCTTGATCATCAGAGGAACTCAGGACCTCACTGTTGCTGAGGATGGCTGTGGTACCTCTCAGGGGAACTCTGGTTCTTCTGAGCATCACTTCCTGGCTCCAGAGCAGATCACAGATCCTTCATCCTGCTGGCACAGACTTTCCAGATTCCACAAGTGAGCTTTGGGCCTTCCCAGCACAGATCTGTGAAACAGGCCTGCATAAGATATTGTTATGAGCTCTCGGCCTCCAGGTGGACCCCTAAGGCATTGTTATGAGCTCTAGGTCTTCAGCTGGACTCACATAGGACATTTTCATGGGATCCAGGCCCTCAGCTAGTTTCCTTGGTCTTAGTGTGTGGACAGATTTCCTGCACTCTCTTGTACATCATTCTTTGGGTGACTATTATAAGTAATCTTATAAAATATGTGTCCTGTATTATGTTATTGTTCCTCCTTGCAAAATATCCCCAAAACATAACAATTCGCTTCTTCTTTTTTTAGAAATAATAAAACATTTATATTATTTGGGCATGTATTATATGTTAAGCTTTTTAAGAATTATGTTCTTATAACAACCACATGAGATCATATATATTATTAACTCCATTTACTCCAAATCTTATTAAATACATATTAGAGGCTCAGGGCTTGGATTAGTCTGACTTGTTTCCAGCCTGGGCTCTTCTGCTTCTTTCTTTTTATAAAATTTTTTTCTTTATTTAAATTTATTGGTACCATTTAGGCATACATAATGACAATACTCATTATAGGGAATTTGTACCTGTACATGATATATCTTGATTCCTCCTTTTTTCCATCCTTCCCATCCCCTCCTTTCAAACTTCCTTCTCTTCCCTGTTCACAAAGCTCGGTTTTCCACTTTGTCCTTTTCTCATTTTCTCTTTCTCTTCCTCCCTCCCCATTCCCTTTTCCTTTGGAATAGTTTCTTCCTATTTCACAATATCTACTATACATTTTTGTTCTTACTTACATTTTTAGTTTCTCACACCAGAAATATAATGTGATATTTACACATATGTGTCCAATTTATTTCATTTGTGATTATGGTCCAAGGTCCATGCATTTAGCTATAAATGTCTCAATTTTTATCTTTCTTTATGGCTGAATAATACTCCCTTATAAAAAATCATATCTTTTTATCCATTCATTGTTTGATGGGCTTTTGGGTTACTTCCAAGATTTAGCTATTATGAGCTGTGCTATAAACATGGGTGCGCATATATTGCTGTGGTATGATGCTTTCAATTCTTCTGGGAAGATACCCAGAAGGGGAATAGCTGGGTGAAATGGGGCCTCTAATTCTAGTTTTTTCAGGAATCTGCCCAGTGATTTCCACAGTGGTTGCACCAGCACACACTTCCACAAAGAGTGGAGAAGTGTTCCTTTTTCCCCACAGCCCGCCAGCATTTGTTATTAGTTGTTTCTTCATAAATAGTGTTCTTTCTTGACTGAGATGACATCTCAGCACTATTTTAATTTGCGTTTCTTGAATGACTAATGATGTTGAACTTTTTAAATATATTTTTTTGCCATTTGTACTTCCTCTGAGAAGTGTCTATTCATCTCAGATGCCCATTTTTGGATTAGGACTTTGATTGGGAGGGTCTGATCTTTTTCAGTTCTTTATATGTTCTAGATATTAGCCCTTTGTGTGAAGAACAGCTGGCGTAATTTTTTCCCACTCTGTGGGCTGTCTTTGCACTCTGTTAGTAATTTCTTTTGCTATGCAAAAGCATTTTAGTAAGCTGAGATGCCAGTGGTTGTTTCTTTTTGACACTTCCTGTGTGATCAGGGTTTTATTCATAAAGTCTTTGCCTACACCTACGTCTTCAGTACGTCTGCTTATTCTATCTTCCAGCAGATTTAGTGTTTCTGTTTTAATATTTAGATCTTTGATCCGTTCTGATTTTAGTTTAGTGCATGGTGATAGACATGGGTCTAGTTTTAGTCTTTGGCATGTGGAAAGCCAGTTTTTCTAGCACCATTTATTAAAGAGGCTATCTTTCTCCCAGTGAACGTATTTGGGCCCTTTGTAAAAGATCAGGTGGCTGAATGCATTTAGAGTTGTTTCTGCATCTTCTAGTCTGTTTCATTGATCCTCAGGTATAGTTTGCTTTGTTTGTTTTTTTGTTTGTTTGTTTTTGTTTTTTTGTCTGCTTCATTTTTAAAACCACCACCCACTACAGATAACATGGAGATATTAAGCCATGTAGGGAACCCTCTAGAGTTTGGTGAATTTATCCCAGCTTAGACCAATATGGTAAACACAACTCCACACATAAATCATTCATCCTGGCTGATCTTACTCCTCTTCACTCAGCAAGTGCATATCTAGCTTGGCTACTCCCTAGTATATTTTTCTGAGTACTGCATTTTCCTCCTACTTCACATCATTTTCTTTCTAAAGTATTTCACTTTTCCCCAGATGTACTTTTATTTGGTATTTCAGTCCTGTTTCCAAACTTTCTGAGCATGCCCACTTACAGTGTGAATTAATTCACATCCTAGCCACTTTAAACTAATGTGCAAAATAAAAACTTGAAAAGCAAGACCATTACCAAAAATGTCCCAAACACTGTACCTATTCCTTCTTTGCTCTCTGTTTCTTCTTGATAGTTCATATTTTCTGGTTTCATCAGTATTCTCTATTTTTGCTCCCTCTGTTTCATTCAACTTTAGAAATAGATTTCTAAGAACATAATTGTTTAAAAAGAGTCTCATAATGGCTGATTGATTGTGTCAACTGAGAAATTTAGAAGCTTAACTAAGTCAGCTCAGCAGTTCTTCACCTGAGATTGTAAATGACCTGCCCTGGGGCTGCTCATCTGCACCCTAGGGTGTAGAGGACCCGCCCTAGGGCTGTTCATTGCCTGGATGGTATAGACGAGAAATGAGGAATGGCTAACTGGCTTCTGTTCAGAGGAGCTCCAGTCTTGCCTTCAGCTTGGATGTCATGTCCTGGCTTCTAGCTCAGACTGTTCAGCTTCCACCTCACATCCTTCAGCCTCCTGGCATAGACTCTTCAGTTTTCTGTCGCAGACCCATCAGCCTTCTGATATGGACTTGCATGGCACAGTGCAGTGAGCTCCAGACCTTGGACTGAAACCTTCAGTCTCCAGTGTGCAGACACCCTCAGCACGCTTCCTCATCCGACTCTGTGGCTGACCATTGTAAGCCAATCTTGTAATTGTTTATACACTTGTATACCTTGTGTTATATCTGTTTCTCCAGTAAAACACTAGCATACAGGGCTGAAAAAAAATGGGCTGAAGAATATACTCTGAATGCAGAATTTTTCTTCTATCACTTGGCAAAGGTTGAACAAACAGCAAACTTATATAGAAATAAACAATAGCACTCTTATGGATTGTAAGCATAAATGAATATATATATATATATATATATATCTCCTTTAAAAGCATTTTATATGTACAATTCTATCTTTATGAATTTATCTGGAAAAAACAACTGACCAGG
Source organism: Chinchilla lanigera (assembly GCF_000276665.1). Taxonomy (NCBI): domain Eukaryota; kingdom Metazoa; phylum Chordata; class Mammalia; order Rodentia; family Chinchillidae; genus Chinchilla; species Chinchilla lanigera. Next base: position 11,829,752 of record NW_004955417.1, on the reverse strand, counting down.
TATACAAAGATCTATGTGAAATTATGTTTATTGTAGTATTATTTATAAGTAAGAATTGAAATAAATGGACCATTCAATAATAGAAAATTTTTCAATGAAATAGATTCTGTGTGTATATGGAAATATATGCAGTGGTTAAAAATGATGACAAAAGTTTTATGTTAACATTAATGAAGGAACATTGATATTATAATGTTAAATTTAAAAAGGCAGATTGCAGCATAACTGGTATAGAGCAGTGGTGGTGAAACTGTCAGAACTTTCAGTGATACAAACATCCCACTAAGGCATATACAGTTTGCCACCACTGATCTACAGTGATCCCATCTAGAAATAAAGATATTTACATTCATATGCCCAGAATAGAAAAACTGGATCCCATTTCTGTTGCTACACACGCTTCACATGGGAGAAATGGACACCAGAGAGAAACATCAGGGATCCTGTGCCTGGAAAAGGAAAAGGAGAAAGCAGAGGTCTTGGCCAGCCTCAGTTAGCCTTAATCCCTGTAGAGGTGGGGACATTCTCCTCTGTTCTACCTCAAAGCAGCACAGGGCTCTGAGCATGTTGGGAGTGGGAATGTCAAATCCACACCTGACAAGGGACAGCTATGGAGAGAGCTCACCAAGGACAGGATTCCAAGCAGGACAGTGTGGCCCTGAGGAGCACTGACTGCAGACAGCTGGTTGTGGGATAAGGAGAAGCCCATTGAGAAGCTGGCATAAAGGAATGTCTTCCTTGCTCTCTTTGCTCCAGCAGGTCATGTGGCCACCATAATAAAGTCAGAGGGAGAGTAAACACCTCACTTCTTCAGTGGGCACGGGGCAGGTCATGTCAAGTGGTAAAGGTCATGGATTTAGGAAAGGGTAAAGAACTGAAATCATTATTGTCATCTATCACACCTGCATTTTCCCACATCTTGGACAATAAATGCACAATCTGTGTGCATTTGTGGATAGAAAAAATAATATGGAAGATTGTAACATTAATAGTCCCTGAGGAACCAGATCTCTCAGGCTTATGCTCAGGTTCATTTCCAGGACTGTTATACTGAACTACCACAAACTGGATGACTAATATATATATATAGCCTTTTCACAGTTCTGTAGGCTAGAAGTCTGAAATCCGGGTCCTGACAGGTCAACACTCCCTCTGACATCTCTAGGGGAATCTCCTTCCCTGTTTCTTCTAGCCTCTGATAATTTCAGGCAGCTCCTGGTTTGCAGCACTGTAGGTTCTATCTCTGCCTCCATCCACACATGACTGTCTTCCCTCTGCTTCTGAGTCTTTGTTCTTATGAGGACACAAGTCATATTGGTAATATAGTATCATCTTAACTAGGTCACATCTGCAAAGATCCTATAGCCAAATTGCATTCTGAGGTAATGGGAACAGGAGCCAAAATTCTCTTTTTGAGGACACACAGTCAGTGCATAGCAATGCCCTTTGCCATTCCTTCCCTCATTGATTCTGGCCACATGACTTGCTTTGGCCAATGAGACATCAATAGATTCAACACAAGAACAGCTCATCCTGGCACCTGCCTTTCTGAGGTTCTGTCCCCACTAAGTGAGGAGGTCTGGCATGTTAGTCAGCTTTCCATTGTGACAACAATCCCTGGGATAACCAGTTCAGAATCGACTCAGGCAAGGTTTTCTTTGCTTACAGTTGAGAGGTTCCAGTCAATGATCAATGGCCTCATTGCTGTGGGCTTCTGACTGGTGAAGCCTTCACTTCATGAGCAGAAAGTGAAAAGAAACAGCAGAAGAAGTCAGGGTCCAAGGGTCCCACTGTCCCTTTCAAGCACATGGCCCTAATGACCTAAAGACTGCTTGTGAGACCCTGTGTCTTAATGTTTGCCCCACTTCTCAAAAGTGCCAAGTGGGGGCCCAAGCCTATATCACACAAACCTTTGGAGGATACTTAAGATCCAAACTATAGCTCCCAATATAGCTTCTCTGAACATGGAAGAACAAACAATTAAGTATGACCCCCTTGTCACAGAAGACCCAGCTAAGCCCAATGCTCAGCCCATTGTTATGCCAAATTCACTCACATAAGTGTTGCCAAATGAAGTCACAGAGCTACCCAGACAAGTCGCAGAACAGTGAGAAATGATATACTCTTGCTTTGTAGGAGTCACTGAGCTTTGGGTTTACAGTAATTGAAAACTGTTAAGGGTACTTGTTGGTTTTCCTAAGGTCTAAACCAGTGATAGTGACTCTTTTAGGTTTCCAATGATATAAACAGTCCACTGTGGCTCACCACCACTGTTCTAGACCCAGCTGGATTTGTGGTTCTCCAGCTCATCATACCCTAACACTTGGTTTTATTGGAATTGAAAAGAATTTTATGGATAATGCAGTCGGACTTTATCATCTTGCAGATAAGAAAATTGAGGCACAAGAGCTAAGACAATGCCATGGTAGAAGCAGCATCATTCTGTGGACCTTTGGCTCTGTGTTCCCTTGACATTTCCATTAGGTCACCTGCTGTAATATGAAACTGCTGCTTGGAGTGGGAGGCTGGCTCATGGTCACAAAGCTATTTAGTGTCAATATCAGGGCTATGCAGCAGACTTCGTAATCCCTCATTTAGCATTGTCTTCCTGTGGGGGGTGGTGAGTATATAGTGCGTGTTGTTTGCTCACACATTTAGTTGAGCTTTGTCCTATGAAGTGTTATCTTTGTCCCAAGTGGGGCTTAAGAAGAGAAAGATACCATCCCTTATCTTTCTTAGCTCTAAAGTCTTCCTCTTTCTTTTTTACTCTCCCTTCCTAAATCCCCTAGCCCTGGAAATATGAGTGAGAATTCCTACCCCTCCCCATCAGCCACCACTTCATACAGGATGGATTAATGAGGTTATGTCTCCAAAGAACCTTGAGTTCCTTGGAAGAAAGGCATCAGCATGCAAAGTGGTGGTTGTTATTGCGATTACTTCACTGAGTAGGGTTTCACAGCTGTCCTGATGGAAAAGGGGCCAACAAAACAGAATGCCAGTTTCCCCCAGCAGAGGAGCAGCTGGAATGGATTATAAATGAGACCTGTGTGCCCAGCTCTCTTTTTCATCAAAGCCCATCAGCCTTTCTCAATGCCCAGCTCTGCTCTTGACAGCCCAGCAAGCTCCCTGAGCCAGACAGGTGTGGGCAAAGGCACCATCTAAGCGCCACGTGCATAAGCCTGCTTGGCAGGGCCAGCAAAACCCTATATTCTGAACTGGGGCCAACCCATTACCAGTGCTCAGTAATGCAGTGGATTTCTCCAGTGGTGATTTGGGGTAAGTAAAACATTCTCATTGCTCAAACTTCCCTCCACTTTATAGGGCAGGAGAGACAAGAGGGTGTGCAGACTCAGACAGATGTCACACTGCCAGCAGCAGAACACCTCTTTCCACCCTTCCTGCCTCCTTTTCCCTTCCTCTCCTCCTCTCTCCTTTCCAGCCTTCCTTTTTTCCTTCTTTCCTTCCTGCCTGCCTGCTTTCCCTTCTTTTTATCACACATTCATTGGATCCACTGAACATTATAGCAGGAATCATGTTAAGTTCTCAAGAAATAGCAAAAGCAAGGTGCGGTCCTTGGCATTCTGAGGAATGGTGATGATGAATGGGGCAGACATGGACAACGGACAAAAACAATCAGAGTTCATTACATCTTCCCAAACCCACACTGCCATGGTAAGTACACTGCGTTGGAGGAACACAAAGGAAGACCACTCTCCCGGGTTTGGAAGCATCTTGGAAGACCCTTGTGGGACCAACTAAGGATTGTCTGGTTAAGTGTAGGGAAAAGGGAAGGGGTATTACAAGCAGCCACAGTTCCACTGTTTTTTGGGGGGGTACCAGGAATCAAACTCAGGACCTTGAGCTTGCCAGGTAGACACTTGTGCCACTGAACTATGTCCCAGGCCCCCCACTGGCTTTTAATAGAACAAAAATTGTCAGTGTTTTGTGCACACATAGAAAAGGAAAACAGACTATGAGTGCTGTGATAGTACTGACTGTGCTGTAATCATAGTATTATTTCTACATCTACTGAGTACTTTCTATGTGCCAAGTACTACTAAAATCTTGAAATACATTTTCTTCTTTAATCCTCAGAACTAAGTTAGGTTTCATTCCTACACTTCTTTTAGCAAAAATGAAACTGTGACTCAGAGAAGTGAAATGACTTTCCCAAAGTCACAGGGTTAGTGAGTCAGCCTAACTCCTGCATGGCGCTTGAAATCAAAACAGCAGCCCCTTTGTGTGGAGACCTATGACCTCTCCATGCTTGCGAGCTTTGTCCGGCCCTGACTTTTAAAAAAATAGGTGTATCATAGCAAGACACAGCACTCACAGTGGGCTTTCAGTAAATATTTGCTGTCTAAAAGAAGTATTTTGCCAACTCCAGGAAATACAGGTTTTCTAGTGCCTTGTGAAGAATGGGTATGAACGATGATTTTTTTTTTTTTGATCTAATAACTCAGTCATGAAATAGCATTTTTGTTTTTATTTTATAGAGTCAAATCTCCTTGTATCTATTATTCCAACTTTGTTGAAATGTACTTGACAAATAAAACTGTGTAGTATATTATGCTACGTTGATGTACGGAGATATTACAAAATTACCACATAATCAAATAAATTAACATAGCCATCACCTTCCGTAGTTCCATTGGTGCTCATGTGATGTGAACGAAACTGCACTTTTAATCAAGACAAAATCATACACACAAATATATTGGCAACAAAATTAAAGAGTAAGTGAAGGAGAAAGCTAACACATACCTAGGGAAAACTTGGCCCTTCTTAGTTATCTTAGCTTTCAAATGTCAAATCTGGCCCTTTATATTTTCTCTACCCAGAATGTAAGTTCTTAGAGGCCAGGGAACTGCCTGTACTCTTGTTCTGTCCTTGACATCACACCATCCCGCCCTCCCCTTGTGCTCCAAGGTTGACCTTGTTGTGTCTTTGTTAAGGGGCAAATCGCAGCATCCCTTTTGGTTGGTGTACTTGTGCGCAAATCTCAGATGAACCCCTGAGGACACTCATGGGGCCCCAGATAGGTTTCCGATGGATGCTTGTTGATTTTGAAGCAGAAGACACTTGAGCAAAGGCTCAGGCTACTTGATAAACCAGTCAGAGGCCTTCAACCAGTCCCTGAGCTTTCTCCAGTACCCTCATGCTTCAGTACCCCTAGTCCTCAGCACCCCATATTTCATTCCCAGTCCACCCAGTGCTTCTCAGATGCACACCAAAATCGTGTTTTCATTCTCTGGACTACGACGGTGTTAGCAGGTTTCCTTTGGGCTTCACTGGATTAGAGGATTTTTTTCCCTTTCAACATAATGATCCTTCCAAATACCAATAAAAACGTTTTCCTTTGTTTTTAGATATTTTGTGTACACATCTGTGTGTGTACCTGTGTACGTGTAGTGTCTGTTAGTGCCAGGTATCCTAATGACATGGCTTGCATATTTTCCTTAGTGCTCCCTACCTAAAAGCTCTTGGCTGATACAAAGAATAAAGAAGCTTAATTAATCATCAAAGCAAATGGCTATGGATCCCTTTTTTCCTAGTATGGTGGTGGGTTCAGCATTATTAATACATTTTTTTCCTTTGAACTTGACCGCACTTCTATGGCATGGACATACTACAGCTATGTCCATACTGCAGGGATGGATCACAGACGTGGGGGTCTTAAGTGATTCGAACGGAATTGAAACAGAGTGCTGGGGGATTCAAATGAATCCAATGCCCCATTACCTGTACAGAACAAACTGTTTTGTCTGGCCCTATTTATACAAGATCCCTGACTTCCCAGAAAGCCCCAGAGTTGACCCCGTTTGCCTTCCGCATACACAGGGGAAACTGTGTGTAGGTGCTGCGCCCAAGATCCCAAAGACTGTGGGACACAGATTCTGGTTTGTTGTTGACATTCCACTATTCATTTCCTGCCTGTTTTAAATAAGGAGGTCAGAGAGGCTAAGGATCAAGTTGTTCCTCCTTGGTTTGTACAGATATAGGTCACATTTGAGTGACAGAAGTAAACAGACATTTAAGGACGTCTAGGCTGGGTAAAAATGAGCTGCACAAAGAGCCTTTGCCTTTGTCAGCTCCCGGGACCATCCTGGGGAGAGTGAGGCCAGGTGAGGAGAGGACTGGCTCTGCTGCCCCGAAGCTCACAGCTCTCAGCAGTTACTTTGTGCTGTCCCCACGCGCCTGTTGCAAATTGCCATCCCATCGACCTTTCCTCCACGTGTGGCATTTCCTCTGAAGCAAGCGGAGCTCCAGGAGGACAGGGACCTGGCAGGCTGCCTGTGCCTTAGTCAACCCCACAAAAATAAAGAAACGCAGAGCTGGGGCTTGGCATATGTTTGGAGCAGATGCCTCTGTGGGAGTTTTCCAGATTATGAGACATGACTGTCCACAACAGGAGGACCAGTCCTCCCCTCTCCCAGCCCTCTGCACATGGCCTTCTTTTAAAGTTCTTGCTGGTGACTGACTTTATAAGCTGATGGTTTCCTACCTGTAGGGTACAATGTGAAAAGAAGCAGGACAGCTAAGAACTGGCTGGCAGGTGCAGAAAAACGCTCAGAGCTCTTCTGTAGCAACCATGCTGCTCTAGGCTGCCAACCAGGTCCAGGCTCTTGCTCTTGCTGCTAACTCTGCCTGGACACCTTTCCTTGCTTATAATAAAACAAACAAAGAAAAAGAAACCATGAGCATTTGAAGTCTTAGTTAAACCATTACCTTCTTCATGGACCCTTCCTGTACACCTTCCTCTTCAACCAAAGATCAACTTGACCATGACTTTCTTGGTGTTCACTGTATCATGAGCTCATGTAGCGTCCACCTCCAAGGGTCAGGGGAGCACCTATAACTGCACTATCCTTGCCACTGAAAAGTCTGCATTTGCAGGTACGGTGGAGCATGCCTGTAACCCCAGGGCTGTGGGAGGCTGAGGCAGGAGGACCACAAGTTTGAGCCCAGTTTAGACAATTTAGCAACTTGGTGAGATGCTGAGTCAAAATTTAAAAAAAAAATTTAAAGGGCTGAGGATGTAGATCAGTGTAAAGTTGTTCAAAAGTTCAGTCTTCAGTATCATAAGGAAGTCTGTCTACCTTACAAACTAGACCCCTTTGAGGAAGAAAATGTGTTCTAATAATCTCAGCCTCCCCAGAACCTAGCAAACTATCTGACATATAATGGGTAATCAGTTAGCATATGATCAGTTTATTGAATAATAATAATTTCAATAATCAATTTCAATAATAATTATCAATAATAATTCAATCAATAATAATTTCAATAATTTCAATAATCAGTTTATTGAAAAGATCAATGAATGAATGACGTTTAGGTAATTCTCAACCTTTAGGAAGCAGTTTACTACTCTGAGCTGCTTTGGATAAATGATCCTAGAAGAGAACCTCAAATTGTAAGCTAAAATATTTTTGGCAGATTTATTTTATCTCATCTTCAGTTCTATTCCATACAGCACTTGGATCAGAATATATCATATGTAGGTATTAAGAAATATTTAATGAATGGATGGAAGATCAAAGAGATTTCATTTTTAGCTGCAGGATCTTGGTGGTATCCTATGGAAAGATGAGCCCCAGATATAGACTTGGATGAATGATTACAGACAATTTTGAAGGATGAAGGAGAAGTACTACACTCCAAACCCCTAAAACCAATCAGAAACATTAGTCATTCAGAAGTAGAGCCCATTGAGGAAGGACAGGGAAGACATCTCTGTCCTCTCAAGCCATCCCACTGCTAGTGATGAAGTAACACATAATGAGCATATTTTTTTCAAATTTATTATTATTATTATTATTTGGTACTGGGAATCGAACTCAGGACCTTTTGCTTGAAAGGCAGGATAATTGAATGATATTAATATTTCTCTTTCTTTTTATGTACCCATGATCAAATTTCTGGGCAATAAAAAGTAATGTCACAACATAACAGAAGATAAAGGGAAATTATTGTTAGGTTTTGCCATTCAAAAGAAGGTTTTTTTAGCAAGATAATAGTCTTGGATTACTGGGTGAGAATTTTCTAAATCATCTTCATGTCTACCTGCTCTATTAAGACTAGTTTTAAAGTAGCACAGGCTACAGTTTTATGTACGGTAGAGAAAAGGTGTCATGTAAGAGAAAAGTTTGCTCCTCCCAGACCTAACTGTGGATAGTGGAGGTGGGATGACAGAGCAAAGAGCTAAGAGGGATGAGAAAGAAAATAGGTGAATATCTCCTCTCTGGGTCTTCAAAATCCCCCTGGGGTGAGGAGGAACAGTGGACATGTTGAAACCAGAGTGAAACCACAGTTCCTGGTGGCCCACCCCTTCTTTTGCTGGAGACAACTGATCCTACAACTATATGAGGCTTACATAATTCACCAAGTGAAAGTAACATTTAACTTGAAGAAAGCACAAGCTTGTACACCTGAGTTTTCCTTCTCTCCTGTAGCATGGACACCAATGTTACAAGCCACCGAATTGTTCCCAGCTTCTGGGACGGAGACTGAAATGAGCCTGCAGCCTCAGAACGAGGGTGGACAGCAGGGGCCCGAGGTGACAGATTTGGCAAAGACTCAGAGGGGTCTTTCCAGTGAAAGTAGGGTGGGAATGGGGCAAGTCTTGAGGGAGGGGCTCCCCGAGCAAGCAAGCCAAGCAGAAATAGACCAAAAGTACATCAGCCACAGATGTCAGCTGCAGGCGCCAGCTGTGGACGCCAGCCATAGGGGTGGTGTCAAGCATTCCTAAGCAGACACCAGGCACCTCACACCCAAGCACAAGTGCAGATCCAGGGGCTCCCTTCCCCCACCCCCATGGACCAGGAGACTCAGAGAGAAGAGTAAGAAAGGGAGAAGAGAGTCTGAAGACAAGAGCAGAAAACCTAGTCATTGTAAAGATTCTGCATAACTGACTAAATTGGGCTCGTTATATTTATCGATGCACTTTTTCTCTACTCAAGCAGGTAGAGGGCTAGTGAAAAAAGGTAACCAGATCAGGTATACAGGAAGAAAGTAACTAATTTTCTTTGAGCACCTGAGTGCTGTGTGAGTAATTTTGGAACAGTGCTACTCACAGGCAGTTTTGATCCCTGTCAGCACAACCATGGAGCTCAGGAAGGATATAGTTTGCAATGTAGAGCCGTAAGAGAGTCACCTGACTTTAAGCCATCACACTGGACTGGGGCTGCTCTACATGTTTGTCCCTCCCCATAAAACATATAAAAATTTTTTTCACCTCTGAGCCTTTTCTTTCTCTCCATCTTCTCTTCTATTATTTCTTGACCCCTGTCTTCCCCTGTCTGAAGAGAGAAAATGCACATGCGTGGACAAACTGCATCAGCATGGCTCTTTCATGAACTGTTTGGACATTTAGAAGAAGTGAACTTGAGCTACACAAGCCCACAAGGAGCACCTCTGTGACAGAGTAATGGGTGTCCCTAAGGAACTGTGTAATGATACTATCCATCAATCATGTATTTCCACTTCAAAGTCTGGGGAGAAATATGAAAGAGGAAGACAAAAGTCCTCTTTAGGGGACTTCTCATTTAGCTGATGAATATGTTAGTGAATTGAAGAAACCCTCAAAAAGTTTAGCAAGTGGAACATTCCTGATGTAGTACGTTAACTCAAGTAACCTAATATAATAACCATAAGGAAAAAACAAGTCATGCTCCTCAGAGACTATCTATATTCATAGGAAGAAGATGTGAAAATTTAAGTAAATAACTAATTGAAATGATCTGGAATGTTGGTTGGACTAATAGTGGGGTCTCCATTCAGAAATATGAAAAGTCCTTGCTTTGAGTTTTTCATACACAAAGTAAACTTGTTCCAATGACATTTCTGAGTGTTTAGTAAGAGACAAAGTCTTGGAAAATAGGAAGAAGGATTAAAACCACTCGATTTCAGGGCCCATCTGCAGGACAAAGACAAGAAAGTAATAAAACTCCCCTGCTCTGCTTCCTCTCTTAGTTTGGGTGATCTTTTAACTTGGAAAAGGTTACGTCTCAAATCAAATTCAGTTTGAAGCAATTTTGAGCCACACGAGTGGGCGGAGAAGGCTTTGTATTAAACAGATGTCTTCCCTTAGAGATCACTTTCTGTATGTCATAATCCATTGGTGGGTGATAGGAATGACATAGTTGAGCTCCTACCATGTAACAGGCATTCCATTAGTTACTCCATGTAATTTATTTCATTTAAGCTTCACCACAATTTTATAACTTCAAATGTTATCTCTATTTAACAAATAAGGGGTCATTTACACCAGGTCTTTGGGTGATTTTCCAAATTACTAGAGAATGTTTGTTCTTTTTGCTCGCAAAACTTCCAGGCATAGAAGTCCCCAGTCTCTCAGTATAGCCCACTTCTACAGCACTCCTCTGAAAATTTTGAACCTAAATTCTCATTTGCAGCACAAGTCTTCCTCAAACCACTGATCCTTTAGTGATGAAACTGAGAATCCTTTGCACAAGACTGCAGGGAGTTTCATGAACCCAGTCAGATAAGATGGCCTCAGACAGAGGAAGGTCAAAGGACAAGAAAGACAGGAGGAGTTGGGGTGGCTGAATTTTATTCTATAACTATGAAACACATATTATGTTTCTATTATTATAAAGTGGCTGTATGCTCCCTATTTCTAAAAATAAAATATTCTGTGATAGAGACTGAAAGTCCTCTGAAATTTTACCCCTAGAGTATAACCACGAGCTATTGCTCTTTAATAGGAAACTGTCTTGGGGGAAGCATGGCTATGTCCTTCATCTCTACCACTGCAAACTAACAACAGGAGTTAAATTTGTCTGAAATAGTGAAAAGTGTGCATTCACCTGGATGGGACTCTCTGCTCTGACCTTGGGCCACTTACTTACATTTTCTGATTTCAGTTTCCTACTTGTCAAATGTCGTGGTAGCACTAATTCATAAGGCTATGGGTGGCTTAACTATGACTCACGGCACGGTGCATGGCACAAAGTAGGCATTTGATAACTGTGTCTAATTGAGTATCACAGACATTTCCAAATACGAGGACCCTTCTGTTTGCAGTGTACAATTACCAGCTGCTGAGACAATTCCCAACCTCCATGTTATTTTCTTTTCCACTGAGTTAATGGCTGGATTTCAGGCATACAGTTTACAGAAGAAACTCTTGGTTAAAGTTTGTACAAAGCACGTATAGTAATTTTCTTGTTTGTGTATTCTTCATGTGAATAATTGAAACAACTCATAATAAACACTCTAGATTAATAGCACTTTATACTTTTCAAAATAAAATTGACTTTTGCAGTGAAACCCACCACAAGCTTCACGTTTGATGAACTGAGACCTGGAGCTGTCTTCTTCAGTCTTTGGGTGGGATTAGGGGTGACGCAATGCGAGAGCTTCGCCACGGGGAAGGCCCTGTCTGCCTAATGAATGCCCTGCCATCCCACTTGGTTTGGTTGAAAAGCAAGACTCAAAATCTCAGACTCTGCGACTGCCAAGATCCTGTCACTCTTAATGCACTCGTTTCCAGCTGTGGCCCACGATGCCTCTTTAAGCAAATTATCCTGTGACGATTGATCGTGTCCCACTCCCTTTAGATGGCCTATAACCACAGTTGAGAGTTGGGCAGAAATACTGCCTGACAGATGATCCTCCTCTGGGCCAGAAGGCTTACAGTGCAGCATCACCCAACAGACTTGCCAGCGTGGGACATGCTTGGAGCCCACACCTAACAACTGTGTCGGTGGTAACAAGGGGGACGTGCTGAAACACTCAGCTGCTTCCTGTGTTCCAGAGACCTCCAGACTTTAAAGCAAGGGCATGTCTGGACTTTTCCTTCCAAGACCCCTCAGACAAGCAAGTAATTTTGTTAATTGTCTGCATCTAGCTCCATTATGAGCTTCAGAAGGGTGAGGAATTTTTGTCTGCTTTGTTTATGGCTGTAAGTGTACCTGATAAACAATGGGTACTTGGTTCACATTTTTCAAATGAGTGGATAAAAGGACTTTCTAGCAGTAAGGTTTTTCCCCTAGTTTTCCTCATGGACAGAGAAACTGTACCCCATAAATATATGTAATTAGGCTATATCAATTAAAAATAGGAAACAATGCAAAACACATGCACAAAACAAGCAGGTAGCAAATATTCTGATGATAGGAATTTCATTTATGAAAACCTGAGACACGTGCTGTCTTATCAGTGTAAAAGATGTTCTTTATTCTAAGGTTTAGCTGCAAAGTGGTAACCGCTGCCTTTTACAGAGTATAAAATAGCACCATAAATGATGAAAAAAAGCTCTTTATTGTTTACTCTTATTATCCCTACTCACTAAAAGATTTAGAACGGCCACATGGGTCACTTTACTAAGAACTGACTTTTAGTAACTGATCTATCAGAAGAAACATGATTTATCCCATAAAATTCAGTGAGTTTATTGCTTATATTTTGAAGTATGGGAGTAATTTGATGGAGGCTGTAGAAATATTTTACTCTCTCATGAAGCCACAGGGCCAAAACCGTTAATATTTTTTCTTTTTCTTCATCTGTTTGAAAGTATTTTCCTTTGGAACACTGAGCCACAGCTGACTATGACCATGCTAAAAGTCAGTTATTTCTCCTCATGGCACTTGCTTCTATCTGGATTATATTCAATGGTTTCTGTTTAGCATAAATTTACATGTTTAATTTTTGAACACCTTTTCTCTTGACCAGACTGTAACCAGAGATTCTTGTCATTGCATTGCTGCTTCATGCCCAGTGCATAGAATAGTGCTTGGAATGTGATCAGTGCCTAATAAGTATTTGTCAAATAAATGAATTTATTCAAGTTTACATTACAGGTCCCAATATCTGTTCAAATATATCTTAGAGAGCCAGTGATGGCAACGACAGGGCTTGGCCCCTAGGACGTCCATCCTAGATAAATGATGTTTATACTTGGACAGGCATGGGACCTATCCAGGTCCACTTTTCTATAAGTGTTCCCCTTGGACATTTAAGGTCCCCAAAACTCTGTTGATATTTGCAAAATAGAAATAATAATAATCACTCAATAAGATAGTTATAGAAATAACATGAAACGGAAAATACAAATGTACTCTGTGAAAACTGCTAAGACAGAAGCAGCATGAGGGTTTTGTGTGCTGGGTACACCTGTCTGTGGATGGAAGTGGCTGAGTTGCACTCATTACTTAGTTCAACCTGTCTGCTAGCGAGGCTCCTAACAGATGCTCCGCTGGGATGGTGAGTGTATTAAGAAAGAAATTTTTTTCCATAAAATAGGGACCAGAGGGCTCATCAAAATCAACTAAAAGGTTTTTTAAAACCATATATTCTTAAGGGTAATAAGCTCTATTTCTTGTTTACAATTACTTGTCTCCCTTGCCCCTGAAAAGACCTGCCATATATGCCTTCCTTTCCTGTAAACTGGGTTGAGTGCTCACCTCATAAACATTGGGAGGGTCCATAGATTTGCCGTAGTCAATGAATTATAAGTGGACATGATGCATGCCACACAGTGCAGAAACCTTAGAAGGGTTGGCATGGTTTAGCTTGGCACCTCTTGGAGCTTCTTCCCTCAGTTATGGGAACAGCATGCCCTACTTAGTGTATACTCCTTCAGCCTGGACTCTGGAATGGGAATTCACATGCTTTTAGGTCAAGCCCAGGCAAGCCCAAGAGAGCTGCTGCAGACCACAGCCCTCATGAAATGTGAGCACAAGTGTTTGTGCAAGCCACGGAGATGTCCAGGTGGTGTGTGACTTTACCACACAGTAACCAATACACTAGGCTCCACTCCACAGCCACTGCTGTACATGCACTAAGGCTCAGGAATCTGTTTTATCAAAGTTCATGTGAGTCTGATGATCATTCAGGTTTGGGAACCACTCTCCCGGACTCTGCACCTCTTCCCTTCTTCCTGCCACCTGCCCAGATGAGCAGGGCTTGACAAATGCTTCCACAATTCCCATAACTCAGCCAGTAGCATTCCTGGTTGTCAGGCTAGTAGGAAAGGAAAAGAATGCCCCTCTGCCTTGAAGATGGTGATAACATGTGGAGCTGCAAGACTGAGTTAAATCAGAGACTTCAGGGTCACCTGACTTCTCTCCAGTGCTTTATTGGGAATGTGATAGAATAATTTATTACTGAAAAAGCAAGATAAAACCTACGGAAGGACATACTCTGTTATAGACCAGATGGTTTGGATTTGAATGTGGTCATTTTTCTAGTTTCTGACAAGCCCTAATAAGCTTGCCTATGTTAGCTACTAAATTATTATTGCCTAATCAATGCCCAGCAGTTCTGCCTGCTGACAAGGTCTCAAGGCCCCCTCAAGGGGCAAGAGCACAGTGTCTGTGGTCAGCAGGGAGACCAAATCTATGGTCCATGGAATACTTTTCATTTTACTCACTAACATCTCAGCAATAAAACCAGAGCCTGCATGTTTGGATTCTGAAGAATAATGACCTTTTTGTTGATAGGATACTTGTACCTAGGCCATATGCAAGGTCATGAGCAATACTCACATCGCTTTATTTTGCACTTCAATTTGTTGGATGATCTCATAATCATTGTTATCTCTTAATAAAATTTAGACAAGACTCCATCGGGGACCAGATCTGTAAGAAACTGTCATACTTCTTTCATTGTCTGTGACACTCTAGTAAAGATGCCAGACCTGGTTTGATTTATCTTTTAATTTTTATTGTTTTCTATTCCACGAAAGTATAATTGATCCATGAAAATTGTATATCTTTACAGTGTACAGTGTACTGATATATGTATACACCATAAAAGGGTCACACAACATAACTAATTATTATATCACCATCTCCTGTAGTTAACATGTGGTGTGTATAATGAGAGCATTTATGATCTACTCTCTCAGCAAATGTTGAGTATACAACATAGTACTATTAAGATTAGTTAGCATGTTGTAAATTAGACCTCCAGAACTAATAATTCCTGTATAACTGAATGAGTATAGCCTTACACTCACACCTTTCCACTTTCCCAACCCTAACTCTCTGACAGTCTACCATTCTACACTCTGCTTCTGTGAGCTCAATGTTTTCAGATTTCACATGTAAGCAAGATCATCCAATATCCATTTATCTGTGCCTGGCTCATTTTACTTAGTGTAACACTCTGCAGTTTTGTTCATGTTGTCAAAAATGATAGGATTTTTTTCTTTTTTGGAACTGAATAATATTCCATTCTGTATATATGCTACCTACTCTATATCCATTTATCCCTAATTAATACTTAAATTATTTATATATTTTGGTTATAGTATGAGAGTGCAGATATCTTTATGAAGTATTAATTTCATTTTTGTTGTGTGTTTTCCCCAAAGAGGGTTACTGGGTCATATGGTAGCTCTATTTTAATTTTTTGAGGAACTTCCATACTGTTTTGGACATTAGAACTTCATACTCTCATCAGTAGTGTGTAAGCATTAGTGGGATGATTGTTTTTGAAGAAGGAATAGGAAAATATTTTACTTACTAGTATTTATGACACAAAAATTGAACCTAAGTTTTTGTTCCTATTTTGGCTTTGCTGGATTGAATATATTAGGCTATAACTAACTGTTCTCTTCTTGTTGTAAAAACAAAATTCCCAGAGCCTGAGGATTACAGTTAGTAGGATATAAAAAAAAAAAAAAAAGCTATTTTATGTGCTTGACTATGCCCAGGAGAATTTTTTGAAAAGAATATTATTATAGAACTTGGGACTAATCAATTGGAATCCCCTAAGCCTTTCTTTCACTACACAAGTATCTAGTAGATCCAGAGGTACAATCACTCATTTCAAACAATGAACATACTACAGATATTCAGTACATGTATTTCATCAGCACAAGAAACTTGGGGATATTCCATATTTAAATACATCAAAATGGAGATGTTTGGAGCCAAAAGCCGTGTAAATCCCATTATCCCTTAAAAATGGGGGTCTACACTCCTTTGAGTCTAGCTTTCCTCAGCTCCCATCCCCCATGATTCCCTGAAGCATGAAACTGATAAATATCCAATTACCCTTTGGAAAAGAAATTTAGCAACCAGAATTCATGTTGAGTTCACTTTTTCTTTTTGAAAAAGTCTAATTGCCTTAAATGTTACCTAGACAGTGGATCATCAACCTGAGAACCTGAGGAAGGCATCCAGGATGTTCCAGCTGATGATCCCTTAGGCTTTGTATGGTCCATGCTATAGATGCTGGTCTTCAAGGTGTGGGGGCAGAGTTGAGGGTACCACTTAGCTGAATAAAACTTAGGTATAAGTTTATTTGCTTTATATTTCTTCTTAAAAAGATCAAAAATTCTTGATAAGTAAATTATCTACCAATTTGGATTCTATTATTCTATTTTACAAAAGCCTTGAATTCTTTTTTAAAAGTTATTTTAAAAGCATTTGAAAAGCTATCGAAAGAAATAGCCCTCCTCTTCCCTAGCTATCTAAATAACAGGTATTCATCTGAGATTATGAAGCCCTGGATAAGAACTCACAAGACAATATAAACATAATGCTATAAAAATCTACAGCTAACGTCATACTTAATGGTGAGATACTTGAAGCACTTTCACTAAGAACAGGAAAAAGGCAAGAATGCCCCTTCTCAACACTCTTTTTTCAAAATTATAATAAAAGTTCTGGCTAATGAAATAAGTAAATTGAAAGAAATGAAATGAAAGATATACAGATTTGCAAGAAAAAAATTAAACTATCTTTATTCACATATAGCATGATCATGTATATAGAAAACCTGAAAGAAAAAAAAAAAGCTCCTAGAACTAAAATAGAGTTATAATAATTTTTGCAGAATATAAAGTCATTATACAAAAGTCAATAACTTTCCTATATAGCAGTAAGCAAAGTTGAATTTGGAGTTAAAAGCACAATACCATTTACACTAAGACATTCTCCCCAAATGAAATACTTATGTATAAAGTGAACAAAATATGTGTAAGAGTAACATGAGGAAAACTAAAAACTCTGATGAAAGAAATAAAAAGAAAACTAAATAAGTGGTGAGATAGCCCATGCTCATGGATGAGAAGGCTCAGTATTGTCAAGATTTCAGTTCTTCCAAATTTGATGTACAGATTGAGTGTAACTCCAATTAAAATCTCAGCAAGCTGCTTTGTGGCTATCATCAGACTGATACTGATGCTTATAGGGGTAGGCACATCCTGAGTAGCAAACACAACATGGAAGGAGAAGAACCAAAGTAGAGGACTGATATTATCTGACCTTAAGACCTGCTATAAAAGTAAAGCAAACAAGATAATAAGGTACTGGTGACAGAATCAGCAAATAGATCAATGGAACAGAGGAGAGAATTTGGAAATAGACCCACTTATTACAGTCAATTAATCTTTGACAGTGGAGCAAAAATAATGCAAAGATAGTCTTTTCACAAGTAGTGTTGAAACTGGGCATCTATAGACAAAACAGATCTAGATACAGACCTTACACCTGTTATTAAAAATTAACTCAAAATGGACCATAGGCCCAAGTATAAAATGCAAAACTATAGTTTCTAGAAAATAACACAACTTAGATGACCTTGGACATAGTGATGACTTTTAGATATAACAATAAGCTGGACTTTATTGAACTTGAATCCACTGGGTATGGTGGCACATGCCTCTAATCCCAGCACTTGGGAGGCTGAGGCAAGAGGATCATTGTGAGTTCGAGAGCAGCCTGGGCTACAAAGTGAGCTCAAGGCCAGCCTGAAGTGCATAGTGAGACCCTATCTCAAAAAAAGACAAAAAAAAAAAAAAAAAACTTGAATCCTTCTGCTCTCCAAAAGAGAATAAGAAGACAAGCCACAAGTTGGGAGAAACTATTTGTAAAAGACTCACATGTAAAATGACTTTTCTCCACAACATATTAGGAACTCCCCACAACTCAACAATAAAAAACACCACCTGATTTAATTTTTTTATTTAAAAAATTTTTTAAAAACCTGGCAACAATGAAGACAAAATCAAAACAACACAAAAACATCAAAAATGATACATGACCTCCAGACAAAATGATAGAAATTTACAATGGTTGCTAAATTACCTACTGTTATCCTCAATGAAGTGGCTAAGTCCATTAGACATAAGAACGTAAGACTGATCAAACAAGCAAAGACAAAACCACTTGATTTAAAAATAAGTCAATATCTTAACAGACAGCTCACCAAGAAAGATGTGCAGATGGCAAATAAGCATACATAAAGACGTTCCACATCATGGGTAAACACAGGTTAAAACAACAGTGAGTTGACACTATACACTAATGAGAATGACCAAAGTCTGGAACACTAACAGCACCAAACACTGGTAAGGGTGGGGAAGACAGTCACTTTTATTCACTGCTAGTGAGAACACAAAAATGAACAGCTACTTGAAAAGATAGTTTAACAGGGATATTTTAAAATCTTAAAATAAAAATTGTGTATATTCAAGATGTACAATATGATTGGATGTATGTATGTGTGTATATTGTGTGATGGTTACCACATTCAAATTAATTAGCACATCCATCATCAACCACAATTATCATATCAAAGTAGGTATTATTAGTTATAGCTATGCTACAGATTAGATAACCAGAATTTATTCATCATTTCACTGAAAGTCTATGACCTGTGACCAACATTTGTTCCACATTTCCTTCTTCTTAAGTCCCTGGAAAATTTCACTACTTTCACGTATTCGCTTTTTAAAGATTCCACTACAATGGAATCATACTTGTTTTTCCCATATCTGACTTATTTCACTGAGCAAAAAATCCTCAAGGTTCATCCATGTTATCTCATATACCAGGATTTCCCTTTATAAGGCTGAAGAGTGTTCTGTTGTGTGTATGTACACCATATTGTCTTTCTGCATTCATCCACTGGTGGACTCTTAGGTTGTTTCTATAGCTGGGCTACTGTGAATAATGCTTCAATCAACATGGCAGTGCAGCTATCTCATCAAAGTACTGATTTAATTTCCTTTGGATATATACCCACAAATAGAATTGCTAGATTATAGAAGGGGTGACCAAAACACATGGTGAATATTAATTTTTAATATTAATATTAATTAATAAAATTAAATACATATTAATATTAATTAATGTTAATATTAATAATATAATTAAATAAATATTCATATTAATATTTTTAAAAACTCATTACAGTGAAAGACACATTTCCCAAAATGATAGGATAAATGTATTCAAAGTAAGAGTATTTTGTTATTCTTGGGGGGGGAGCTAATATTATGTTTTCTTTACCACAATAAATATTTTTAACTTAAGAATTTAACCTTATATTTTGTTTACACCACATTGATTAAATGTCTATGAAAGTTAACTGTTTTGAATGGATTCAAGATATTGAGATATCAATGTCTTGATATCTCAAGATATCAGTATCTCAAGATATTGAGATACAGCTAAAGATACCCATAAGAGAGAACTTTCAGAACTCCTTCAGGACACACCAAGAATACGGCAATATGATTTTTACTGTAATAAAATTTTAATTTAACCATTCATTGTATATTTCAAGAATATATTGTAAGTTATTTCCATTTTTAACTTTTTGAGGAACTGTTTTCTGTAATGACTGTACCAAAGTACATTCCCACCACAAGGCACAAGTATTCTCTATTCTCTACAGCCCCACCAACTTATCTCTTGTATTTTTGTGATAGCCATCCTAATAGACGTGAGTAGATACTGTACCTCATGTGGTTTTGATTTGTATCTTCTTGATGATGAGTGATGCTGAGAACATTTTAGTATACCTTTTGGTCATTGGTATGTCTTTTTTGGAAAATTTTCAGGTCCTTTGCCTACTGGTTTACTGGATTATTTTGTTTTGTATGTAAATTTTTGGCTAAAAAGTTGAGAGTTTCTTAAATATTCTGCATACTAATCCTTTCTGAGGTATATGGCGTGTAAACATTTCTCTTCTTTTGTATGTGGGTTGCCTTTCATTTTATTCATTATTTCCTTTGCTGAGTAAGAGCATTTTAGCTTAGGATAACCTCACTTATTTATTATTTGCTTTTATTTCCTATGTTTTTGCTGTCATGTAAAAATTACTAAGACTAATTCAAGGAGCTTTATTCTTTGTTTTAAAAGTTGTACAGGTTTGGATATTACATTTAAATTTTTAAGTTATTTCAAATTAGTTTTGTATATGGTATAAGACAAGGGTCTATTTTCATTCTTTTGTATGTGTATATCCAGTTTTCCCAACACCATGTATTGAACATTATTTTTCCCCACTGTGTATTCTTGGTGTCTTTGTCAAAGAGGAGTTGGTGATATATTTTTGGTTTATCTGAACCCTCTACATTGTTCTATTGACTTATGTATCTGTCTTTCTCTCAGTACTATACTGTTGCAGATATTGTAGCTGTGTCCTATAGTTTGAAATCAACTGTCACCAGTTGTGTTATTCTTTTTCAAAATTACTTTGGCTACTCAGGATAGTTTGTGGTTCCATAGAAATTTTAGTACTTATGTATATTTAGTATTATGTACCTACATCATGTATTTATGTATAGAAATATACATTAAAATAAAATGTATATTTTTAAATGTTGGTTTTGTATGGTGCAAACTTACTGAATTTGTTTATTAGTTATAGAGGATTTTTGTGGAATTGTTAGAGGTTGCTAACCCTAAGATAATGTCATCTACCAAAAGAGACAACTTTATTTTGCCCTTTCCAATTGGGATGCCTTTCATTTCTTTTTCTTGTGTAATCACTCTGTTTAGGAGCTCCGTTGCCATACTGACTAGAAGTAACAAAAGTGGTAACTCTTTCTCATTCCAGAGTTTAAAGGAAATACTCTTCACTTTTGAGTATGTTGGCTATGGGCTTATCATATATGCTCATTATTATGTTGTAATATCTTCTTTATATACCCAGTTAATGAAGTATTTTTGTCATGAAGGGATGTAGAGTTTTGTCAAATAGTTTTTCTGCATCTGAAATGATTATACCATTTTTATCATTTTTCTTGTATAGAATATTTATTGATTTGCATATATTGAATAATCTTTTATCCCTAGAAACATGCCCCTTGATAGTGGTGTATAAACCTTTTAACGTGTGGTTAAATTTGGTTTCCTAGTATTTTTTGAGGATTTTTGCATCTGTACACATTAAAAATATTGGCCTTTAATCTTCTTTTCTTGTAGTGTCTTTCTTATATGGGTAATGTTGGGCGTGTAAAATGAGTTTGGGAAGAGCCCTTCTTCAGGTTTTAGGAAAGCTTAAGAAGATTTGGCATTTCATTCTTCATTAAATGGTTCGTATGATTCATTTGTGAAGCTGGTCCTGGGATCCTCTTTGTTGTGAGATGTTTTTATTACTAATTCAGTCTCCTTACTCGTTGTTGTTCTGTTTTGATTTTATATTTTTCCTGATTCACCCTTGCTAAGTTGTGTGCTTTTAGGAATTTCTAGATTCTTCTAGGTTATCCAACCTGTTGATGTGTACTTGTCCATAGTAGTCTTATGATTCTTTGCATTTATGTCTTAAATTTGGAAGTGTCTTACAAAACCAAACATACTTGGAGCATACAATCCAACAGTCACACTCTTTATTATTTACCCAAAATATTTAACATTAAACCTGCACATAAAAACCTGCAGATAAAAACCTGCACAAAGGCGTATATAACAACTTTATTTATAATTGCTTAAACTAAGAAGCAAAAATTCCCTTAGTAAGTGAATAGACAAATAAACTGTAATATATCAAGAAAATTGAATATTACTCAGCCTGAAAAAATAAATGATCTATGAAGCCAGAATAAGACATGGGGAAAACCTAAATGTGTATTACTAAGTAAATGAAGACAATTTGAAAAGGTTATATACAGTATGACATTTTAGCTAAATGGCATTTTTAAAGAGGCAAAACTATGGAGACTGTGAAAAATTGTTTGCTCGAGGTTGGGTGAGGTGGAAGGAGGGATGAGGCACAATGAGAAGCTTTGGGACGGCTAAAACAGTCTATGTAATGGGTACCTGTCATTGTACATTTGTTCAAACCAATGGAATTATACCACAAAGAGTGAACCTAATATAAATTAAGGACTTGCGTGATTGTGTGTCATGTTTTCATCAATTGTAGCAGACATTCCACTCTTGTGGGAGATGTTGATAAAGGGGGATGTTATACATGTGTTAGAAGGTATAGATCCTCACCAATATTTGCTATTTTTTATTTTTAAAAAAGCAATGATTGTCAGCCTATGGGTGAGAAGTGATAACTCGTGTGGTTTTGCTTTGAATTCTGTACTGGTATGTTGACCATTTGTGTATCTTACTTGAGGAAGTGTCTACTCAAATTCTTTCCCATTAATTGGGTTATTTATCTTGGTTTTTTTGTTGAGTTGGAAAAATTTTTGTGTATTTTGAATACTGGACCCTTATCATCTATATAAGTTTCAAATATTTCCTCCCATTTAATAGGTTTTTTTGCTTTTTTGAGACTGTGTTTTGATGCACAAAAAATTGGGCCTAAATTTCATGAGGTCAAATTTATTTCTTCTTTGGTTCTTCATACTTTTCGTGTCATACTTGAAAACTCATGGCTAAATCCAAGATCATAAAGATTTTTTTTCTAACATGCTTATTATGGCTTTAGTACTCACAGTTATGTTATTAGCCTAGTCTGAGTAAAATTTTGTATTTGGTGAAATGTAACAGTCCAACTTCCGTCTTTTACACGTGGAAATCCAGTTGTCCTAATGGCATCTATTTCATAGACCGTTCTTTCTCCATTGTGTGGACTTGACACTCTTGTCAAAAATTAATTGGCATAGATGTGTGGGTTTATTCGTGGATTCTTAATTCTATTTCATTGGTTTATGTGTCTGTCCTTATGTCAGCACCACCCTGTTAGTGAGTTTTAAAGTGAGAAAGTACAAGTCTTACAACTTTTTCCTACTTTTAAAAATTGTTTTGGCTTTGCTATTGGAGGTTCCTTGGTTACTTGAGGATCATATTTTCTATTTCTGTAAATACAAACAAAAACAAACAAAGAAAAAATCTTTTGGAATTTTTGTAGAGATTATATTAAATTTGTAGAGAGCTTCAGGAAGTGCTGCCATTTTCATAATATTAAATCTTTTTAGTCCATGAACAGAGGGTATCTTCCTGTTTATTTAGATCTTCTTTCTTTTAAAAATGCTTTATTATTTTCAGAATATAGTTCTTTCACTTTGGTTAAATTTATTACCAGATATATTATTCTTCTCATTACTATTGTAAACAGAATTTTTAAATGTCTTTTTTCAAATTGTTTGTTTTTGGTATTCAGAAACACAAATTTTTAAAAACGTGTTAATTTTGTACACTGCAATGTTGCTGAATTCATTTATTAGTTCTAGTAGCTTTCTTATGGAGTCTTTGTGCTTTGATATGCACTAGATTATCTCATCTGCAAATACGGGCACTTTGAATTTCCTTTCCAGTATGGGTACTTCTTATTTATTTTTCTTCCCTAATTGCTGTGGCTAGAACTTCCAGTACAATATTAAATAATAATGGTGAAAAGAAGCATCCTACCGGGCATGGGGGCACACGCCTATAATCACAGCACTAGAGATGCTGAGGCAGGAGGATTGCTGTGTGTTTCATGCCAGCCTGGGCTACATAAGCAAGTTCAAGAACAGCCTGAACTACATAGTGAGACTCTGTCTCAAAAAAGAAAAAAGAGAAGCATCCTTATCTCCGAGGGAAAGCTTTTATTCTGTTATCACTGAATATTATATTAGCTGTGGTGTTTTCACAAGTGCCTTTATCGTGTTTTAGGAAATTCCCTTGTATTCCTAGATTTTGGAATTCGAGCAGGAATTTCTTAGATTTAGGAATGAGATTTAGGAAATTCCCTTCTACTACTAGAGTTTATCATGGAAAAGTATCCCTTTACTCCATCAAAAGTAGCTTTGCTCCATCAATTGAGCAGATTAAGTGGAATTTTCCTCCTTTTTTCTAGTACTATGATGGATTACATTGATTGTTTCTCTTTTTTTGAACTACACTGACATGACTGAGACAAATGTCATTTGGTCTTGGTATATTCAGTAATCCTTCTAATACGCCATTGGATGTGATTTGCTAGTATTTTTTGAAATGAAGAATTTTATACTTAATTTTTTCAGAACTGGGAAGAAGAAATTGTGGAACTATTGTTCAGTGGGGTGATTAAACAGTCAGTGTAAAGAAAGCTGAGTAACGCAGCCACATTAACAGAAAGGAAGTCTTCAGCAGTGTGTTCCTGTGTTCTGCGCTTCTGACTGGCTCTCATTTTATCAATGGCTTGGAGGCAAAGAAGATAAACTTATCATGCTTGCAACTGACAGAGCTGAGAGGGAGGGCTAACATTTGAAGGAGCAAAATAAAGAGTGCAAAAAGTTCTGACAGCCTAGAATATTCAGGCCAAACTAACATGATGCATTTAAAACTTGGGATCAATAATTTGGGTTCAAAAGGAGGTTAGAGAAGGGGGATGTGCTGGATTAACAACCATTCCCATGAAGATACTTGGGACGGGGCTGACTGCAGACCTGCTCTGAGCTAAGCATTGCAGGGCTCCAGAGGAAGGGTGAAAGCCGGGGTTGCGCTGACACTGTGTCGTGTCCACAGTGTACATGTGCACATGTGTGTGGTGTGTGAGGCTTGCTTAGCGCTGCTCTTGGCTCTGCAGGCCCAGCCACATCTGGAGCATTTATTGCCTGCAGTTCTGGGTGCCAATTTTTAAGTGACAAACTGGAGCCCATCCAGAGGAGAGTGACCAGGACAAAGAAAGGGCTCAAAATCATGTCAAGCCAGGAAGTGTTGAAGGAACCAGGGCTGTTTAGCCCGGGGGAGAGAAGATTAAGTGGGAGTTTTGATAGTTGTTTTCCAATCATGTGAAAGAAATAGACTTAGTCTGCATATTTCCAGAGTGAAGAAAATATCCTAAAGGTAGGGGTTAAGCAAAGGGAGAAGTCAGATTTCTTCAACAATGAGTGGGAGCTGACACACACACACATTGGACACATTGTGGGTACCGGAAAAGGTGCTTTAGCATTTTATCTGCTACACCTTCGCTCCCGGGACATCGTCCCCCACACCTTCATGATCACCGCAGGAATACACTGGAGGTTGCACTTAGAATGAGTCTAGCCCTTGGGATTTTGGGAATTGAAAGTGAGGAAGACTCAGGCTGTCTATTGCTGAAACAGGTAGAACTAGGGAAAAGTTCCTCATCAAGAGGAGAAAACTGATTTGTAGTAGGACAAAAAAAAACGCATGGGGGAAAGGGAGAGAGACAGACACACAGAAAGACAGAGAGACCAAGAGAGACAAAGAGATTTGAGTGCTGAGTTCCAGTTTTTCTTGAAGCTCACTATCTTCTTCTTCTCTCATAACTCGGTCATTCAACACTTTCTTGGATTTTGTGAAATACCCTAGCATCATCCAAAAGGTTGTCTCTCTCACTTCAATTAGAGTAGGGTTTTTGTCACTTTAGGTTTAAAGGACTCTAATATCAGCTTTCTCGGTAGGTAGTGAGATCTCCATTTCTGCAGGTGTTTAAGAGAAATAGAGCTGCCAGCATCTGCCAAGATTCTATGCAGTGAGTGAAATAAAAATGAAATAGAATTGAGCTGATGATATTTTAAATTGGGTGATGGGTTTATTATTTTCTTCTCTCTGTTCTTGTACATTTTATATTTTCACTAAATCAAATGATATGGAAAAGATTCCAGCAAAGAAGGAAGTTAAACTCACAGTGGTTCTCAAACATATCAAACTCTTCTAAGTAGAATTTAAATGATAGGAATTCAGGGTTTCTCTTCTGGAAATTTTTACTCATTTGACCTTGGGTGAAGCTCAGGACTTTATACCATTTGAAAGTTCTCCAGATGGGTCTGATCCCCAGCTAGGTAAAATCATTGTTGAATAAGATGACATCCAAGGCATCTTCCAAATCCAAAATCCATAAGTTCAAGGAATCAAAAGCTGGATGTCACCAACACCCTCAATTTTAAAATGTGGAAACTGAAGCCCAAAGTTAAATGGCAGTGGAGAAATGTCTAAAATACATGCTATCTCACGCGTTCTGTCTTGTTATCATTGAATTTTACAAGGGGATACGAAGAAAGCCAAGTTTATATGTGCAAACTTTTGACTTACTCGGGTTTTACTGCATGAAGAGGAAGTGTGGTTGGCTGCACATAAAGTTTATAATATAGTCAATATATGTAATAAAACTTTCTTTTAAAATATTCTTCTTATAACATTAAAAAAGAAGGCTGCAGGTTGGACAAGACTTATCCTGGTTCTATCACTTCCTAAATTCTCTGTAAACCATTTTCTTCATTTGTATCCACTTTACAGGGTTTAGGTCATAATTAAATAACTCAATATATCCACAAAGCTGAAAACAATGGTTAGCACATGATCAACAAGTACTTGCTACTGTTATATTCATTACTTGCACTGCACTAGTCAGGAAACTCTCCACCAAAGACCCCAGGAAGACTTTGGATGGTTATCAATTGTTAGCAACAGAGGACAGGCAGGGATTACTCCCACACTCATTCCGTGTATGAAGCCACAGAGCCTGAGTCATAACGTCACTTCTGGCGGTCTACCCTGCTGCAGCCTAAAAAGGGTGAGAGTCAGAATGATGATAACAGCAGCAAGAAAAAGTTAATTTAACCCAGAAACATTCTTCCTTCATTATTATTAATAGTAGTGTCCTGTCTATACTCAGGCATCCAACAAGCAAAATATATCTGACTTCAACCAAAACGACAACACAGCAGAGAGAGAGGTGCTAGCTTTCAAGGTAACCATTAGATACTGTGAACAAGACATTCCTAAATTCTTAAAGAACAACAGAGAAGTATAAGGATGTCAGCTCCAGGTGGGCAGAGGTTTTTTCCAGCACCCAGTGGATGTTTAGTAAACATGTATCCACTGGATGATCCTTTGAGGATGGCTCATAAAGTTAATAGACAAAGAAGACAATGTAGAGCTCCTAGCATAAATCTACAACTTTAGTTTCTCCTTCTAAAATATAAAACTGAAAAAAAAAATATTTTGGTAGATGTCAAATCAAAAATAAATAAAATGTGAAATTTTCACTTCAAATACTTTAAAAAGAAAATTTGAAGTTAAACACAAATAAGACTAGGTGTCTCCTATGACCTAGGGGGATATTTCTGACTAAAGAGAGAATTAATTTTCAGGAGCAGCTGTGGGAAAAGAAAACTGTGAGAAAAGCTCTTCTATCCTGATGCCTTTTTTCTATGTTGTGTCCTCTTCATTTAGCTTCTCCTCCAATTCTCTCCCATCTCTTGTTTTTAAGACTGTTCCATCATTTTCATTTTCCTTCTTCCCCTTCCTTTCCTCTCCCCTCTCCTCTTCCCCTCTTTTTCCTCCCCTCTCCTCACCTCTCTTTTCCTTTCCTCCTCACTCTCTCCACTCTTTTCTTCTCCTTTCTTTTCCCTTATCTTTTCCCCATTCTTTCTCTCATCCAACCTCTTTCATTTGGTGATAATACAGGGGCTGAAATATTAACTGATTGATTGATTTTGTTAGTCAGTATTTAGGATGCTTCATTTATGTGCCAAGCACAGTTTTAGTATGATGAGTTTTTGCTAATGCATAACTTACAAATATCAAAGTGCACACATCTTACATGTCCAGCTTGAAGGACTTTCACCTGTGCACGTACCCTAACACCAGGTCAAGACAAAGGACATTTCCAGTCACACTTCAGGCCCTTTCTTGCTCCCTCCCAGTCGATACTCTCTCCAAAGTTAGTCACGGCTCTTACCTCTCTCACAAGAAATTAGTTTTAAATCTCATCTGATTAGAATTATGCACATGTTCTTTGCATCTCTTTTTCTGGGAATTATCTATGCTGTTGGCAATAGTAGGTACTATTTTTTCCAAACGAAATTTTATGTCCCAATGATAAATAATATTTTTTCTTTCCAAAATTATAAACCAAATTAAGTTGCCTTGTACAAAGGGTTGAGTCAAGATGGACTGTTTTTTCTCTCATCCAACCCTGACTCCCATCCTGTAATTCCTGGGGGCCAATGCTATGTAAGGAGGGGAAAAGTTACCCATGCTAGGCTTGTACTTCCACCTCTCAAGGGAGCTGAGAGTTGCAGTGTGAGGGCCTTTAGCCTGGGTTCTCACAGGTTTCCCACTTGTTCTGTTGTACCCATTTCCCAAATTAGCTACCTCTGCACCTGGACCACACAGGACCCATGGACTACAGGAACTTCTTTTGGTTATGAATTCACTGATACCCCATTGCTCTTCGTGCTAATTCTTTCCTACCACTAGAGGTCAGGGTTCAGTTACTACTACAGAGGGCTGAACCAGCTTGAAGGGCCAATTAGCAATCAAAAAGACCTGAGGTGGGACAGTCTGGGGTCCCATAGGTAGTGTGTTAAGTGTCTGACACCAGGGATAAGAAAGTTGAGATACCTAGCTAGACAGTTGGTTGCGTCACCATATGGAAAAATTGACTTCTAACATCAAAAATTCTACTTTTATTTGTTTACTTTTTTTTTTTTTTAATCAACATTTCTCATTACTTCCTTTAGGAGAAAGAATGCTTTCAGTTCCAGGGGAAAAAAAATTAAGCATTCTCACTAGGAAGTACCAAAATTCTTGGTTTCCAGATTTAACAATAAAAGATGTTCACCTAGGGAGTTTGGGAGGAACTTCTGAATTAGATGCAATATTTCATCAACAACTAAAAATGTTTTGTAAGTAAGCATCACTGTTCTATGCACCACTTTTATATGAAAATTCCGAAACTTCCCAATTATTGAATGCTTCCTGATTCTCTGCTCTATCACGTAAACACACCCCGACCGTACAGGGTCCATACCAATGAGGTCTAATAAAGAGCATAATTTATTTTCCAATCAGGTTTTTGAAAAATTAATGCAAGGGAAAAATTTGAGATAATATAGGCCAGTGATTTTGAAAGAAACATTTAAGCTATGAAATGTGAGGTTAATAAATTTAAATCTAACCCAGAAGCTCAATATATAAAAAAATTAAAAAGTAGATTTCCTCTGGGTAAAGTAGGGTTGTGGAGTGTGGCTCCTGCCCACTAGGCTCCCCAAGGCTCCCTGTCTTACTCTGTGGTCACTGGGCAAGTATCTATGAGATCGGGTAACTCTAGGAACATTATTTTGAAACCACTGATGGAGTCCAAACCTCTCATTTTATGAATGAAGACACTGAGATCCAGTATTCACCTCACTAAGAATAATATGTTAACAAAGCTCTCTGGCAATAAAAATGGCTGAAGACTACAATTTTTATTTTAATTCTAGGGATCTTTTCCTGAAGTATACTATGCACTTCTCATCCCAACCTACACACACCTATGGTAAAACTAGGTAACACAAGTCAGCTCAATTTCGCTAGACATTTGCACTGGTGAGACAGCAACCCTGACACCTGCAGAATTAATGGGTTCAGTCATGTTCTGTTAACTCTGAAATTACACTAAGAGAAGGGGTTTGATCCCTTCAAACCATTTGTGACCTTGGGTCTGAACTAGAATTTGCTGCTGTGGAGAATGTTTGCTTACACCAGATGCTGGGAAGCAGGAGGGAAGCTTCCACAGTGAATGAGGAGGGGCTGCTTCTCTGTGAAGAGAAGATAACTATAGTTCATTCCATTTGCGGGAGAAGGTACTGGGCAACCAGTGTAAAGAGGAGGTAAGGACAAGCTGAGGATGGAGGACTCAGGTGCAATAGTCTTGTAATTGTCTATATTGCCACACAAGCAAGTGGCTTACTCATAAGCCAATGAGGGAAAGAAAGCAATGAAAACTTGAAAGCAACTTCCACCAAAGGCTTTTCTTTTCTTTTCTTTTCTTTAGTTAGTCCTTATATGTTTTTATGCAGCCTTATAATATCTGACTTTATTTATTTTAAATTAAGTTTATTGGTACATTTTAGGTAGACATAATGATCATATTCTTCACAGGGAATACATGATATATTTTGATTCCTCTTTTTTTCCAATCCTCTGTCCTCCCTATTTACAAAGTTTTATCCTTTTTAAAAGTTTTATTCCTTTTCCCTTTCTCCCTCTCCCCCATCTCCCGCCTGAGCTCCTCTTTCCTTCTGAACAACTTCTTCCCATTTCACAGTATCTACTGTACATTTTGGTCCTTATTTAATATCAAAATGCTCTCCCATCTTCAAGATCTACTTGTATTATGACCCAGTATCCCTGTGCTCTCACCTGAGAGGAATTAACTAAGAATGATGAGCAATGTTATACTCAAGTTCAAGAGAAACAAGGACAATTAATACCAGACAAGGATTAATGAATAAGAGATTTTCTTATTAGATGTTTTGAGTTCTTTAGGTCTCATTCCAAATTGTGCTTCATTTTTAACTTGAAAAATTGGTATTTGTGCTTTGTTCTTTTAATAGTTACATTTTAGATTTTAAAATATTCTTACAGTCCTGTGATATCAGAAGTAAAAAGAAGTTGCTGTTATTTTTCTCTTATATTAAGGCTGGGGAGCATCTACAGTACATTTTCAGAGTACATGGACAACAATAGAACACTGTAAGGCAACATATACTAATATTAGCTATTGGGCCTAGAAAGAAAGAACTAACTTCTTGCAAAACTAGAGTGTGGGCTAGATCTCATCCTTCTAATTGCAGCTAACATTATATCCCTGCATTCAATGAGTGGAACTTGGAGAAGACTTGGAATTTGATCCTCCTTAAGGTAATTTCTTTTTGTATATATTTGTATACGTATGAATTTAATGTTGTTAAGTCACCTAGGTGATCTGTGCTGTTGTGTGCATAGGACGAACAATGCATATGTTTTCTTTGCAGCGGAAGTATTAACAAGTGTTCCACTCCCAAGATTTTGGGGTTGGGAGGCAGGACATGGTTAGAGTGAAGGTATATGGTCTAATGTGCTTGCTAAGCAAAGGATGCCAAGTTCTGCTTGGAAGCCAAGAAACAGAGGACTGGTCCACTGAAAGCTCTTAATTCTGAGGCATTTGGTCCAAGGTTCTGCTCTGACCATTCCACATTCCTAGTCTATTTATAATTACTATGAAAGTGAGACATTTTCCTCAAAAATCCAAACAGGATCACCAGACAGTCAGAATAGAGAACCAAATGTTAACACAAACTTAAGGACAGAGGGTCAATTAAAAGTTTCTCCCTCTGTCCACGGGCTATAATAAAAACATCCATTTCTTGCTCTTCTTGGAATCTCTGGCCTTAAAATTATTGGTGGATATATGGAACTCTGCTAGTAAGGGATGAGTGTTCATTATATTTACCATGCTGAGACTTTCATCTTCATTGTCTTAATAATGGGGGATCTAAGCCCAACCACTAGTCTGACTTCTGACCCCCTTGGTTTATGGACATTCCAAGTCAAACCCTGGTTTGCGCTCCCCATTGTGAGGGAGGCAGGCTTTCTTGGGGAGCCCGGCTGGTGAACCTGGAGCCTAAGCTGTCTCAGCCAGGCAGGCACACCAAATCATAGCATTGACAGGAGACAGCAGCGCAGATAACAAAAGTCAAGAAATGGAAGTTCTTGCCTTTCCTGAAGGAGTGAAGAGAAAAGGCTTGAAAGCAGCTTCAGTTCCAGGTCCTCCTCCATGAAGAGGAGGAAGATGGGGCAGCTATGAGCCCAGACCGGGAAAGTAGACTCTATGGTAATCACAGCCATTCACCAGCCAGTATATAAAATAACAAGGATTGAATTAACCTCACCAAGTTTGCTCCACATGCACATCTGCAGGAAGAGTGCCCTCGGTGGAGAACGGGAAGTGTCACCTGGTAATCAGCTATGTAAATGTGCAACTTGTATTCAGGGAGAATTCTGTTATTCAGGATATTCATTGAATACATACCAAGTGCTGGATACTCTTTCTGGGCATGATCCATATAATAATGTACAAATAGATTCTCTGCCTGCGTGGAATTTATATCTAGTGGAATAAGCCAACATTAAGCCATTTAATGTATCAACATATAACTAAAACCTGAGATTTTTGGTGAGCAGAAATCCATTCAATATGGGTGTCTGCAGGAGGGCCTTGTCTAATCACAAATCGCATACCTCCTTTTTCTTCCCCTGTGAACCTCTTAAAATGGCCTTCTGCTTTTCTTTCTTTCCTCTTGAGTTATTTGTTCCCCAAAGGTGTTTATTTAAAGAATTTTTTATTGAACAATGGCACGGGCTTTTCCTTTAAATGAAGTGGAACAAAGTCTTTTGCCTCCCATAATCACAAGCTGAGAGATCTCCACTTCGTTTTAACCAGACTGCACAGAAGTACCTACTTACAGAGGAACTGAAAAATTGCTCTGCACTATGGTAGGGCACAAATGGGGAGACTGAGGTGGCGAGACAGTTTAAGACTTATTGTATGAAGGCTTCATAGTTAGTCACTGGTACCAAATTCCAGAAAACTTGGACTGGAGCTATAACCCAGCTGGAGCACATGAAGAGTTGGCAGGAGATTGCAAGCTTCTCCAGGGAAGCAGATACATGGATCAGTTTTAGGGACTGGGTTGTCTCCCAAACAGTAATCAGATTCCTGTCTTGCGTCCCACAATCCCACAGGTGTAAACCACATGAACAAATATGTGCTTGGGGTGAGGGTAGGGGCGGTGGGGAGGTGATGACAGCTCTGAATTCATAATGCATCATCTCAGGTGGCAGCCGTGCATCTGTTACATATTTTGAAACCTCCCTCCCATACCAGTAGAGCTATTTCAGCAGATAATATCTAGGATTGACTAAGGAAAAGTCATATGTTACCCAGTGTCCTGAAATGGCTCAGAAAGATGGATAAGGGGAAAGTGTTGGGGTTGAAACTTGTATTTTACCTCCTGACATTCAAAAATCATTTCGATTGCAGCTTTGATTCAGTTTTGGAAACTGGACTTAATTAGTGGGAACTGGCCCTCTACGTGGGAGCTCTGGGACAGGCCCTGTGGGTCCCTGCTTCCCCCAGCTCCCTCTCAAGGAGAGGGATTTGAACAGTTGCAGCCCGTGGGGCTCCTACAAAGTACTTTCAGCCCATATGTGGCTAAAAGCAATAATCCCAACACGTTTTGCAGGAAGAAAAATTGTGCTGGGAACAGCCAGTCAAGCATTTGCTGAGTTTTAGTAGGAGGTGTGAAAAATATGTAACTCCACTCAGGGTCATCCTCGCTGGCCTCGCTGCTAGCCACAGCGTGTGGGAAGTGGGGCGGAGGCATCGGCAAGCTAACATCCATCTTTCTATGGCCCCATTAATCTCTCCTCTTCCTGAAAACCAACTTATCTCGCAATTGGTTTAAAAACCTCCCAGGGCTGCAAATAGGAGGGCTGCTAGCACTGACAGACTCTCTGCTAATTAGAAAAAGACGGTCTCTCCCTCAGGGTGAGAGACTTGCAGAAAGACGCCCCCTCTGGGCAGACCAATTACAGAAGAAGAGCTTTCTTTCAGACAGATGTAGGCAGGAGCCAGGACTCAGCGCTGTGCAGTTAGAGGGAGCCTGGATTTCAGGTCCCCATGAGCATCCTCAGCTGGATCTCACTGCGCCAGCGGCCATGGTGACCAAACGTCCTATGTGGCTCACAAAGTTGGCTCTGAGCGGTCTCCACAATGGAATGCACTTTCTTCCAACCAAGTCCCCTTGCTGATGCCTGCATTCTCCATCCTTCGTGCTTAACACACAGAATCTCCTCAGAGACCTGGATGAAGATCGAAATGGACCCAAGAAGGAACAGCAACAACATTGACTTCAGTTGAACTGTCCTCTTTAATGAGCTTGTTCCTGGCTCTTTGCACACAGACACCTACTAGGTACTCTCTCCCATAGTATCCCCACCCCAGTGTTTCCATTCCACCTGTGAAGTGATCTGCATATTTTTCCCAATGTTGAGGAACTGAAAAAATTTTTTCAGTTGTCTTTTTGCCTTTGACATTGGTTTGAGGTTGATTCTGGTATTCATAAGCCATTTCAGAAAATCCTTTAAAAGTTTTCTCTTTTTTTTTTTGCTTTACATATGACCACTGCCTTAAGACTTTACCTATCCATAATGATAACTATAATAACAATAGCTTATTGGGAAGAGGTTATTATCACAGGCTTCATGACATTGATATTATTATTACTGTTTTAAGGTGTATTATGGAGTTAAAATTAACTAGTCTGCCAAAAGCGCATAGCTAATGATCAATGAAACCAGGATTTGAGCTTAACTGTAGAGCTCACATATTTAACCATTATGCTATATTATTTTCATCTATTCATGAATACTCTGTCCACCCCTGTACCCATCCCCCTATTCATTACTCCACTTACCTGACCTACAAACACATATTGAACACCCACACATTACCCTCATGCAAGGTGTTCAGTGTGAAACCATGAGTGAGATACATGCTCTTAAAATAAAGACATGTTTAAGATATCAAGCAGGCAGACAAGGATGCAGACAGTTAAGGTTCACACAGTCTCACATGGACTTGTTTTAGAAGCCTATCTTGCCATTAATGTCCTAGCTATGAACTTTTCTTTCTCATTGTTCTTGCCACATTAACAGCATATAACTATCTGCTGGCCACAGATGATCAGAACAGGGTGTGGTATGATGTGCAGCCTACCAATACCATGCACGGATACCAAATCTCCAGTTAACTCTTAGAGGGAATTTAGACTAGGTACAAAGCAGAGGTAGAACCTTCACCATGAAGGAAAGGATAAATTTGGCTCTGGAGCAGAAAACCAAGGTGAGGAGGCCCTGACCTAGCAAAGGCTCTGACATGGGCCTGACCATGGTGGTCTATTGACCAAGAAGGGCTTACCTTACTGCTGGCTATAGCCTCTGGGCTGAGAGTAATGAGATATGATGTTCTTAGATTATAGCCCACAACATAATGTTTAATTCCCATGAGCCACAGAAATAACAGTCTTATGACTGTGTCACAATTAATGGTTGTGGGAAAGGGTTGTGATGAGTGAGGGCTTTGGGGCCACAAGCAGATGTCTGTACACAGTGCAGAAGGATAACGCCTTCAGACAGTTCTTTTTTCAAACTAAATCTCACAAAGTGTCCCAATACACAGAGCAGAAAAAAAAAAGACATAATTCTGTTAATAAAGGTCAAGGTGGCTGGAGTGTGCTGGAGTTGTGTGACTTGAAGGTTTTGCGTTAGGATATTTGATCAGAAGAGCATAGATTAAGAGAAAGGTTTGTGAAAAGCCTGGCAGGCTCAGAGGTCCTCAGCACCCAGACTGGGAACAGAATAGTGCCTAGGGCTCCTGCAGCGGTGCAGAGGGGAGAGGATGAGGGTAGAGGAAGGGCAAGGAAAGGGCAAAGCTGCCAGTTACTGTGAAGGATAGACTGACAGCCGAGTTTGTTATCTACATCTAGCTAGTCCCTGAGGTTGTTGTAAACTTCTGCTCTTTATCATTCAGTTGGAGGATCTTCTGAACATTCCAGAGGACTCAATTGGCCTTAACATTTCTTTAGCATGATCTGAGCCATGCAATCTCAAATAATAGATTCTGACACCATTCTTTGCCCCAATTTGATTCTTAAGAGTTTCCACACTGGAAATAGTGGCCTAATGTTTATTGAAATATTGAATTTAATTGAAATACCATAACTACAATGAAGTAATTGGTTACCAGAATTATTACAGAGTAAGATCAGAATGTTGCGAGATAGTAATAGAGAAGCCCCATTTTTCTGCTGAGACGTTCTAGGTATGATATTTATTTAAGTAAAGGAATGGATTAGAAAAACACAACTGTTTTTCTTACACCTTGTATCTAGAAACATAAACAGACCACGACCTTTGGCATTAAATAGATGTAGCTTGAATGAATACTGGAATTCTCGAATTCTAGCTTATTATGGTTGATAACCATAGATGCTATGTAAATTCGCTTAGTGTCAGTTTCTCAAATAAAGGGAGCTACCTTTTAGAACGGTTCTTTACATCTTAGAAGAAAACATGGAGTAGGCAGCGAGTTTCCGTGATTGGTACACATAGGCACAAGGTACATATTCAGTTGAATAAACAAATGCAAGGTATTTCACCTCCTGTTTTCTGACCTGAAAATTAATGGAATTGTACATCTTTGACAGGTTTTTGAGGGTCCCAATGAGAAAATACACATGAGGACTTTTCACACTCATAATATTGAATTAAATGTTAGTGGCTTGGAATGGATGACCTGAAGTGCAAGAAATGGGACAAAATCGACATCTGAGAAGTAGGTAAAAGGAGCACTTTCTACCTCTTTATAAATTTGAAAGACAAAACAAAACAAAAAACCCAATTTTACAGCACAGTCAATGCACAGGAGAGCTCAGCGGCTAACAACAAAGAAGTGGGGATCTGTGCGCTTGGGGCTTCCAGGGACACCGGAGCTCTGGCACCGATCCATCCAGGTGCTCGGGCAGCTGAATCAGGAGAAGCGATCCCTCCCATGTGTAGCTGACTCAGAATTGTCTCTCTGTGTCGGTTTGCCTACTGGGACAACGTAGACTTTGTCTGTATAATTTGTTCTCTACAGTAAATATTATTTTAGTGCTGCCCACCAAAGCAAGTTCAAGAGGGATTCATTCCAATATCCGATCTTAACATTTCTTCTTTTCTTTAATGAGGCTATTAGTCATTTTATTTGTAGGTTCATTTACTTATTTTAATTGGCATGATGCAGAACTTGAGCTTTTCCTTCAGCATTTGAGATAGCCTCATAATAAAAAACATGTATAGGAAGAGACTGTTAAAATAAATGTTAAAAATATGTTGATGAACATAGGAATTGATAGAGAATGTAATGGATGGTGTTGAATATTTTAGAGCATGTGAAAGTGTCAAAGCCATAAATAACTATGAAAATACTACTGTTTATAAAATCAGCAATTTTGCATTTTAGTTAGTGTGTTATCATGTGATTTTTACAAACTTCTGCAATATCATGTTTTTATTTAAGAGGATGAGAATTAATATCATAAGGTTTACAGCTACTATGGCAGATATGTACAAAGAATGAAGGAAATTCAAAACAAAGAAATAGGATAGGTAAATCATCATGAAAGAAGAAAACAACATAATAAAGAATAA
This sequence comes from Chinchilla lanigera, assembly GCF_000276665.1. NCBI lineage: Eukaryota > Metazoa > Chordata > Mammalia > Rodentia > Chinchillidae > Chinchilla > Chinchilla lanigera. Next base: position 11,792,592 of record NW_004955417.1, on the reverse strand, counting down.
CTTCTTATTTAGTATTGTCTGGCCACAAATGAATTATTAAAATAATGAGCGTGTTGGTGAAACTGTCTTTGTATTTTTTTTTTTTTTGGTTTTTCTCTGGTACCGGGAACCGAACTCACACCTTGTGCTTGCCAAGCAGGCGCTTTGCCACTGAGCTAAATCCCCAGCCCTGAAACTGTCTATATTAAACAACCTAGACATTAGAAAGTAGAGAAGGTTCAGCAGCTTTGGTCTAATCAAACACTAAATAGACACCAGGCACAATGATAAAAGACATTGCCTTCTCTGGTCTCCAGAGCTGTGCTGGCCAAGGTAGCCACATATACTATTTAAATTTATTAACATTAAATAATAGTAAAAATTTAGGTCCTTGCATTAGCCACATTAGGTATCTACCAAAATCAGAGAACAGAGTGCAAGAAAAAGAGTTTTGTTTTATTGCTTTTTTACTAAATTATGAGAAGCAGTTGGGTAATAAAAAAATCCACAGACAGCTATATGTGGGTGACATTTGGACTTGAATTCTGGCTGTGTCACTTACCAATGGCATGACCTTGACTTATTCAAGTTAGAGCCTCTGAGACTCAGTTTGCTCCCCTACAAAATGAATATACAGTCTCTACGCTGCTAGTGAGGATTTCTGTGAGATGTTTGTAAGTCATCTAGCTGTCTGTCACATAGAAGATGATGGAGCGGTGGTGGTAGTCATAGTAACAGAGGAGGAGAAGGTTTAAATTCTGTCCTCAAGAAGCTCCTAATCTGATTATCGCAGCATTTTGGTCATCTCCCATAAAATAAATGTGTTATCAATATCATGACTCTGACACAAACCTCCTCTTCTCAACCCTCTTCTACCATCTCCACTACACAAATCGCTTTGCCAATGCCGTGCAATCAGGCCACTGCCCCACTAACCCCTATTTTGCCTGGACAAGTCTAAAGACATACAAAACATGTAAGTCTTGAAGACACTGCACCCCAAGATTTAAAATTTGTAAAGAGACTCAAATCTAAACTGGTTTACCTATGAGAGGGCATTATTAAATGACAGAGGTTGATCTCTAGCAGGAACTTTAAGAACCACTCATCAGATACCAGAAATAATTTGAGGGCAAGAGCAAAACTATTACTCCTAAGACTACCTCTAATCACATCATTTCTCTTTTCCTGATTTTCTTCAGACAAGTCACTGCTTAAAATTGCCCATGCTGTTAGAAGGGCCAAAGCGGCCACTCCTTCAGAGACCAACACACCTGCACTTGTGTTTTTTCTGTCTCACTAACCATTTGCAACATCTGGATAAGTAGCTGTAGTGCAGCATCTCTTCCTGTCTTGGGGCTGAGCCTCCATAGACCACAGGGTCAAGTGTTCTGCTTAATTCCATGGCCCACTCTGCTGTCTCTCGAATCAGCACTGTCATTTCCCCAGTTTGAGGGTCAGTGACCAGACTGGGCAGTAGGTCTGCTATAAGCAGTCTTTGCCTGGAGTATAGATGACTCATAAATCATATCTTTATAACAGTAATAACATTCCCTGTCGTCTAGCAGGTGCGTTGCCTAGTGGTTTGTGATCTGTCTGGACAGTCAGGCCTCTGCCAAATGCATATTTGTGGACTCTTGTAGTGCACATAGCACTGCCAATATTTTTTCTTTCTTTCTCAAGCAGACTTTTTTGTTCTTGCCAAAGCCGGCATTAGAGATGTGCAAATGATGACTGAACAATCCAACTGCTTGCTGAGAATTTCACTATAACTCTCCATGACTTTGTACATTATTGGATGGTTATTAGAGTACTGTCAAAGAACTTTCTATGGCAGAGAAAAGAAATGCATTGGCTAAGCACGTGCTGTACTCCAAGCACTGTGCTAGCTGCCTCACTGCTGATGTCTTTTTTAATCTTCCCCTACACCTCATGAGATAAGTAGTATCTTTAACTCTCCTTTATAGATAAGGAAACTGAGGCTATAAGAATTTTAAGACAATACTAACTCTAGATACTGAGCTGTGATTATAGACATAGTGATAAAGGGCCCTATCTCCTTTAGTCCCTGAGCTATCCAGTAAGATAACTACTAGTCATATGTGTCTATTTAAATTCAAATGAATTCAAAGCAAATAAAATTTAAAACTGAGCTCCTCCTTCATTAGCAGCATTTTAAGCACTCAACAATTAAGTGTGGCTGGTGGCTACTGTCTTGATGTAGGCCAACATCATAATGAGTGAAAACTTTCTTGACCAATGCTGCCCTAGAGCAGGGCTTATAAGATGGGTATGAGGACGATGTTATGATACACAAATTTCAGGTGCAAAAACGGAGGCTTTGATTGGCTATGTAACTTGCTGGATAAAGGTAATACAGCTAGTGAATTCGATCCAGGCTTGAATCCGGTTCTAGAAGACTTGCTCTTAGCCTCTGTCCTGTATACACAGTGACTGATGTAAGGTCCCCACACTGGTAAGTGACCACATGAATTCTGCACTACACTGTTGAAGTCTCTCAGTAATCCCTTTCCAATAAGCCTTGTCTCCAGTGCTAGGGATGCAACTCACATTCCTGGCATGGTCTTGATCCAGCTTCACTCCTTACCCCTACTGGGTATTAGAGCTCTTTTAAGGATCTTTTGCATCTGCACGAGCCCATCTCCCATTCACTAGCACAGCACATCCCTCTTGTATGGCTTCCCCATCTGTCCCGGCCAGCTGTCAGGACTGGTGTGCTTATCCCTGGAGAGTCCCCCAAAGTCTTTGTTATTTATTCTGCATGATCCTGTAGTCTGACTCAATCCCAAAGAGTAGTCTGAGTCTGAGACTCTGGCATATCCCTGGGGAGCAGGAAGGATGCAGACCAAAATGGTTTTTCGTCTGCTGGTGTGCAAAGCTCTTTTGCTGGCTCAGGACCCCAGACCTCCTCTGTGGCCCAGAGAGGGGCATGGTAGGGGGCCAGTTTTCTCCTCTACTTTCAGCCTTGAGCCTCTGATTTTTTTTCTCAGAACCACTGAATGGAGCCAGAACTTCCACTTATTCTAAAAGCTTAATGTTCGCCATGATATAAGCTGTTTCTCTGATTAAGGTTGCAGAGGGTACACGGTAGGAGCCACACAGTGTACTGAGTGGCACTGGCCTATCAAGGCTCCACACTAGGCAGTCTGAGAAGAAGAACTAACACTTTGTCAGTCCTTACTATGTGTCAGGGTCTCCAATGAGTGATTCCTAGACATTATTTCACTGACTCTGCTAAGTCCTTATACAGCATGTGCTTTGTTACCCCACTTCACAGACTAGAAATTCAAGGCACAGAAAAGTAACTTCTTTACAGTAATATGGATATTTGGAACTCATTTGGGATTAATATTTTTAACCACCACATTATATTATCTTTTTTTATTTACTCTCATCCTATAAGTAAATAAACCATCATCCATTACTGGTTAATGGAAACAAAAAAGTCTCAGGCATTAAGAATCATTGTCTAGGATACAGGGAATAAGTGGCTACACTGGAAATCACCACAACAACATGATTATGTATTGACCTGTTCTTAAAAGTCTAATTTTAAACAACTCAGTTGGAAAATAAATATGTATTTTAAGAATAACATAGGAAGTGCTTGAGTGAAGTTTAAATCCCTCTGTAAACATAAGGTAATCTTTATTACACGACTACCTCATAATTATGGCAAATATTTTTATCATATTCTTGAGGTCAGAACCACCCATAGCTTTTACTCTTGTAAGAATTCAAAATCCAGGAAAGGAAAACAAGCTCATCAATAGAGATTAAGTTAGAATGCACTAACAGGACAAACGACGTGGCTTAAACTCAGTAGAAGTTTATTTTTTTCTCTTGTGTAAGAGAAGTTCAGAAGTCAAGCCCAGAGCTGGTATGAGAGCGTCCTTGGTCACTCTCACTTTCATGGGACAAGAAGGTATGTTCAAGGCTGTTTCACGAAGAAGAAAAAAATCTTTCCTATGAAGACTGCTTTATTTCTTTTTTTTTGTTTTTTTCCTGTACCGGGAATCGGACTCACAACGTTGCCCTTGCCAGGCAGGCGCTATGCCGCTGAGCTAAATCCCCAGCCCCAAGACTGCTTCATTTCTATTTATACCTATGTGTTAGTCAGCTTTTCATCACTGTGGCAAAATAACTAAGATAATCATCTTGAAGAAAGAAAGATTTTTTTGGCTCATGGTTTCAGGGGTTCAGTCCATGATGTCCGGGGTTCATTGCCTTTAGGCCTGTGCTGAAATAAAATGTCATGGTGGAAGGGCATGGCAGAGGGAAGGTGCTCACTTCAGTGGAGACCAGGAAGCAGAGAAAGGGAAAATCTGTCCTAACAGATTTCCTCCCTCTGTGGTTTTCCATCCAAACCCCCACCTTATTGAATGGTGTCCCCCACATTCAGGGCCATTCTCCCCCAAAGTTTGCTGCCCCACACAGTGATCCTCTCTGGAAATACCCTCACAGACACACCAAAAATTTCCTAGCTGTCTCTCAATTTGATCAAGTTAACAATCAAGATTAACCGTCACAATCCATTATATCACTGACATCCTGGGAAATGAATACTTTTGGCCATGTAGGACTACGTCCAGCTAGAGACTGGGAATCTTTTTCTAAGGAAAAATGGGAAAATAGATGTGGGGTGGGCAACTAGACATGAAAACTAATGTCCACATTAGCCTAGAAATAATTATGCTCATCTACTAAGCAATTTAAAATATCACCCCAGCCTTGGCTCACCTTCCAGCCTGACATTTATGAATAGACCAGTAGAAAATAGTTTTCAGTGTTGCATAGAATGATCTCCTTTGATTCTGTGTATCTCGGAATCAACAATAACAAAATCACAGGTTGTTTTCCTTTTTCCTTATTCACCACCACAACAGATATTTTCAAGGCTATATTTCCCTAATAATGAACCTGGAAAATTATAATACCCTGCTGTACCCCCTAATCTGTATTATATACCCCAGCTTCTGGTATATGAATTACTAGCATTAGATTTTGGTTTGGCAGAATTTGAGACTGGATGAAATGCTATCTCCAGAGCAAGCTGTCCCTTAAACCATAAGTAACAAATAACTAAAAATTATTGCTAAGAACAGGAATGTGCTTTAATTATGTTTAGTTAAAACATCAATTGAGGCTCATTATTCTCACCTTTCATGTAAGGGAGTTGGGAGCTCCGTTCAACCATCCATAAAGACCCCTTCAGTCTTGAGTTCTAAAATTCCTTGGTCTGTATGAGGGGACCCAGTAGAGTCACAGCACTGGGTAGTTGGGCAAGAGTCAAAAGCATGGCTCTTAAAGGGAAGTGTAAGAAGTCCAATCTCTTTATGATTTTTGTCAAGGTTCAAACCTTCTCTCTCTGAGTATGGGTCAAATCATGCATCCAGGAAAGAAGAGAGGTTATATCCTTCCTTCCTCTGAGATGTGGCAATTTTTAGAGGATCAGCATGCACGAGTATCCCAGTGTGTGAGCAAGATGAGGAACACACCTCAGAGCTGCCCTTTTGGATTTCCTTGTATACCTCTGCCTGCTTCCCCTTCATCTTCATCCCTGGTATTTCTTGCTGCACCCTTATGTTTGAATATTTTCCAGGGTTCCATCAATCCAATATCACTTTTTCATCTTATCCATATACATCTACATCTGTATTATATCTGTAGAGTTCCACATGCATAAAGTAAGCTTCACAGATGTTATAAAATAATCCACCTACAAATTAACCCATTCTTTCACCATAAAACATACTTATCTTCCAACATTCCAGTTTCAAAGCTCTTCTCCACTATCAACAGCTCAGCCTTAAAATCTTAGAGACATTTGAGATTCCTCCCTGTACCTGTCACTTACTTGTCATTGGAAGAAAATATCCTACAATTGCAGTTTAAAGGACAGGTTTATTTTGGCTCACCATTTCCGTGGGTTTAGTTGTTGTTGGCTAGCTCCAAGAAAGGTCTGGTAGAGGAAATCTGCTTATGCCATGGTGACCAAGAAACAAAAAGAAAGAAGTTAGGAGCTGGGGAGAAGAATACACACTTCGGGGCCAGGGATATAGCTCAGCAGCACAAGCACCTGCCTGGCAAGTGCAAGGACCCGAGTTTGATTCCTGGTACCAAAAATAAAGAATACCTGCTTCCATGTCATGCCCTGAGTAACCCAGCTCTTCTGGCCCAGCCCTACCTCAAATAGTACAGTCAGCTATGAAGTTATCAAAGGACTAATCCACTGATGAGTATAGTGTTCCTGTGACCAAATCATCTTCCCAAATTCCTGTCTCTGAACACAAGACTTTAAGGGGACATTTTATATCTAAACCATACCATTTTGTTCCTGAGCCCCAAAAAGCTCATGTTCACCTCATTATGCAAAATGCATTTAGTCTACTTCTAAGATGCCAAAGTCTTAATAGTTCCAACACTGCTGACAAGGACAAGTCAAAATTCAAAAGTCTCCTCTGAGATTCAAGGCAAAATTTTAACTGTGAACCCCAGTAAAAATTAAGTAATATTAAATAGTTCAAACATACAATGGCACAGGGTAAACATTCCCATCCCATAATGGAAGAACAGGGAAACAGAAAAAATCAGATCAAAGAAAGACTGAAACCTAGCAGGGCACACATTAAATCATGTAGCTCAATGTCCAGCCCATGGCAGGTTGTGGTGAGATATGAACTCCAAAGGGCTTATGCAACTTCATCCCTATGGTCTTGTAGCCCACATGGCCTCTCTTGGGGATCCTTGCCTGACTTTTCAGTCTTTTCTGTAAAATCTTGGTAGAAGCCTCCCACAACTCTTGCATATGCATACTTTGGAAACCTGCACCATATAGATTACATCAGGGCCTGATGCCAGCAAGAGCAGTAGTCTGGCCCCTTTAGTTCATGGTTACAGCAGCCTTTGACTTCCTAGATGGTGAAACTCAGGGAAACAATTTCCTATGTGCACCTGAATGAGCAGGCATCCTAGTGAATCTCTTCACAGATAAAAGGTTTATAGTTTTGTGCCCTTGAGCCTGTGATGTGTGGGACCTTGCTGCTTTTTATATGCCCTCAAGTCATCTTTCTTCTTGTCCTGGTATAAAATACTTGGCATCTTTTTAATGCTAATGTTTTCAGTAAGCATAGTTTCTTTTGACTCAGTTTTTCAGGTTCTGCCCTTCTGGCTGTTTCACATCTACTTTTTGCTCCTGATTCTTCCTGTAAATCTGGCTGAAAGTGTTCAGCATACCCATTCCACAGCCTGAATTTTTTAGTGCCTTAAAATGTCCTCTATCAGATTAATTAGCCTACTGCCCTTATTCTCAGATCCCTGCAAAGTGTCAGGACATGGGCAAAATGCAGTCATGTGGTTTTTTTGTTTGTTTGGTTGGTTGGTTTTTTTGCCAGAGTATAACACACATGGCATCTAATCCACTGCCAACAGAGTCATTCCCAACTGAGATGTCCTGACCCTGGCTTTTGCTACCTACTTTCTGGTCTTCTGAGCTCTAACCAGTACTGCACATCAAGTACTTCCTCCAATATTCTGGGGCTTCTCTAGCCTGTATCTCCAAACTTTTCCCATCTCTTTCCACAAATCAGTTCCAAAGCTTCTAAACAATATGGTAAGGTACAATCACAGCAATAATCCTACTGGTATTACCAAAATCCGTACTAGTCACTTTTCTGTTGGTGAAACAAAATACCCAACACCTTCAGTGTAAGGGAGGAGAGTTCAGATTGGTTCACAGTTTCAGTGGGTTAAGTCCATGGATGCAAACTGCAATGCAGAAACCACATGGGAGAAGGCCCTGATAGAGGAAAACTGCTCATGCTATGGCAGTCAGGAAGGAGGGAGGGAGAGAGAGAGAGAGAATATAACCCTTTGGGTCACACCTAAGTAACTTGCCTCTTCCAACTTGTTCCCACTTCTGAAGAGCAGTCAACTATGAACTCATCAATGGACTAATCCACTGAGGAGCTTAGCACTGCCATGATCTAATCACCTTCAAAAACCCTACAACACTGCTTTTGCTTTTGCAGCCCTCTTATTTGACTTGTTGGTTAAGACACTCTTTCACTTTTGTCCTCTGCCTCCCTAATTCCAAGAGCTGAAATTTTATTATTAATGTAATAAAATTCTAGCCTTAACATTCTCTAATCTTCCCACTTTTAAAAAATTATGCTTATTGATGAGAGTAACAATAATAGCCAAAATAATCACTTCCACTTATCCCCCACTGGGTGGAAGTATTTTGTACATACTGTCTTCAATACTCACAAAAACTTCACCTTATATTTATTGTTTTGTCCATTTTACAGATGTAGAAACCAAAGCTCAGAAAAGCTAAGCAATATTTCCAATGTCAGCAAGCTTAGTAAGCAGCAGAAGCAGCGTTTGAATTCTCTCCAGCTTCAGATCTTGTTCAGTACTCCCACTTGATCTTGTCCAGCCACTTGTTCCTTTCACAGTAGCTTCAAGAAGGAGTGTCAGCCTTTCCAGCAGAGTATCCATGGGCCTTGACAATCTGAATACTGGCATAGCCACTCCTTACATCAAATTCATCCAAAACAACTGTCAACTTTGGCATCTCTCTTTGGCATCTTTCATCTACCATTTTTGTAAATCTTTTTCTTTGCCTGGAAAAGCCTTACCCATGGAGAACACCACTCTGGATCCAAACATCAACTCAGATATTCAAATGTCACCTCTACTTCAAAGCCACCTGACCTTCCAACTAGGGATCCCACTACTAATTGATCTAACCATTGTCATAGCATTAAATTATCCCAACTTTTTATGTCTCTCCTCTCTTCTATACAGCAGGGATTTCCTTCCGTATATTTCTTATATTTCTCTTGAGTCTAGCACAATTGTGGTTGGAACAGTTTATTTTCAATAAATGATGATGATATCCATGCTTATTTTTATGATAATGATGATGAGGAAGAGCAGAGGAAAAGAGCTTATACTAGGTCTCAATTTTTCATAAGGTCTTCCTAAGTCACCCTATCCTATCACATAGTTTTTCATACTGATTTATATTGATGGATCCAAAAATTTTGATCCCTAGGCCTGCCTTCTCTCTTGACTTCCAGATAACTCTATCCAATTGTTTCTTTATCACTTCCATTGGTAACGCTAATAGACATAGATTTACTTTAACATAGCCAGAACAGAGTCTTGGAGTATTTCCTTCCCACATTAATATTGTTCCAGTTTTTTCCATGACATTTAATAGGTTCCAGCTTTTATCTACTTTCTTAGGCCATCAAGTGAAAGGTAGCTACTCCACCTCTCCTACCCTACATCCAATTAATTAATTAGTCCTCTTGGCTTTACTACTCACCTTAAAAGTAACCCTCATCCTACCATTTCTCTCCTTATCATTGCCTCATCTAAAGCTAAGTCAAAGCCACCTACCTTCAATAAGAGACTAATAGGTCTTTTGGTTTTCTTTTTTTTTTTTCACTCTACCATCCATCTTTCACACAGCAGCCATAATGAACTTTCTTTTTGTTTTTGTTTTTATTTTAAAAATAAAAGAACAAAAACATCTTAACAAACACACGTACATTTAGAAAATAACACAAAAACAATACAAGCAATACAGAGGTGATAGATAATTAACAATGGTTGTTGTATCACATATTGATATCTTCAATTTGGATACTCAGATAAACAAGTACAGACATATAAGATTGATCCTACACTTAAATATTAACTGTTCCTTTCAACAGAGTAATAAAAGTTAGTAGTACAACTGTGTTAGCTATCCTGTGTACATATATACATATTTTCCAGCTTCTTTCTTTCCTCTTTTCCCTCATCCAGTTGCTCTCTCCTTTTGAGCAGTTTCCTTTCCTTTCACAATGTCTGTTGCACATCCTAGATTTTATTCACTCTTTCAAGTTCTTACACTAGTAAGACAATATGATGTTTACACATGCAGGCCTGATTTATTTCACTTATGGGCATGATCTCTAATTGTGTCCATTTTCCTATAAAAGCCTTGAGATTCTCTTTCTTCATAACTGAGTAATATTCCCTTATGTAAAAATATTCCCTTATGTTTTTATCCATTCCTTAGTGGATCAGCATGTGGGTTGCTTCCACGATTCAGCTATTACAAATTGTGGTGCTATAAACATGGGTGCACATATATCACTATGATATGATGTTTTCAGTTCTTCTGGGAAAGTACCCAGAAGGGGAATAGTTGGATTGAATGGGACTTCTAGTCCTAGTTTGCTGAGGAATCTTCAAACTGATTTCCACAGTGGTTTCACCAGTCTGCATTCCCACCAGCAGTGGAGAAAGGTTCCTTTTTCTCCATAACCTCACCAGCATTTGTTATTGGTTGATTTCTTAATGCTAGCCATTCTTACTGGGGTAAGATGGAATCTCAGTGTTGTTTTAACTTGCATTTCACAAATAACTAATGATGTTGAACATTTTCTCATGTATTTATTTGCCATTTGTATTTCTTTATCTGAAAACAGAATGAACTTTCAATGACAGAATCAAACCATGCCATTATCCTTATTTAAAAATCACCCAATAACATCTTATCACGTTTGAAACTGCAAGGACTAAGTTCCCTACAAGAATCTATAAGACCTTGCTGCCTGCTTCTCTGCCTTGAGTTCTACCACTGTCTCCTTCGTCCACCAGGCTCTAGCTTCACTGACCATCTTTCTGTCCCTTAAACCAGACCAGCCTGCTTCTGCATCAGGGCTGAGCATTACGAATTCTTGGTCTACAACTCTTCTTCCCCTAAATCAGTGCATGGTCAGCTGCTTCTCCCTATTCTCTGGTCAGATATCCTCTCCTCAGAGGACACTACCAAAATAGCACCCTACCTAAATAGCCCCAATTCCATTATCACTCTTTTCTGCATTACTATTTTTATTAGTTTCTTAGCATTAATCACTATCTGAAATTACTTTTTTTTTTTTTCAGTACTAAGGATCAAACCTAGGACCTTCCCACTGAGCTACAACCCCAACCCCTTTCTATTTATTTTATATTGAGACAAGGTCTTGCTAAGTCACTAGGTTGCCCAGGTTGGCCTCAAACTTGAGATCCTTCCTCCTCAGCTTCTCAGAGTACAGGAATGACAGGCATGTACCACTATATCCAGCTTGAAATGATTCTTATCCATTATTTTACACAATTAGTTTTTACTGCCTACCCTGCAACCAGAATATAAAATCCTCAAGAAGAGGGATCCTATCTGCTGTGTATACTGCTGATGCACTTCACACAGTGCTTAGAACAATCCTTGGTCCGCAGAAGAGGCTCAACAAATATTTATCAAATGCATGAATGTATGAGGAATTAATGATTGAAAGAATTAATGGAAACTTTAGTGCAAGTTTTTCAACTGCAGTGAAACTCAGACTAAGACAGTAGTAAATATTTTGTGACGACTTTGCCCATAATGCCCCATTTCCTTGAAAATAACTGGAAAATAATCAGCTTCGATCATTAGAGATCAAAACTGCCAGCCCCCATCACGCTATCTTTGGCTTATCTAGCAGCATTATTCTTTTGCCCTGTAGCTACTCTGTAAGCCAGGTTAGGCAGGGCTAGGCTAATTGGGGTTGGTATTTTTTGATCTATGGTTTTCAAGGCTGATGATTTTCCAGTTAGGTTTTATTTTCAGGACAATACGGTGAGCAGACCCAGAATAGTTTCAAAATTCCATTTAGTATATCCTTTGCAGGTTGGACATCTCACATCCTAATGTATGACCCTACTATTTTGATCAGATCATGGAGGAATTTATTCACATATCACCCTTTAAAATCTGCTGATTAGTCCTGAATTTTACTTTAGTGGGAAATTACTTGAATGATATTTCATTGTAACATGAATATGTTTTACATGTTTTTGTATATGCATATGTACATATACATATATGTAAATAAATATATATTAAGATTTTATATGTACACATGCATATATATTTAAAATACCTCATGAACTACTTTATGATATTAACACAATAAAACCAACAACAGAGACAGCTGTATAAGAATTTTTTTAAAAATTGCTTTTTACTTTGGTGTCACTTTTAAAGAACATTTTGAGAAAAATAAAATACTTCTTTAAAAGGGTGATATAGTAGATCCAACAACAGTAGTAAAACTCAAAATGCTCACTCTAAGTAAAATAAATCAGTCAGAAAAGACTATGTATTATAAGATTCCATTGATATAAAATTCAAAAATGGACAAAACTGATTTATGGATGACAGAAATTAGGAGAGAGGCTACTTTGGCAAAATTTGACTGGAAAAGACTTGAGAAATTTCCAGGTACTAAAATGCAGAGGTAAAATGGGCATATACTCGGACATATATATGAATGAGAAAACTCTATCAACCCCTACACTTATGATTTGGGAAAATTGATTTTTGCAAGTTTATACTTCAAGCTGTACCTTACCCAATCAACCAATAAAAGCACTAGCATTAGCCACTTAGCCACATAGAAACCAGAAGCCAGAAGGGTTCTGCTATAAACTTTTAGGCAAAAATATGTATTTTTTAAGATTCAGTGCAGACAAAAAATTTTTGCTGCCGGCAAAAAATGTCTTGGAAATCTAAGGAGATGATGGTTCAGCGTGTGTAGTTGTACCCTCCCTGTTAAAAGGAAAAGTCTACTTAAGCCTTTACATTTACTTACTCTCTTCCCTGTAGCTCTCAAGCACAATAGTGAATGTAAGCTACAATAAAAAGGTCATTTTCTTCTTTCAGCAACAGTAACACAAGTGGCTACATTTCCTGATTCTGGATTAAGTTCAAGATTTCAAATACAACTGGACTCGTTTCTGATTAGAAAGTTTGATATTTATCATAGACTTCCCTGTCTTCCATAACCAGTGTGAGAGCGATTGCAACAGAGTACCCTGAAAGGGACCATTCTTTTATCTAACAATTAACCCCATCTGGGTAAATAATACGGCGCGGTGCACTTGAGCCATTGCTGTCGGGCTCTGAGTTCAGAACTCAACACGCCTTCAAAGCGGCGTCCATGAGACGATGACAAGATGCTACAGAAATGGCTTTTTATGTGGAATATAATGCGCATCTAGAGTTACACCGTACAGTAATGAGGAGAAGAGGGCTATAAAGACAGAGGGGATAGAGTGTCTGGAAGTACTTACCTGAGGGAAACACAATCTTGGTTTAGCTCAGGCCCTTAGGCCGAGAAGCACAGTATATAGTCTAAAAACTCGAATATTCGAAAACAATATGAGCAAAGGTTGTAAGGTTTCCATCACAGGCAAATAAAAACAAAATTCCCTGGCAGTCACCAGAGCAGCCAGGAGCTGAGATGCTTCTGAAAACCTGAGCTTCGTTCCCTCTTTTATCAGATAATTTCATTATACAAAGGGGCATATGTCTTTTAAAAGTATCAAACAGCACATTAGACCCGTGAAAGCCCGTCAGTCAACAAATCCTTTTGATAAAGATCGATCACTGCCTGAATAAGAGGAAAACACAGTCCAGGTCAATCTGTCAGCAAACGCATTCAAAAATCTATACTCTGAATTGAGACAAGGAACTCTAATAAACTGAGATTACTTTCCAAGAAAATATTTGGGTATCCCTACAAGCCCCGGCCCCACACCCGACTGCATTTGGCATCCCCAGGAAGAAAGGACCGAGTGACACACCGAGGTGTGCGGGCATCTCCGGTTACTTCTGAGAAGCGGGTCTCACCTGACTTCCACCCACCTGTATCGCTTTTAGCAAATAGCCCAGGGCTGGAAATAAATGGGGGAACCGGCTCGAGACTTGGTCAGCTCCAGTTTCTCAAGTGGATTTTCTATTGTAATACGGGTAGTGTGAAGACCACAGGAGAAACGCCAGGCCTGGGACCTGCATCAACAGCAAACTGCAAAGCTCCCTTGGAACAAAAAGGACTTGTGCATCTACTTTATGTGGGTTATGAATGCCTTGAGAGAGATCCATGAAGAAAATAAAACATGGTTTGGATCATACATTTGTATAATGAGAAAGTGGTTTGGGTCATCTTTGTGACTTAGGAAAAATAGCTATTCTTGCCAGTTAACAGAGGTGCCTGCTCTGTCTCCTGGCGGTTGAGACGTTAACACTTACTGAGCTCCTACTGTACAAGGTTTGCAGCTTGCAACCATTATTTCATGTACTCATGGGCCAGTGCTGCAAGGCAGGTGTCATTACCCCCTTACACATGGTGTAGTGGGGTGCTAGTGTCTCTTACTCAAGACGCTTAGCTAAGGACCCACCACGTCCTGTGTGTCAGGCCCGTCCACCAGAGTGGCTGCAGGCCTCTGGTTTCCACATAAATTTCATGGGCCGGGGCCCCTCACCCACCTCAGTGACTGGACTGACATCTGGGCCTTTTTGCCATGTAATCAAATGGGCTGGCTCAAGATATCAGCCAGGCAAGGCCAGATGGGAGGAGGAGAGCGGTCTGTTTAAGTTGGGTGTTTGGGGAAACAGTGTAGACCAAAATCTAGATACCCAGTTCAGAAGCATAGCAGCAGAATACTCTCCGTCCAGGCAGCCAGAAGGGTCTACGTACTGGGACCTGCTGGTCAGAAGTCAGGGGAAAAAACAAGAGTACAAGGCAGAGACTCTACACTGGGGTCAAATAGATCGGCCACACCAGCTTTCCGTCCAGCCTCCACCTGTCTGCACTGTAGGGGAAAAGGACGACCTGGAGTTGAAAAAAATTAGCCTCCAATAGAGCTCAGCCTATTGCAATCCTGGGACTTGGGGCAAAGCAGTCTACCCCAGGGAAAGCCAGTTTCATCATCTGCAGATTCAGGATGATGGCACCACCTGATGGAAGAAATGTGAAGACAGATGGGAAGCAGAATGTGCAGGAAACACCCAGGCAGGGGCTGTAACATGATCAGCCCTCAAAAATCTCAGATCTCTCTATTTCTGTCTTTACCCTCTTCAACAAGAACCTGTTCCATAGTGACTTTGTATCTAGAAGGAACCCCATAGTGACTTTGTATCCATAGATACAAGAAAATAAATCTTGATCAGTTGAGGTGAGGAATTTGGATAAAAGGTGTGATGTAGATTATGGTGGAGGGAGTTCTGAGCAGCAGCCTCTTCCCTGGCTGCATGGGACATCATTGCTCGGGTACATATCTTGGGCAGTGAGGATGGCCACTTTGATCATTTTGCTTCCCTAACACAATTTTGTGCAACAGCATAGAGCAGAATCTGACAGGCAAAAGCTTCCTACGGTACCTGCCGAGGTCCCAACCTTAAACCCAGTAGTCACCTGCAGCCCACTCAATGTAAACAACAGCTCCCCTTCAGGCCCTACTCACCAGCCTCTCATCTCTTTCCTTGGTCTCAACCTGCACTCCCTGTTGGCCTTTCAACAGCATGTTCACGTTAAGTGTAGGACCTCATCAACCCAAGACTGCAGAATGAAGAGCTGGGGTAGGCGGGGAGGCATGTGAAAGTGGAGAAGAGAACTGCTCCTTATAAATAAAAAACATGATCATTTCACACTTTTTCCTTATTTTGTAGAAGTGTTTGAATTTAGAGTCTTTGGTCTACCCCTCTCCTAGAGTTGTGGTGGTAACTTGGGCACATCAAGTTCCTATTAGTAAAGTACAGAGATCTGAGATCCCATCTCTGGGGTTCCTTCTAGTCAAGCATTCCATAGTCTGTTGTTCCATTTCATACAAGGTATCATCCATCATTAAAGGAACTGAATGAAACAAAAATAAGCTTTAGAAGTGGTGGCACCAAGAACACTGGGTTCAAGACTACAGTCTGCTGCTAAGGCAGCAAGCTCTTAAGAGGCATCCTCCTCTTCTCCATCCATAAAAAGATAACTGTTATCAGGTAACTGTTAAGGATTCTTCAAATTACAATATGTTGTAACAGATTCAGTAAACCTTCATTTCAAAGCCTTTGCCAGATGCAGAAACAGAAACTGTAGCAAGGATGGGTTTTTTGAAAACTCTTCACTAGTCGTGGTAGACAACCCAGGGCATTTTTGGTACATGTGCATATAAGGGATCCCCAGCCACATTTGGTGTAAGTGCCACTGTGTATCTTTTGGTTTGCAGGGGCTAGAGTTTTTATGGTATGCTACTGTAAAAGTTCTCTCTGGACTACCTAAGTGTGTCTTGCTTATAAAGCCATATTTAATCTTCTCTATTTGGTCCCTTGTTCTCCTTCCATGAATTTAGTGAACTTGGATATTCACCAGGAATTCATCTGGAGCCTGGTTCTCATATATTCAGATTCTCATGCAAATATCTACCTAGATCTGATGTTCATCTCTTTACTATTCCCTTCACCCAAAACATTTCCACCCCCTCATCTTACTTTCACCAGTCTGTACATTATTTTACCAATTTAAAAGAGAACATTTAAATTTACACAAGAGATGGTAGGAAATTCTAAAGTTTGTCCTGCTGCAGATTGTTATCTCAAAGCCATTTTTGGAGAATAAAATGAGATAATATATGTGAAAGAGTTTTAGGATCAGACAAGTACAGAAGCTTAGATACTACATGAATGCCATATAAGTCATCATTATCATGATTATACTTTAAAGGAGAACTTTAGCACAGGTACATTCTTCCCTCTCAAAACCTCAATGAAGGAGAGAGTGTTAAGGAAATTCTTGCTGACCATAAAGTATAGTTCAAAAAGGAAATGAATTCATAAAGGAAAAATCAACTCACCAATAAAGAAAATTTAAAAATCAATCAATATATACATGTATGTGGTGGTCTGGAAATTTGGGAATCAACAAAATTCAGCAAAGTAATCATATTTGGAGTTAACAGGACATGTCCTAAACCCAGGCTCATCCTTCCAGGTCATCATCTGCTAAGTGATTACAGTATGGCTCATTACACCTGGTTCCTGCAGGCCTCAGATGAACCTCTGGAATCCTCAAATTCCTCAGGTCTAAAATGGCGGCCTCAAGTACATGTTATCTCTCCTTGTGGACATCTATATATGGCAAGAGTTCAGTGGTTACTAGTTTAGGGGAATGTCTGGTCTTTGAAGTGGGACAGAGTGAATGTGAAACTACTATGCCACAAAGATCAGACCTGGGGAAAGTTGTTTACATCTCTCATCTCAGCTTTCATATTTTCAATGTGGAAATAAACTCACCTACTTGTTGAGTTTTTCCTGAGGATGTGATGAGCTAGCCTCCCGAGAACTGAGCACATATAGAAGATGGTTGGTAAATGCTACTTCTCTTCTCTTGCTCTTCTGTTACCAAATCTATCAAACTTTGGGTCTCACCCACCTGGCTGTACTGGCAAAGCCAACTCTCATCCCATAAGGGGGCTCACCTGGGTACAGTCAAGGTGTGGGTACAAGTAAGTGAAGTAGGTGTAACTTCTAAAATCAGTGTCCTGGGGTTCTCTGGGGGAGAGTCCCTTGGGGTTTTGAAGATTTGATTCAGAAGTTGGAGTCTTTAGTGTAAGAGGCAGGAAATAGCTGGGAAATTCATGGCTGCATAAGCACCTGCGGTCCTCTGCTGTTCTATGAGCCAGATCTACTTTGATTGATGAATCCCTCTGAGTGTGAAGGGGACAGAGATTTGGGGAGTTAAAAGTTAAAGTAGATTCCAGCAGAGTTTCAGAGCACTTCAACTTCATATGCAAGTAGTTTTATTTAGGAACTTCACTTGATCTCTAAAATAATATAACTAAATTGCAGAAACAAAGCAGCAGTAAAAAAAAACAAAAAACAAAAAACAAAAACCTAAGTTAGATGTTTTTTGAGTTGAGCAGGTGCAATCTGCCTGGCATGCTGGAGCATTTGCTCTGAACTAGCAGAAAAGACAAAAAAATGTTCAATGGAAAATAATTTTTCAATTTTGAAACATTTGTCTCTGAAGTAATAACCATGCCTCTTTAAAGTAGACATTATATGATCTAATATACCTATCTTATGACTTTGGAAGGTGCCTGCAGTAACACACAGGAGTCTGATTTTCTATCAAATCTTGACCTTTCTATAGAACTACAGTAGAGTTACTAGCCAGAATTCACTTGACCAATAAGATATAATGTAGCATATATGACGAACAATTGCAGCTATGCGTCTACTAAAGTGTCTCACTTTAAGAAAAAAAGTTCTAACAATTCCAGCATTACTTTAAGGAAAACAGTGTGGCAGATTCAATCAGGGTTACTACGATGTTAAAACACAGCAGCATTCAAAAGAAGTGTGACTACAGGCCCCAACCAGGTGTCCTAATATACCAGAAAGAAATTCAATGATTTTTTTTCTGAGGTTGATATGATTCTAGTATTTTTTCTCTGTGATTCCAAGAGGAAATGCTTATAATTATTGGCTCTCCATGTAATGATTATCACATTTTTTATTTCAGAGCAAGCACCCCTGGAAACATTCCTTGTGGTAACCTGAAACCCCTCATTTGTGCAAGATTCTGATTGATTTTAGCAGAACAAAGGGACAATTGCAACTCATTTGAAACCCAGATGAGGCGCTCCATATATCATTTTAAATTGGGAATGATCATGGTTGGGTGGTCAATACTTCAAGGGGAAAGCGGGAAAAAACAACAATATTGGACAGTGCTAGTATACAGTGGCTGTTTTTCTGGGCTGGAACTGGTTAACTAAGAAATGAAAAGTCATCCTCTGGTAGCTTGAACAGGAACCTACAGTCTGCAAACACTTACTCCCATCAACACTGCTCCGAGGAGGTGCCGAAATGCAGGGTCCCTCATTTTGATCTGTGTCTGTCCTGGTATGAATTAACAGAGGGGAACAGGAAATGGATCGACACTGTTCGTAAGTAAGGAAGCCAATCAGGAGGGGGGTCCTTCTGCTTTCAATCAAGAGAGAGGGTACAATCTGAGGCGTCATCAGTGCATCTCAACCATCGGTAAACCCCAGGCTTCTGCAGGGAGCTGGGATTCTTTATGGATGGAATTACACACTCTGTGAGTCAGAAGTGTTTCTTGCAGGGAGTACCTGTTAGCTTACAGCAAAAATATGGGTGGAAGGAAAGAAATGGGACTGGTGATTTGGGCACCAGGCCTGACAGAGAACCATTAAAATCACTATTATCATATTCTTAATAGGAGTAATATTTTTCCCAATTCCTAATCTTGAATGCGCAGGGAGAAAAAAGTAAAAAAACCAAACCAAATCAAAACAAAACAAAGCACATTGCCTTTCACAGAGATCTTTAGAATCCAGGAACTTACAAGCAATTTTCTCCCTGTCACCAAATTAATTGTGTTGTAGTAAGCACTGTTAGCTTTGCTACAATTTTAAGGGCACTGATCCTTGCTTTGCTGGGTAGGTACCATTAAGAGTTGGAAACTAATTTGCTTAATTTCAATTTACTAATCCAATAAACTTCCTTGTTTACTTTGCTTGCACAGCAGGCTTTTGAAAACCAGGCATTTAAACCACTTCCTACTCCAGGAAAGATTTATATGTGGGCAGCTATTCTTAATCAGAGAGAGGGTGGACTTGTCCGAGGGTGGATGTGGTTGAAGATGCTGCTGAGTAGGGTCAGAAGTAGGAAACTGGAAAACCGCCAGCTTCCTCCTGAGTCACATCTTCAACTGTGGCTGCAGAGTTCCATTTGAAATACATTCCCCAAAATAAAAACCACCCATATATAAATATGAATACAAAACAAGAAGACACATTACTTTGTGTTATTTTCCACTTTATTAGTCACATCTCAACTCTCCCCCTTTGGTGCAAATCAGTGGAAGTTGCCCATATGTTAAAGAATGTGCTAAATATGAGCAATTTCTTGGGATCTGGTTTTTGTTCACCAATCTGATATTTTAGCCCCATGGCACTAGCCATCTTGTTGCCATAAATCAGGTATATTTTTGAAACTGTATTGTTATTTCTTAAACAACTAAGGCTACTTGTGAAAAAGACCTATGCTTTAAAAATTGAATATAACACAGAAATTTACTTAGAAACAACATATATGTGCCCATCAGAGGCTACAGGGGGCATGACTTCATCACTATGTTCCCCAGGCTTAGCCTAATGTCTTTCTGATGCATGCTGGGAATTTATAAAATATTTGACACAGGAATGAATTGTATACGCTGCTAATACAGCACGCATCTGGCTCAAAACAAATGCTTCATATGCCCATAAAACATCTTAGCACCATAACTGAGCCTAAATGAAGCCAAAACTGCATTTAAAAATTGTTCCTACCAATTCTTCAGGAATATTTATGCAAAACTGATGGACTATTTGTTTTTCAACAAGTACTCAGCCCCAGTTTCCACTATTTGCATCTATGGCACAGGCCTGGGGCAGGATTCCTCATTATTCCGTTACATTTTGTTTGTTTTCATTTTTTTATAAAGAGAATGTTTCTCTTATAGTCCAAATGAAGGGTGGTCCTGTTCATTTCTAACTAATCATAACAGTATGATTGGAGAAGAATATCCAGGCACGTTTCATTTTATGGGCCGAAAGATCAGTCTGACATAAAGAGGAACTTTCGTGGTTCTAGGATCGCAAAGCTGTGGGGGAACTCTTGGATGAAAGTCATAACCCAGCGGAGAAGGATGAAAGGAATTTAAAGGTGAATTTGGGGACTTGGGAAATTTAATACTGTGATTTGGTATCAGATTTAAATTCTTTCCAAAGCCACTGTGAAATGAAGATGGGGGAGGGGTTAAAGAAAGTTGAATGCTATTAGATATATATAATATTTATCTCTCCTTTTTGCTCCCCCCAATCAATACAGTTTAGAAAAACAGTTCTCCATATTAGTTGTTGTATTTCATTGAACTACATGTTCTAATAATTTTAAATGACAATCGTGTCTGGTACTGTATAAA
Organism: Chinchilla lanigera; assembly: GCF_000276665.1. Lineage (NCBI taxonomy): Eukaryota > Metazoa > Chordata > Mammalia > Rodentia > Chinchillidae > Chinchilla > Chinchilla lanigera. The sequence goes on along the minus strand of NW_004955417.1, from coordinate 11,771,743 downwards.
TTGCAGGGTCAAAAACATATAGTATATAGAAATGTCTAATAGAAATGTTTAAATTGCAGTGTCAAAAGTATATAGAAATGTGTAAATTGCAGGGTGAAAAGGAGATATTGTACAATTTTGAAGATCTGCAGATCCAGCACAATCTGAGAAGATAAAATACCAATAAAGCAAAGAGTTGATTCAATTCTTCCACAGCAGAAAACAGTCAGACATACCAAGAAATAAATTCCTACATGAGTAGCTGGATGGATGGCTTCAACACCTTTCCATGGCCTGGACACCTCTGTAGTCAGGGGCATTTTGAAGACAGTTGCTTATATTCCCAATGGAAGAACTAAGAGTCAGAAAAAATGAAGGGACCTAGCTGCATGGTAATAGAAATACCTTCAACAAAGTGGCAGATAAAGAATGCTTATTTTCTCGAAAGCTATGCATTGTGTCATATGCCTGTCCCCAGCATGTCCAGTTGCCCATGGTAATTGTTCAGGACTGACAGAACTGCTGGTTTGCCTGAGAGCGCAAAGAAAGACTACGGTACTACATGGTTATCACCCAGGTGTTCGTCTTCCAACAGTTTAAGCCACCAGGGGTCGTGCTTCTTATAGTGACTCCCGGTGGCCAGGTAGCTATTGGTACTGAAACTGCACAGTTTCAAAGTTAAACTGAAGCTTAAATCCTTGATCTTGCACTCTTTTAAAGCTTCATACCTTTATTTTAAAATGGACATTATAGCCCTAATTTTCCTGGCTTACTGTAAAGGAAAGTGGACTAAATGTGGAGAGTTTTGGGTACAGAGGTCGGTTTATTAAGCACTCAATACCTGGTAACCCAGTATCACCCATTTAAATTCTCAGGAATAAAAGGGCTTTCACTTTAATAGTTTGCTTGACAAACTCTCAATCAAATGAGTATCAAGTTTATGTTACGTTATTCTAGGAAAACTAAAAAATAAAACAGGCAACGAAAAATGTTTATGAAATTTTCTGAATTAATTTTATTTAGTTTTTGACATTTATTTTGAATTCTTTCTGTATGCCTGTATTTATGGTGATTCACATTTTGCTGAAATGTTTTAATAATTCCAACTTGATTAATTTATTTCATTGTATATTTTCTATCAATGAACTGGCTTACCCATTTAAAAATATAGAGGGTCATGCTTTTGCAGTAACCAACACTAAATTTCGTTATTTTTTTCAAAGTTATATCCTTTGACCAGAAGATTAAAACTATTTTCTTTCTCTTTCAGTGTAAGAATGTTTCCCACTGGAAGGTTTTGTTTGTCTTTTTTTTTTTTTTCTTAACTCTGACTTCTCTCTGGTTGTTCCAGTATCTTCTCTAAGTGCACCTGTCAATCTGAGTTTAACTCTTTGCTTTCTATCCTAGCAGGTTCTTTCAATGTTTTCAACATATTTTTTGGAAGGAATTGTTGAAACCAGGACCCCATGTACACACTAGGAAAATGATACCACTGAGCTACATCTCTAACCTCCCATGTTTTGTCTGTTGTGAGACAAAAAACTAAGTTACTCAGGCTTACCTCAAACTTGATACCCTCTTGACTCAGCCTCTTCAAACTTGAGTAGCTTGGATTATAGTGCCTGGGGAAGTATGTCAGTCTTTATCCTTTGTAATTTCAGGTTTTTCTTCATTGGGTTGCCAATTTTTATTCCTGTTTTGTCCCAACTGGTAAAGGTCTCAAATCCACTTATAAATAAATTTATATGCTTTTCTGAGTTGACTTAATTGTAGACTACAATAGAACACAGACTTCAGAGTACAGTACCTTGTGTTAAAGGTCCGTGTCAACGTAAATGAATGAATGAGTGTATAAATAAAGCTTAACAAGAGTTTAAGATAAGTAGATACTTTTATCTTATGCACTACTAGAAGTGGAACCACCCCCCAGTTAGCATAGTGTAGATTTGGAAAGCTATGGATATGCCTCCAGTACAAGACCCTGCTCATGGGCCACACCATTCTTTATCATGGATCCAGTATGAAACATCACATACTTTCTTCACAGCTCTCTCAGTAGCTACATGTGATAGCTGGAATTTGTACATGACAAGTAGTGTATTTACCATTGCAAATCTATCAAAGCATTTTTTTAATTCAACAATACCAAAATGCTGGTATATGATGCAAAACTTTTTAATTTAAGCTTCCAGTGGAATTTTTGAGGACCCAGTCCATTTTGCTTGCCAGAAATAACTTACCTTTTGCAGTTTTCCTGGGTTTCACTTTAGAGAGTGGGCAATGATCAGCACCTCCAAAATTGCTGTTCTGATGATGTCCCTGAAATTGAGATTGATTTATCCTTGGCTGTTAACCTTATACGTATAGTGGTTTTTTAGCTCCGTCTTCAGTCTTTTTTCCCAGAATAATTGCTCTGTGAGGCAATGCAGAAAACAGTTTCACACACATCGTGGGTTTATTGAGCATTTGATATTAAATAAATATGTGGAGAGATAAGAGATACAGCCATAAATGCTGGAAGAAACGCTGCATTTGTGGATACATTTGATAACTTGTAAGAGTCACTTTGAATGTTAATTATGCACCAATATTTCTTCTAAAACATCTTATTTAACATCTATAACACCCCTGTAACGGAGATCTAATTATTATTTCCATTTGATAGGTGAGATTAAGGAGGCGCAGAAAAATCTAAGTAAATCATTGAAGGTTGCACAGCCATTAGATGCTACAGCCTGGATTCACCCAAATCTGCCTGGTTTCAGAACACCCCCTCCGTAACCACTGTGCTTTGTTGCCTGAGATGCCAGTACCAATACTTTCTTCAGTGAAAACAAACTGAGGATTTTTGTAAGGCATTGAGCCAATAATAATGTCCTTCCATATAACAAGTCAACCTCTGCTGTGAAAATGGACAGTCAGACCAATGTACATGATAATACTTTAGAAACAAAACAAAACAACGCTGTAGGAAAGGAAGCCCTGAACAGAAACATAAAAAAGAACAAAGAAAGACTACAGCGGGTGGTTTCATACTTTACATTGAAAACAGATTACAAATGTGTGTGTGGTCAGGTAACCTCTGTGGCCCCTACCCCCAAGGCTTTTGTCTGTTCTACTACCCCAGGAGGGAATTTGGGGAATTCCCCCACCCCCATAAAACTGTTAGCTGCAGAAAGGTCTTGCCTATGTTTTTCCTAGGTGTCCTCCAGACCTAGCACAGTGGCTAGTACACAGCAGGAATTGGATAAATGTTTGCTGTAGGCACAAAAGCTTAAATTCAAAGGATGGAAGGGATACAGGAAAGGAAAAGAAAGAAGGATGAGGAAATAATGGGAAGAGAGGAAGAAATATGATGTCCCTTAACACCCTACCCTAGTGCTGTGTCACAGTAGCCCTTACTGTCTGTTGTTCCTTCTGTCTGCTTCTACAAATCTACCTGCTTGAATCCCCATCTATCACGGACAACCAAACTCCCATGTGACTCTTCCACTGGAATTTTCTCCTTCCGTCGTGTTCTCAGCTAAGACCTCCTATTATTCACTGTCACTTTTCTGAGTAGGATAAATGAGAGAAGTTCTGGCCCCCCTGATCTTTGCCAGGTTGTCTGTCTCACTCCTAATGTTAGTACACTCTTGATGTTAGTATACAGCATCAAGAAACTTCCACACTAAGGACCCTAACCAGAGATCTACCTCTGTCTAAAATCAATAATCTCTAGGGTCCAGTGGTCAATCTTGGCTACCTTGGTCAAAGGGACCTATCTACCTCATAGTGGCATCATGCTAAGAGTCACAGCCCACATCTGGCTTCCTCTGGCTATTCTCTGGCCCACTCAAGACCACCTGTGAATCTTCATCTTTGACAAATCACCTTTACCTTGAAAACCAGGCATCCTGCTTTCTACACAGACCCAAAATTTATATCTGAAGCACAGTTTTGATTCCACCATCAGCCAGTGGAGCCTTCAAACTAGCTGTCCTGCCCCTGTGTTTCTTCCAGAGTGTTCTTTCGCTGTAATGGCACCTACTTGCTCAAGTAACATTCCTAACTTTTCATCTCACATCTCTAATCCCTCATCGATCCTTTTAGCTCTGTACTCTATGTAGATTCCAAATCTGACCTCTTTTCACAAGGTCAGATCATAACACTTCTCTGCTCGAAACAACACGGTGGTTTCTTTTCTGATATTCAGAGCAAAATCCAAAGTGCTTAACTTATCCCATAGATCCCTCATGAGCTCATCCCTGGTCACCTCCTTAGTTACTGTTCTCATGCTGCAACAAAATACCCAACACTCAAAGATAAAGGAGGAAAGGTTTATTTAGCTTACAGTTTGTGGAGGTTTCAGTCCATAATTGGCTGGCTCCAAGGCAAAGCGGCACATGGCAGAGGGGCAACAGTTCACAGTGGCAGAAAACAGCAAAAGCAGAGAGAGACAGAGAGGGACAGAGAGAGAGAGAGAGAGAGAGAGAGAGAGAGAGAGAGGGAGGGAGGGAGGGAGGGAGACCACGTGAGGCTTTGGGGGAATATCCATATATAAAGCATAACGCCTCCCTAACCTTATCCCCTGCCACTGTCCTACACATTCACTCTGCCCCACCACAAAGGCTGCTTGCTGTCTGGGAACATTCTAGAACCTTACACCTGAGGTCCCTAGAGAGGTGTTTGTTCCTCCCTCTGTGAGGAGTGCTCTTCCCGATGTGGGCCCAGAGCAGTTCTACTTCCTCCAAGTCTCTGCTGTGATCACCTCCTGAGGACTTTATGTTCCCTCATCCCACTGTTTCCTTCACTGTACTCAGCATCTGGTGTGTTGGATACGTATGTCTTCATTTGCTTGGCATGCATTATCTCTTTGCTAGAGTGGAGACTGGTGTTGGGTGCTAGGCCACCACAACCCAGTGACAGACACAGAAGTGGTGCTCAACGAACCTTTGTTGAGTAAGTAAAGGAATAAATGTCCAGAGAGCTTCCTTGTGGGATTGGATGGAGGGTTAGTAGAGAGCTACTTCCCAGCATCAGGGCCCAGATCTCACCTAGAAAAAGTGAGGTTGGCAATTCTTTTTACCAGCTCATTTTACTGGTTCGCCTCTGGCTTCAGCCCCCGCTAGGTACAATATGGTTTAGAGAGTAGAAACTCAAATCCCCCCCTTTATACACCACTGGTCTTTCTCTGCATATTGGGCCTGAGATTCCTACCTCTGTGGTATCCTGAATGAAAGAGTTTCCTCTCCCAAACAGGCTCAGTAAAGTTAAATAGAGGCATAATGATTAGCCCAAGGTCACACAGGCAATTGGGCAAGAAATTAGGATTAAGATCTAGACCACATCCCTTCTTTTTTGGGTGTTGGCTATCAGAAACATTGTTCTTGGAGCTGGTCCATGTTTCATGGATGTTTCTTTCAAACACAAATGAACAGAGTCCCTAAAACATAAACTGGTTAACTTCCCAAAGCTGCGGTCACAGTGTGTGATAGGACAGATGAGTTTAAGTGATCAGAGCATTAGCAAGGCTCCCTTCGGGTCTCTCTGACTGCTTCCCTCTGTTTGCAGACATAATATTCAGTTTCTCCAAAACATCTCTGGTTACCAAAAGTCAATTTTGTGGGAAAATTGTGACGATGGTCAAACAAAGAGTTAATGCAACCAAAACAAAAATTCCAGTTTGAAATATTTTTACAGCGTTCTTTACACTAGAGAGCGGCAGAGAAAAAACAGCATTTTAAGTGCTGCTCTTTTTCCCATTAGGTTGTCTGCTTTTACAGGTGGCAAGTTTCAGCAAGATCTGAAGGCGAAAGGCCCATGCTGAGATGGTCTGCAGCAGAAAGGCTTGACCTGCCTGACCTCCTGCCCATGCCTACAACATAATCACTCACAAAATAGATACTAAAATAATGTCAGCAGCTGCCTGGCCTAAACTAATAAAACCTAGCACGTTGAGAGTTAAGGCAGAAAGCCTGTCCTTAACTCACCCCCTCGGGCCTCAGCATTACCTCTTCCCTGGCCTAAATTAACAGAGCTCAAACCAAATGGCTTTTTGCACCTCCTCCTTTTCCTGGTGTCACTCTGACACTGTTGACTTTTTCCCCCCTCCCAGGGCCTGACTCAGTGAGTTTAAATGCCCTTCTCTTTCTCACTCACCACATGCAAACTTTAATTAAGGCTGTCTTTACATAACACCAACAGAACTTGGGGAGAACTGAAACATTTAGTCAAATCACCGAGTTCGGGGGCCATAAAAGGAGGGAGAGGGGAAGGTCAGGGAAGGTCACACAGAACAGCAAAAAATACTCCACGTGTTTAGACAGGTCGCTTTTCCATGCATCACCCGCTCCTTCAGGCTGTAAGCACCAGGCCTCTTCTTTGTATTCTAGAGAACAACATTTCTTCTCTAAAGTCGATCTATATTTCTCCAAAGCCATCCTGCTTTCCTCTCTGTACACAGCTTCCTCCACGTTGATGTCTCTGCGTTATCCATGGCGGCAGGGACAGTGCTCATCTTACTCTTCTCTTTCACTCAAGGGAGACCTGAAGCTCCGAAAGTTAACGCCCACTCCACAGTCTGGACAGCATGTAAGTTTTTAAAAGTTAAATGATAAAATTTAAATATTGTATTAAAAAAATTTAAAGGTCAACCAAACAAAGAAAAGACTAAGCAGGAAACTAAATTTGTACATCTCAACTGAAAATTTTTGAAGGCATGAGTATTTGTTGTGATGGCATCTGGGTGCTAATAAGAAGCTAAGTTGTACACACCACACTTAACAAATGAATGAAGTGTGAAAAAAGAGCAGAACACGAAGTGTCTGTGTATATGAAAAAGTCAGAGTGAGTTGTAATAAATGTGCAATAGTACTTTAAGAAATAGAACTATGAGAAGAAAGTATATTTTCATGCACTTCTGCATTTTTCTATTGTTTGATGTTTTTATATCAAGAAAGGGGAGAAACCAGGTGTAATGGTGCATACCTATAATTCTAGCACTCTTGGAGGCTGAGGCAGGAGGATAATAAGTACAAGCCCAGACTGGGCAACTTGGTGAATTAGTTGTCAGAAAACAATCAAACAAATTAAAGCTAGTTAGGGAAGTAATTCAGTGTTAAGGCCTTGGGTTCAATCCCTAGTAACACACATACACACACACACACACACACACAAACCTAACTGAACATGATCATGTAAAAATGTGTATACTTACAGATAAGTACTAGGGAACAATGCAGAGAAACAGAAATGATAATACTTTAGGCCAGTGGTATTTTATTTTTTCTACTTTGTAAAAATATTCTAAATATGTCATATTCAAATAGTCTAAGATACAAACTCTCAAAGACAGAAAATTTTAATTTTCCATAAAAATATTAACTATAGGGTTTATAATCAGAACAAGAATTTCATTATAAAATTTCTAGAAGTTCTGTATATAAATTTTGGAAAATGCAGAAAATGAATTTTAAAATAAAATTTAGAAAACATGCTACATTTAGAAGATTTTCTATCATTTTGAAAATAACCCTTGAATCACAATTCTGTTATGATGTTATCTAGAAAAAGTTCACACTGAAATGTAGCTAAGATAGACTCAGAATTTACAGTTAGAAGACTGCAGAAATGTTATAAAGTTAATTAAAATCATGTCAAATCTACCACAAAGAAGTATAGAGAATCAGCCTCCTTTCAAGTGAATAACTGGTTTGGTATTATGCTGGCCCACACTGGAATCTCCCTGAAGCCAGCAGCAACTTTATCCTGCTCCTTTCATTACATTAAAAAAATAGTGCTAGCACTTGTATCTGGTAATCAGAATGACTGATCTGAAGACAATATGCAGTATAAGAACCGTTGTTGAATTCCCACCATCTTGTATAGTGAAGCTCTGCATCATTTCCAATGTTTTTTTTTATTACTTGTTACTGTCTTTGACTGTTTGATCAATCTTACATTCTTACATCTGGTGGACTGAGCAACTTCATTGAAGATAACGGTATGTAATATAGCAACCATTGTTAATTCCTATCATTTTGTTTTGAGGTCATATATTGATTGTGTTGTTTTTGTGTTGCTTTGATTTTTGTCTTCATTGTTATTGTTTTGTTTTGTCTTTAAAATAAAAAATTTCATATGTATAAAATATAGTGCTAATTATACAGCCTGGAACACTGTGAGTACTGAAGTTAATTTTAAGTAAATGAATTATATTTGGGGGGTTTTTTGAGACAAGGTCTCACTATGTTGTCCAGGTTGACCCAAAACTCTTGATCCTCTTGCCTCCTGTGCGCTGGAATTACCATAGTAAGCTACTATGCCTGTTCCTAAATAAATGCCCTTTTAATACACAAGGAAAGTTTTAAACAGAAAAAGCTAGAGTAAAAGAAGAGAGAGAAAGAGAAAAGAAGAAGAAAAGGAGGAGGAAGAAAGCGAGCAAAATAATAAAAAGAAAAAAGGAAGGAAGGAAATACTAGAGAGTCCGAAAGAAAAAAAAAGAGAAGGGATGAGTCACACATTGCTCTTTGGTCTCCTTTTTCTCTCTTCTAGGATGAAGCAGTCCAACAAGAAATCATGTACACCAGGCCTTTTTTCAGAGGCTGACTTCAGTAGCAGCTATGGCAACACTTTCAGAATTTATTAGCTTCTGGAAAAAAAGGATGAGACTGGAAGAGAGAGCCTACAACAACATTTACTCTGGACCTCGGTCTAATCTGAAGCTGCACATCTGGTAAGGTAGCAAGTCAAAAGGCACACGCGGCCTTCCAGTTGTAGCAAAGGGAAGATGGCTTCTTTGTATATAGCAGGACCGAGAAAAGATAATAGCTAGGTGAACCCTATTTCTTACCACCTAAGTAAAACACAGAGATAAATCATGCCCTGAATGAATGAATGAAAATGAGCAACAGGTGATGAACGGAATTTCTCATTCTAAAATGATTCTTTGTTTTTTTCTTCTTTGAAGAATGGGAGCAGAGAGGTAAAAGAGAAGAAGAAAGGAAAATAATTCACTATATATCTTTGAGGCTTTTAGATCTTTGTCCATTTTTATCTTTCCCTAAGATCTTTGGTAAATCCCTTTTAGATGGCCAATGGCAAAATCATGAAGCCTTTTTGAAGTAACCCTGGCTCTTCAATCCACCAGAGCTAAAGCAATCATACTCTCATCGATGCATACATTCATCTTGAACAGAAGAGGCCCAAGAGAACTCTACGTGTGTGTGTGGAGGGGCACGCACATTGGGATGAGATGAGCAGGTGGGGTTTGCTGAAGGGGTTAGAATAAAATCCGGCTATAGATGATGGATTATCATGATAATCCTACGTAAACTCCAACTCCTTCACATTTGACTCCTGCTTGTTTATCTAGCCTCGTCCTCTATTTCCAGCTCTATACATTTATATTGACTGTCTCACTAACCTCCTAGCAAGCCTTGTTTTTCCTGCTTAATACCTTCAAGCAAACAGGCTGTTCCCTCTGTATGAAATGCTCTTCCCAGCCTATCACTATGCATAGCTCAAGACCTGTTCAGCAAACACTTGTCATGGCACCACCCCCAAACTCCCCGAGGAGGGTTAATTGCAGAGTTAGTTGTTCTCTCCTCTGTGGCCTCACAGCTAAAGAGCTATCTACCACAGGGTTTTCTCATCTACTTATGTATATTCACATATACTTCTTTCCCGTTAGACTCTGAAATTCTCAAGCGCAGCAGCAATCTCATTTTATCCCCCAAATCTAGATAATGCATGGTGTAAAGGAGACAACAAACATGTTATGTGAACCATATTGAGAAGTGTTCCCATTCTTATCAATCCAAGGTAAAGGGCTTCTAGCCACCTAAGCTCTTAAGATGAAAAGATGACCATGAGAGAAATATTCACGTTCCTCTGAAATCTTCCAAATGGCTGTGAAAACAATGAGAAGAAAGTATAAAGTCAAAGATGTGGTAGGGTATGGCATGGGAAATTTGCACTCTAGAGACTAAAATTGAGGGGCAACAGAGTCTAACACATAGTAAATAGCTGTGGATTCAAATCACAGCTTGGCTCCTTGAATTTAAATGAAATAACACATTTGGATGTAATCACAGTTGCTCATGGGGTTGGGAAAATAGCTGGATCTTTGTGCCCATAGTCTCAACTATATAATGTAACATGTGCAAGCACCGCATTGTGTCACTAGTGTAAAACTTGAAAGAGTTAATTTAAACTCGGAGGTATGATAGACACTGTGAAATGATAGGAAACCAATG
>NW_004955417.1:11693493-11761271 GCF_000276665.1 Chinchilla lanigera | reverse complement strand
ATGTCTGTTAATGTTTCCCTCCTTTTATCTTTAAAATAAAAAAAAAATCAACTATATTATGTATCTCAGTACATTAGTAGATGTAAGTGTAATAGTTCCTGCACGGAAATGTGCTATATCAAAACACACTGCACTAGTAAAGTTCTAAAAACTGCAAAATGATTAAGGTGGGAGTGGAATCCTGCTTAGGCAGAAAGTTCAACAATCTCTCTCTCAAGCTAGATCCTCTGGGCTTGTCCTCCTTGGGATGGCATGGACTTAAGATGTGGGACAACTAAGCTTTAAAAGGTGAATTTGGCCTAAAAGCTGTTTTCTAGAAAAATGAAACTTTCTGGGAAAGAGTAGGTAATATGATCTGTCAGGGTTTTGTGAAGTTTAATGAGTGCTGTAAGTGTAGAACAAACTGTGGGCATGTGTTATATGCCTGGGAGGATTCCATGATCCAGATGACATTGCTGGGGAAAATGGTAGTGAATATTTCCCAGTCAATGGGAGAATTGCTTTTGTTTCCCCTGATACATAAACTGAACTCAGGGCAGACAGAACCGACGTATTTTGAATGAGGTTCTGCACTGCTTCAAAATGGGTTTGTGTTTACACTTCATTGTGAGATTTTTAATGGTTTGAAATGACTCAGAGGAAATTATGTAATATTTATGGAGACACGTGCTGGAAAATAAACCAGGAACCATGATTTTAGTGTTAGAGGTAGCTCCTGAATAAACCTTCTTGTTTATTTGTAAAGTGTGTTTTAAATGACAATGAAGTAATTAGTGGTTTTATAGTTCTGGGGATGGCTGAGTGGCTTGTGTTGCACTAACACTCTTGCCAATGACATGTATAGATTCTGATTCAAAGAAAGAAAGACCAAGTGAATGAAAAGAAGGAGGAAAATAAAAGAGAAAAAAAGAAAAAGAGGCAGAGAGAAAAAGAAAAAGAAGTCTCTTGAAAGGCACTGGGAAGAACCCAAAAGCTTTCAGAAACTATAGGAAAGGTGACTTTTGGAAGGTGGGATGCAAATTAGGTGAGTCTCACAGTCTCACAGTTAATCAGCTTTCTCTTAAGGTAACATCCCAGTTTACACAGGAATAAGGCGTGGAGCTCAGACAGAAAGTATCAGTCTTACTGCGCAGAGAAGTCAAAGATTGGATCCTAGGCTGCTAAGATTAATTCAGTTGAGGATTAAATTGGAGGAGGGATATCTCAGGAAGGACATATTCATGAAGATTATCTAAATACAGCTTCCTCTCAAATTCTTGGCTGCCTCTAAACTATGAGCATTCTAGATGAGACTCCAAGGAAAAACCAGCAGAATGCGCAGCTGGAAGCTCAGAAGCTGAGCACAGATGTCATCAGGTGAAGTGCTGAGGAGGCAAAAGTTCAGAGTTCAAGTTCGATCCCGTTAGAGTGAATTAGTAAATACCTCAGGCTTGCCATTAACACCTCTGAAGAGTCACGCCTTAAAAGTAAGAGCTATAATTGAGAACTAAGTGCTATATCCTTATGACTAAAGGCAGAACCAGAATAAACCTTTCACAGTTAAGCCTTAAAACCATGGATCTATGAACATGATATAATCAGTAGTAATTTAGCATTTGCCAAGACATAACTCAACACTGAGAAAAATGACAAAATCCAGACTATCTATGGCATATTTTTTACATTAAACACATTGTCTAACTTAAAATAAGAAGTTATTAGACAAAAAACAAGCAAAGTGGCTTATATTTCAGGAAAAAATGTAGTCTATAGGAGATCCAAGATGACATAAATGTTAGCATTGACAGATAAGCACTTTAAAACCTTTCTGATAAAATGCTAAGACATTTACAGGAACGGATGTATTTAATGAATTAAAGCAGACATGGAAACTCAGAAAAGAACCAGATAAAATTACCAGTACTGAAAAACAACATATTAGAGAACAAAACATTGCAAGTGGTTTAGTGGCAAAGCAGAAACTGCACTAGAAAAGAGTAGTGAACTTAAAGTCAGATAGATATTATTCAAATCAAAACATACAGAGAAAAAATTGAAAGTAAAGAAGAAAGTTGTCATAACCCTCAAGATGATTTCAAACATTTGTGTGATTAGAATCTCACAAGGGAGGCAGAAATATATCTTAACATTCCCCAAACTTGATGAAAACAAAATTCCACTGATCCAAGAAATTAAGTGAATACAAAGCAGAACAAATAGAAGAAACACAACTATGCAGATCATGATAAAATGCCTGAAAATCCCAAATATAGGAGAAGATCTTAAAAGAAAAATAAAAATTATAGAGGTAAAATGATAAGCATAATGGTTGACTTCTCATCAGAAATTACAGAAGCCAGAAAACAATGATACATTATGTTTAAAATGCTAGGGAGACAAGAAACAAAACTAAAAAAAAAAAAAAAAAAGAAATTACTATTACTACAAATCTGTAACCAGTAAAAGTACCCTTTAAAAATTAAAATTGCAAGATAGGTACAGTATCTATAATCTCAGTTATTTGGGAGGTTGAGCCAGGAGTATTACAAATTCCAGGACAACCTGGACAACTTAGAGAGACACCGTCACAAAATAAAAAGGGCTATGGAGTTGGATATCACTATGGTAGGGTGCGTCTGGATTCAATCCCTGTTACAATAAAAACAAAAATTAATATTGGGGCTGGGTGTGTAGTACAGGGATAGATTGTTTGCCTAATATGCATGAGGCCCTGGATTTGATCCCCAGTACCAAACAGAAAATTTTTTATATCAACAAACAATTTCAGATCAGAGGACATAGAGAAAATGTAAATCTTGTTCTGCAGATAGAAGAGAATAATATCAGGTGGAAATGAGGATCTATAGGAATAAATAAAAACACTAAAAATAGAAAATATGTAAAAAATATAGATGACTTTTCTTTCATTGATACCCTTAAAAGATAATTTTCAGACAGCAATAATGGTATAAATAGTACAAAGAATTATAGGAATGGTAATGAAATTGCTGTTTTAATGTTCTTATATATAAAGCAGCTCACTGTTATCTAGAATAAACATCCCTAAAAAGCTAGTAAACAAAGTTAAATGATGCTAAAATGTATTTGATTAATTCAAAAAAGACAAGAAAGGAGAAATTCAGAAATAAAGAATAAGTGAGATAAATAGAAAACAAATACCAAGATGGTGGAACTGTCACAATCACATAAGAAAAATGAAATGTCCATTCAGTCCTGTATGTATATGTCTAATAATATAGCTTCCATATACCACTGTCAGCCAAAACCGACAACTAAATAAACAAATCTACAATCATCATAGAAAGTTTTAACAACTTTTTCCTCAGTAATTGACAACACAAGTAGAAAAAGCATTTAGCAATGATATGCAAGATTTGCATAACACTATAACCATCTGTGCCTATTTGATACTTAAAGAACACACTAATAATAATAGAATACACATATTTCTCTAGTAAACATTAACTGTTCCTCACAAATGTATTTTGGAATATTAAATAAAACTACTTTCTTTAACCACAATGGAATTTAATTAAAATCAGTAACAATAAGATACTCAGGAATTCTCCATATAGTTGGGAATACATGTAAAATAACCCACGTATAAGAGAAGAAATCACAAGGGACATTTGAAAATATTTTAAAATGAAAGGTAATGAAAATACAATAAATCACAATTTGTGACATGAAGTTAAAGCAATAGTTTAAAAAAATCATGGCTTTCAATGCATACATTAAAAAATAATTAAAATTTTTATCAAGCCAGGGTAAGTGAAATTGAATTAAACCCAAATTTAAGAAAGGGGATATTAAAGTTGAAATTAGCAATTAATGAATTATAAAATAGCTCCTCCTACAAACCTTCAGGCTGAAGGTGTTTCTTTGAAAAAATTGATAAATTTAGTAAAATCTACCAAGAATAATCTAGATACAATGATACATTATCTTTAAAAATATATGAACTAGCAATATGAAGGATAAAAGTAGGTCACATCACTAATAATACTATAGAAATCTAAAAATATTAAAAGAATCTTAAGAACAACTTTGTCAATGAACTTGGTAATAAGATGAAATGGCAAAGTTCTAGAAAAATATAATCAACACAAGAAGGTACAGAAAATTTGAATAGCTTTCTACTAGTAAAAAATTGACTTTATAATTGGAAACATTCTCCTCAAGGTAACTTCAGACACAGATGGTTTCACTGGGGAATTCTACTAGACAGTTAAAGAAGAAAACATAGCAATTCTGCATCAAAAATAGAAAAGGAGTGTTAACGTTTGTATGTAGATTTCCCCAATAGATTTGTGTGCTTATGGGCAGGGCTTGGGAAGGGGACTGCATTATGGGGTTGGTACAGCTGACTTTCTGTTACAAGGTAGAGTCTGGTTGAAAGAAGCAGGTCACTGGGAGCATAATGTGGTATGGTGTGTCTCTCTTCCTTCCTTCCTCTCTTGTCTCTCTGCTCCCTGGATGCCACGACATGAGCAGCTTTCATCTATGTGCCTCTGCCACACCAGTTCTGCCCTGGAGCCAGCTCACCATGCACTGTCAACATGAGCCAAATAGGCCTGTGTGAGGTACTGTGTGCTGGTGATGAGGAAGTAACTAAGACAAAAGGTGAGGACTTCCTAACTTATCGGCCCAGTATAATTCTTTTACAAAACCTTTAAAAAGCACAATAGAGGAAATAAAATTGTAAGGCATTATTTTTTCGTAAGTGTGTATTCAAAAATCTTCAGTAAAATATTAACAGATCAAGCTCTACAATGTATAAACTGCGCATGTCATAATATTAGAAAATCAATTTCAGCAATATGTAAAAAACATACTAATACATTAACCTAAACATGCAAATTTGCTTAACATTTGACCACTCTCCACATTAATAAAATAAAATAGAAAATTATATCATCAACTTAACTGAGGCATAAAAAATTTAAAAATCCAACACTTTATCATGGCACAGAAGGAAACTTTCTCTGTCTCATAAAGAACATCTATAAAAATCCTACAAATAACATCATACTTCATTGTGAAATTGATTATTTTACCTCTAAACTGGGAGAAAGATAAGGATATCTACCCTCAATAGTCCTATTGACCTTGTCCTAAAAGCCCCAGCCCCACAATGAAGTATAACAAATAAAAGGTTAAAAATAAAAAAAAAGGAAGGAACACTGTGTTGTTGATTATAAACAACATGCCCCAAATAATCGTAAAGAAGTGACCAGAACTATTAATTTAGCAAAGTTACAGGATCAGTTTATGAAATTTCACTATACTAGTTAGAATATGAAATCTTAAAAATATCATTGACAACCACATCAAAAATATAAAATAATTACAAATAAATTGGAGAAAACTTTTGTAAAATCACTACACTAAAAATTATAAAACAAGGCAAAGCATTTTTTAAAAAACTAAATAATTAGGAAAAATTTATTGATATATTTGCTATTATTGAGATGTTAATCGTCTCCAAGTTGATCCACAGATTCAATCCTATTCCAATCAAAATCCAAGTTAGCGTTTTGATAAATATTTTAAAGCTGATTCTAAAATGTATATACAAATGCCAAAAGGTGAAAATAACAAAAACCATTTTGAAAAAGAACAATGTCAGATGACCACTGGTTTTAAGAAGCATTATAAGTCTTCAGTAATAAAAGCAGTATGAATATATCCATAGATTAATGATATAAAATAAATTATCCAGAAATAGATTCCGATGATTAATTTTCAATAAAGGCACTAAAATAATTAGAGAAAGAAATGTGTTTTTTTGTTTTTTGTTTTGTTTTGTTTTTTGGTTTTTTGTTTTTCTTTCGGTACCAGGAATCGAACTCACAACCTTGCACTTGCCAGGCAGGTGCTTTTGCCAATGAGCTAAATCCCCAGCCCCAGAAATGTGTTTTTAACAAATGATAATGGAACAATTGGAGAGCTATGTGGAAAAAACGAATCTTCATATTTCTACCACAATGTACACAAAAAAGTAACTTGAGTTGAGGAATGGATATAAACATAAAGATAAAATAATAAGATTTCTACAAGAAAATCTAGGACAATGGCTTTGTAATTTTAGGATAAGCAAAGATTTCATAGAAAAAAACCATTAACAATAAAGAAAACTGATAATTTAAGCTTAATTAAAATAAAAACTCTTATTCATAAAACTTTAGTAAAATTAAAAAGCAAGTCTAGAGACTGGAGAAATATTCACAATCCATATAGCATAAAATATATTTAAAACCTAATTATGTAAAGAACTTCTAAATCTCTAAAAATAGGGGAAAAGATTCAAATAGACATCACTAAATATTATACATACACTAAGTATTATATTATCAATAAAAAATTAAAACCACAGTAAGATTTCATTTCACTAGTTTTGACTTCTTATGTAAGAGAAATCATGAATTGTTTAAGTTTGCTCATCTGATTTATTTCATTTAACATTATAGTATCAAGGAGCATCCATTTTCTTACAAATGAATTAAATTTATTCTTTTTTGTGGTGGAGTAGTACTCCATTGTATGTAAATACCACATTTTCTGTATGCACTTATCTAATGATGAGCATATAGACTACTTCCAAGATTTAACTATTATGAATTGTGCTGCTATAAACATGGCATTTATCCCTATAGTATAATGTCCTTAGCTTGTATCAGACAGATACAAGGGGACTACCTGGGTTGAATGAGATTTCTGGTCTCAGTTTCTTAAGGAATCTTCTACTGATTTTCATAGCAATTTTCATTCCCACCGATGTAGAAGGACTTCTTTTCCTCCATAGCTTGATCAGTATGTGTTGCTATCTGATTTCTTGATGACAGCCATTCTTCTTGGAGTAAAATGGAATCACTGTGTTGTTTTAATGTGCATGGCTAGAGATGTTCACTATTTTTCATCTATTTATTGACCACTTCTACATCTTCTTCTGAGAAGCATCTTTTCAGTTGTCCATTTTTAAAAATTAGGTCTTTTATTTTGTGGAGAAGTCTAATTTTTTTTTTAGTTCTTTATATATTCTAGATATTAGTACTCTAAGGAATTGCTGGCAACATATTTTTCCAATTTGTAGGTTGTATCTTCACTCTACTGATTGTTTCCTTTGCTATACAGAAGATTTACAATCTGATATGATCCCATTTGTTGATTCTCAATACTATTTCTTGTGCTACTGGTGTTCTGTTCAGAAGGTCCTTGCTGGCTTTGTCTTAATTACCAAAACTTGGAAGCAACCATGATGGTCTTCAACAGCTGAATGGCTAACAAACTGCAGCATATACAGATAATAGAATCTATTCAACAATATAGAATAAGCTATCCAGCCATTAAAAACGGAGGAGATATATATATATATATGTATATATATATATATATATATATATATATTATTCATTAATGGAAGACATTCTGCCCAGAAAATCAGATGTGACCATATTGGGAAAGAATAGTTTTTGCACATGTGATTCAGTGAAGGATCTCAGATAAAATCATCGTGAATTAGAATGGACTATAAATTTAGTGACACGTGCTCATATAAAAGGAAAGAAAGGAAGAATATACATAGATGAGAATGCTATGAGGAGACAGAGGTGGAGACTGGATTGATGCATCTACAAGGAAAATAGCACCAATGATTTCCGGCACCCAACAGAAGCTAGGAAAGAGACCTGAAACAAATCACCTGCGAGACATCCAGGAGGAAAGAACCCTGCTGAAAACTAAATTTTGAACTTCTGGCCTCCAAAAGTGTGAGAGAATGCTGTTTCTGCTGTTTGAAAGCCTCCCCATTTGTAGTCATTTGTTACAGCACCATAAGAAACCAATGTACCTAGACATACCTGGGATCATATAGTTTAGATATTAAATGTCCCTCAGAGATCCTTACATTAAAGACTTGGTTGCCTGCTGATGGGTTTCTTGGAAAGTGGTGGGACCTTTAGGAGGTGGAGACCATGGAAAGAAGTTAGATCTTTGGGGGCGGGTCCTTGAGGGGGGTTGTAGGGCCCTGGCCCTTTCCTCTCGCTTTGCTTCCTGGCTGACAAGAGGTGAATGGCTTTGCTCAACCATATGTCCCTACCTTGATGCTCTGTCTTCACAGACCCAAAACAATGGAGCCAACAAACCATGGACTGAAACCCCTGAAGCCATGAGACAAAATAAATCCTTCTTCCTTTTAAATGGATTTTTCCAGGTATTTTCTCATAGCAATGGAAAACTAGTGCATAAGGTCACCACTCCTTATGACCTTTCTCTTGGATGCTGGGATGTTAACTGGGAGTTCTATGTGATCCTCAGTCATCCCAAGAAGTCACTATATTCTGTTTACTGAGCCAGAAAATTGAATAATTTCTTTCATTTTATATTATTTTAATTGTAAAAGCAACATAATGATGCAGTAAAGTAGGGATATAGGAAATGTTGTCTATTGCAGGTTTTTCACATATTATCCTCTAGTTACACACAGATACACACACACACACACACACACACACACACACATTTAGGGAAGAGCTGTGTCTACTCATGTCATCATGAATTGTTCTTGTAGAGTACTCCAAGTTAAAAGCTTATCTGGCTTTGTTGCATAATGGTTGCATCGTGACTTTTGCACCATGATTCTTGAAGATTACTAGTTGCACACATTTATTATAAAGAACGAAGCCCAATTTTGGCTTAGTATTTTAATAATATCTAATATCGAATGTTATGTGAATGGAGTATGAATTTATGGAGTGGTCGAGGCATGCAATACACAAATATAAATATCACATGTTCAAGATGTCACACCTCTTTGTAAAAATGCCCAATTCAACATAAAATTATCAGACGCAGTTTATATCTAGGAAATAATTGATTTCATAAAAGATGAGTTCTTTTCAACTTAGAGGTAGCCATTCAACATTTTACTTTGCTGTTGTAAGGTAATTGCGACATATATAAAGTATAAATTTTCCCAATGGGTTAGTATAAAAAGTTACTGCTTCATGAAACTTATATTTTGTTGTTTTTGAAGCTTTATTTTTCCCAAAGATTCATGGGCTGCCAGTCAACTACAAGCCTTGCTATTTACTAGTAGTGTTTTATTTTCTGATACCAGGAAGTGAACTAGTAAATCCTGAATTACTGCCTTCCGATCTGCATAATGAAGAAAGTCAGCTGCCTAGCAGGATTGTGCAATCCCATGTGGTCTGATGTGATTATTCTGTGACTTATCCCAGAAATATCATTTCAGCTGCCATCATCTCGGGCCTGTCTTTCCTGCAGTAGTCATCTCCCATAGCAATGAACCAAAGAATCAACATCAACTGTCTCATCAGCCAGACTCACAGCCTTTGGTCTTGGCCTTAAGGGCCTTTTCTCCTTTATAGCTGTGCAGTCTGGTGTCTGGGTTCTTCTGGCTCTCATATTAGGCTTGAAAACATTGACACTGGCCACTGAGAAAACTTGTCAACACTCTCAGAAAAATCAGGTTGCACTTTGTGAACCAAATGGAATAGAAGGTGACTCTTTCCCTAGTCACTAATTCCATAGTACAATAACCACTATTTTGGAATAATGTCTGAATGTCAGGAAACATGCTAAAAGTTTAACTGTCGTGATCTCACTTCATCCTCACAATGACCCTTTGGACTGTCCCCATTTTACAGAAGAGGAAAATGGAGTTTAGAGAAGTTTTGGCAAAGCAGAACTAGCAAAGAGCAGGGAATGGCTTTCAATTTGAGTCTTTCTTGCCTTTAAGTCTACTTCTAGCTGCCACTTCCTGTTATGTCCTCAATGAGCCAACTCAAGGCCCATCTGGAACCAAATTTTTCCTGATTTTCCTTTTCCACTTTTCTCATGCAGGTGTGTAAAACGACCGCACACATCTTACTCTGTGAGTAAACAGCAGATCAGATGGATATTTGTCCTGGAGGAAATAAAAATGTTGCTACTGAATCTGAAATTGTTATCTTGAAATCATCAACAAATAAATGTTTCCACGTAGCTTTGTCATTAATGTGTACACATTCAACAAAAACTTCTTTATGTTCTATTTGAGCAGATGATGCATATTTGTTCAAACTTCTTGGCTTGGCTTTTCTTATTTATTTAGGCTATTTTCTCTTTTCGTTATGCAAATCCTTTAGACAGCC
The DNA here is from genome assembly GCF_000276665.1 of Chinchilla lanigera. NCBI lineage: Eukaryota > Metazoa > Chordata > Mammalia > Rodentia > Chinchillidae > Chinchilla > Chinchilla lanigera. The sequence continues at coordinate 11,751,117 of NW_004955417.1, read as the reverse complement.
CACATTGTATAGCTGTTGACTGGCATTTGACACCATGTAAGATTCTGCCAACAGGGTTATTGATCTCTGGTTTTTCTCATGTACAGGGGGTCTTAATCCTGAGCATTTGTCTTTCTTTGCACAGTTGTGAATGCTGTCTGATAGTGAAAGCAAAAATGAAGCCTTCGTTTCCTCTATAAATATTTGTGCAGTGACCTCTGACTGTAGCCAGCCCGCCTGCCAACACCCCATTAGAAGTCATCCCTTTTACAATCAACTACTATCATTTGATAACCCCTTGGGGTTAAAAGTACAGATGTAAGATCTTGGCGTTCCTGATGGGAATACTTCATATCCCAAGTATGTTTTCCTTTGAAAATGACATCACCACAAGGATAAATTTTTCAAATAATTTGGCCATCATGCTGTGAAAGCTTCCTTAAAAATATAAAGAAAAAAGTACACTTCAAGCAGTATTTTCCAAAGTCCATAAAAATAAAAACAACTTTCTAACTTATTAGGCTTAGATGATCTTAATGTGATGAGGTAACTCAGACAGGTCAAGAATAGTCATTACAAAGACTATATTATATAACTTTTTTTGCATCAAATTCTAAAGTCATGAAGTTCACAGTAAATAGACTTTTTTCTTGAGAGACAGTTTTTATATTTCTGAATTGGATCACACAGACAATTTAAGTTACATGAAAACTTAATACTAAACAGAGCAGTCAGATGACATGGATTAATATTTTGATTCCCAAATGTACCCTTAATCACTTTTTGGTAAGTGTCACTAAGGCAGCAACTTGCTTAGTTTAGGGCATAGAATTCTTCCTAAAATGCTGCACCAAGAATGTAGAAGTAAGAGACTAGTCTATGGGACAAATTTCCTCTTTGATAATGAAAAATGGATCTCTGTGATAGAAGTGATGTCCCTGAAAAGTGAATTTTTCAAATTCTGATTTTCATGACATTGTGTGTATGTGTGTATTCCAATGTAAAACTTTCTCGCAGTGTGTAAAGTCAGAAAAATTACATTAAGTGTTTATTGAGGAGCTATCTTGTATCATCTTCTGGATGCAGAGATAATACTATGTACCATAATAATTATAGGTCACATTCATTAAGAAATTACTATATGCCAGTCTGTTTCTCATTTGAATTTTTACAATGATCTTATGAGGCATCATTATTTGAACTGTGCAGATGATGAAACAGAAGCTCAAGGAGATGAATAAACCAAAAATATATAGCTAATAGGAAAGGTAGCCAGAGTTCAAACCTGACTGTCTTTGGGGGCAGTCTGACCCCAAAGTTAAACATTTTAATCATTGTTATACAAATTGTTCACATTTCTTAGATGCTCCAGGTCTGTCAAATGAAAAGGAAAACCAGAAATTATCTTAGAGATCTGCAGAAAGCAGATGAGCAAAGGAAGAAGTTGTACATCATCCATGTGTGGGAGTCAAGGAGCATTTAAAGAACTGGTACTGTAGCTGCTATCTGGATGGTGAGTAGCATTCTCAGATGACTGAGCTGTGAGTGTTTCAGATAAATGAAACCTGGTAAATGGTGACATGGATATGAGGAACAGTGTAGCTGACAGCCACTACAGTGGGCCAGTTACTGTTGGAATGATAGGCACACAAAAATGGAAAGCTTCCTGAGATGAGCTGGTTGGATGGGCAGAAGCCAAAGAAGTAAAAGCCTCACATCCTTGCTAATGAGTGAGGTGTTTTCTGAATACCATGAGCTTATGAAGACCTTTATGTAGGACATTTACATCACCTGATTTTTTACTTTAGAAAAGTCTGTGTGAAATCAGATTTGAGGAGGCCAAAGCTAGAGACAGGAAGATAGAATGCTATGAGACTATTCAGGCAAAGGATATAGGGGCCTCAAATCAGCAGTAGTAACAGGAATGAAAATATTTGTTTGAGTTTGAACATAGGATATTTAAAGGTCTGGTCCCCAGTTTAGTGTTACTGGAAGATGGTGTGAGCTTCAAGAGGTGGGGCCTAGGGGGAGGTCTTTGAGTTATTGGGAGCATGCCTTTGAAGAGCATGGTGAGACTTTGGTCTCATCTCTTTTCTGCATCTCATCCATCAGAGGAATGGCTTTGTTCTGTCATATACTCCCTGCTCTAATACACTGTCTTTCCATAGGCCCAAAAGCAGTGGAGCCAACTGATCACATACTGAAGCCTCCAAAACTGTGAAGCAAAGTAGACCTTTACTCTTGATAAACTGGTTATTTCAAATATTTGTTATAGTGATGGAAAGCTGACTAACAGATTGAATATGAGGGTGAGAGAGAAGGGGAAGTCAGTGTGGGCTCTCAGACTATCACCTGGAATAACTGGGTAGTTGGCAGCATTGCTCATTTCCATGAAGGATGTAGGAGGAACAGCAGGCTTGTGGGTGAGAAGACTCAAAGGTTTTGCTTTTAAACTCGCTTCCTCACTCCTTACTCCTCACCCATCCCTCTCTCCTCTAAAATTCAACATCACCTTGTGAGTGACGTAATTATTTGAATATTCATTTTGTTATATAGTGGTATATATTTGTCCTCTGTGCTAGACTATGGGAAATATATTTGCAATTCAATACACATTTGTTCCAGGAGCAAATGATTCATCTCTCATGAACCAATAATTAGCATTTAAAGGAGATGCTCTCCCCGTGATGCTCAAACATTTGTCCCTGTTCTGACTTCAAAATATTTACAATACAATAGATCTTTCTTCTATAAAATAAGTTAGGGGTTCAAAAACAGTAGTTGTAATAACCTTCTGACTTTAGACTATCATTTTTCAATTTAATTTTTTTATTCTCTTCAAGTGTTTCACATAGGACATAATTACTGTCTAAATTATTTTTCCCCAATTAGTCTATGTCCTCCTTAAGTTGTGATATTCTGCTAATATGATCCCTACAGAATATAATGTGGTCACTGATTCTGAAGGGGAAGTAAAATGAATTATTTTGATAACTGTGTGGCTTGTATCTAGATATCGCTCCCAAGCCTCATGCACTCATAGGTGGGGCTTTTTGGAGGTGGCCGGATTTAAGTTTTGTAAATATGAATTAAATTAGTCCATTGATTGATTTGGCATAATTCTGGGTGTGGATAATGGGAAGGCTCACTCTGGGTATGGGTACCACCAACCAATAGTCTTGTAGCCTCAATGGAATAGAGTAGTGGTGGTGAACCTACAGTATGCATGTCATAATATTTGTTTTTATTTTAAGACAAAAGGTGTTAATGTATGAGTTGTTTCCTGAAAACTAAAACTTCAGTATTCTGGTTTAATTGCAGTGTTGGCACTTTGTGATAAATACGTGGGTTTTGGATTGCAGTTTGGGTAGTCTTCTCTAAAAGGTTCACCATCACTGGAATAAGGGGAAAGGTGGAAGGCAAGCTTGCTGCCTCCTGCTTGCCACATCATGAACTATTTCTCCTCTGCCAAGCCCTTCTGCCATGCTGCCCTGCCTTGGAACCAGCTAGCAATGCACTGAAACCTCCACAAACTATGAGCTAAAATAAACTTTTCTTCCTTTAACTTGTGGGTGTTGAGTATTTCTTCCCAGCAATGAGAAAATAACTAAAACAATTACATTAAAGCATAAATGGTAGAACTGGGTGTGGAACGTCTGTCTCCACAGTCTTTGAGCTTAACTACTATCCTATAATCCTTACCATGTTGATGTAGAAGTAAATCTCCAATAAGCATCACATGGTACCTGACTATAAGACAATAACTAAGTCCCCCAAGCTGCTAAGACGAACTTGAGGAAGAAGGATAATTGAATAGAGTTCTAGGTTCTAATCCTGATTCTGATGCTCACCAACTGTAGTCTTGACTAGTTTTCACAAGCCCTCAGAGGATAAATTTCCTCATCTATAAAATAGAAATTTATTTTTATTGTATTAGAATATTATTTATTTATTTTTTATTTTTATTGTATTAGAATATTAGTCCACTTAGGTTAATGTAATTATAGATAAAGTAATTTAGTATGCAATCTGTTTAGATTTAATGTATGTATAGATGTAGTAGGGCTCCTATCTACCATCTTATTAATTTTGATTTTCCTATTTAGACCATGTGTTTTATATTAATTTACTTTTTCTATCTCTTTATTGGTTAATCAAATATGTATTTATCATTCACTTTTCTTTCTTTAATTTTTTATTGACATATACTATTTTGTTTTGCTTTAGTGTTTACCCTAATGTTTATGGCATGACATATCAGAATCTAGTGCAAAATTTGGCCTGTATCATTTTTATAGCCTTAGACATTTTAATTCAGTTTACCTCTTTGCCTTCCTTTGCTTTTATTATTTTGTCATATATTTTAGTTGTATACATATTTGAAAGTTGAAAAGACACAATTATAACTGTTGCTACAGCAAGCATATACTTCTATGCTCACATATATATTTATATATAATATTTGCTTATTTAACCACATATATACTCTTTCTAGGACTCTCTTTTTCCCACTTTGTTTCTTCCATTTATCCATCTGAAATCACTTTATTTTGCTTGAAGAAGTTCCTTCAACATTCCCTACAGAAAAAATATACTGGTGATTAATATCCTTGGTTGTTGTTTTATAAAAGTATTTTTATCTTGTCTTCAGTCTTGAAGAGTACTTGCATTTTTTTTCCCACTTGGCCCCTTAAAGAGATTATTTGCTTTTCTTCTTATTTTAAGGATATTACTCTATTTTCTTCTGGCTTCCATCATTTCCTTTGAGAAATCATGTGTAAGTCACTTCTGTCTCTTTGATATCAATTTGTTTTTAGTTTCTTTCTGATCAATGCTTCTAAAATTATCTTTATGCATTCAATATTAGAAATTTGATAATCATGTACATATATATTCATATACATTTGTACTACTTTGAGTTTGCTGAGCTTCTTGATTGTGTGAATTAATATTTTTAGTGTTGGAAAACTTTTAGTCATTACATCTGACAGTCTGTCTCTTCTCATTTTGGAACATCATTTGCATATATATTTATTTCCTGTTTGTCTGTTATGCAATAATTTTGCTTTCCTCTTTTCTCTTGTGTTTCAGTTCTGGTATATTTTTATGGACTTAACTTTTAGGCCACTAATTCCTTTCATCCATGGTAACCAATCTGTTGCTAACCTTGTCTAATGAGTTTTTAATTTTACCTGTGGTTGTCATCTAAAATCTTAACCATCTTTCATTCTCTGGAATTTTAGTTCATCTTCACAGTTCGGTTTTCACATTATGTCTTTAAAACATAATGCTTTAATCTGACTTTTTTCATTTGTTAAAAAGGGCCATAATCTGTTTATCATACTTACTGAAAGTGGAAATCTCTTGAGGCCATTTTTACTAGTGAGAAAACTAGTGCTTAATCCAGTGTTCAATAAATATTTTCTATCTTTGTAAGGAATACACGTGGCATAGAGCAATAGAAAACAGCTATTGGCTTAAACAGACAAGTGTTTTTCCCGCTCAATTAAAAAACTCTGGTAGGCAATTATTGATACTGTTTCAGAGCTCTGTGATGACAGTGTGGACGTCTCTGAAATACTCTTGGCCTTTCCAGAAAGCATCTCATCTCAATATTACTCTACGAGGAAAAAGGACCCCCAAAAAGAATGAGACGTCTCTTTGCAAAAATTAGCGCTTTATTTAAGCTGGTACCCAGCGGCACAGAGTACAGATGGGCTCTGCATGCTGCGCGCCGAGGAGAAGCAGCACGGAGCTTATAAAGTGAGAAACCACAAAGGGGGGCATTCAATACCCAGATCTTGTCTTTGCAGAGTGCTAGGTACTTTTGGTGGTTATAATTCTCAGAACCGATGCTTTTCACAAGAACATCAAGTTAACAAGTTGGCTCTTGTGGTTTTTGCATTGCCTGGGAACTGTAGCAGAGGATTTTTAGCAGGGGGGTTTTGAGGGTACAATGGGTGACTGGAGGGTGAGGGGAAATGGCGCATACAGAACAAGATGGCGTCGCTTTGGTCAGGTTACAACAAATATCACTATGTGGCTGCAGCTACTTCTATTTTAAAACCAGATGAATGTAGATGGAAAGGACAGGGCAGTAACCTATGCTTTTTTAAAAAAAATTGGGAAAACCATAGCTGTTCAAAATCTCTCAGATAAATTTGTATTTTATTTGATTTACCAGGCTGCATCATATAGACCCCACTGGTAATAAGAGGGTGGAAAGTTTGGTACTCAAGTAAGAGTTGATAGGGTAAATAGTAAGTGGGGCAGACATGGGGTAATTTGTGCAAAGAAATACAGCTGCAAAGGACAAAGGTGAGGGGATATATCAGACTTTCACACACAAGAAACCATAAACCAAGTGTATTTCAAATAATAATATAATTATTATCTTACATAATAAATGTATGGAGGAAGGTTAGAAAGCTAATTTCATAATTCCCACTAGTCATCAAAGACTCATCTTATTTTAATCATCCTATTCTGCCATTCTCAACAGTTAGAAGGTCCACTCATGATACTACTTAGATATAGCAGATCTTGGCATCATATCTTTACACACCAAATTCCAAAGGTAATAGTAGGAATTATTCGTGCCTTGGATCCCAAGAGCCCTCAATATATTTTCTCTCAGCCAATGGTGACACTGATTATCAGAATAAAAATCATCCAGATTGGTGTCACATGATGAATATCAATGGTTGGCCTTACATCCACCAATTTGAAAAGGTAATGATCATATTAGTATTTATTCCCCCAAAGAACCTGAGAGTATCCCAACCTACTCAAAAGATGTATTTGCTATGGTACCAGTTAATACATGTTATATTCTTTCATAAGGAGGAATAGCAAAATAATTATTATGTTCTGTAGTGTTTGCTACAGAGAACAGGAGACACTCAGAAAATTCAAATACTTCAGTATGCTTGGAATACAAAGGAAAAGGTTGGGACTAAAGCAAGAGGAAAATCAGAAAGAGGCATGATCACTTGCCTGAGTTTAGACTTTCTCAAGAAGTCAGTGAGGTACCATTGAACCATTTGAAGCAAGAAAATGGCAATTACAGTTTTCATCTGAAAGCAGTCTAGTTTTACCATAGAGAATGGATACATAGAACAAGACTGAGATGAGATGGTATAATGCATGCAAAGTACGACCGTAAGTAATAAGCTGCTTTCTATGTGACTTCTGGAAATAATAGCATTTACCCAAATTAAATCATGGGATCATCACAAAAACCTAGTGAGTGCAACGAGAGTCAAAGAAGCAAAACAACTTGCTCTAAGTTGAAAAGCAAGATGTAGAGGTGGATATGTATCCCCTGAGCCTGTGAATTTAACCACTGTGTTGTAACCCTTACTGTATTACCTTACAAGTAAGACTCTGATAAATTTTACATAGAATCTGTCTTTAGCACAATGGCTAAATCACTCAAGGGGATGAGACAAACTTAAGGAACCATATTGGTATAGGGTTCTTGGTTCTAATCCCATTCTAATGTTCACCAGCTACAGTCATTGGCTAAGCTTCCCAAGCCCTCTGAGGGCTCTTGGATATAGCAGATCTTGGCAACATACTTTTACACACCAAAATCCATGGGGGAATTTGAAATTTGTGAAATGTGTGAAAATTGAATTAAATGATAAAATGTTTATAAAACTTTCACTATATAAAAGTCCCTCCAAATTGTTCCACCCCTTTCTTATGTTTTGTCAAATAGCAATGCCATGGTGAGGGAGACATTCTGGTTACTTGATATTCTAGAAGTCAAGCAATGATGTATGACTGCTAATGAGGAACAACACAGAAAACCAGCTAGCGTGAGCTGGAGTTCTAAATCTAGGGGTATATGAGCTTGGCAGAGGACAATTCTTGTTAGTTTTTAGTAACCTTGAACTGAAAGAGCCTGTGCTTGACCATAAGCCACAAACCTGAGTGGTACTAGGAGCACCTGTGCCTCGGGACAGCAGCAGGAGTTAGGTATTTGTACCTCACATTCCAGTTATTACAGAGTTTTTCACATTCATCACAACTTTGAAATTACATTAGTTATTAGATCTGCCACTAAATCTTGTTATGTAATGGACTGATCAGGTATACACACATGCTTCTATCTCATCAGTTTAAAAATATTTTGATAACTCAATCTCAATAAAAAGTTATTCCCTTTGTAACCCTACAAATTTGATTTGGTGATCTAGGGCATTATTTTGGGAAGCCCTAGAGTCTCAACAACTGCAAAGGGTAAAAAATGAACTTCTGTGCTATGGGCACTCCAGAAGTGGCAGGGTGGACAGCAGAGGGATGAGCCCCTCAGTCGAGTGCGTGAGATACTTTGGGGAGAAAAGCTCAGTGTTCCCCTGCCTCTGACCCTGGGCAGAGCTAGGGCAGGATGCAGATGACCTGGGGTTGGCAGCTTCTAATTCTTTTTCCTGAGCATTCTTGTAAAATAGCAACAACATTGCCACATGTGCCTGGAATTTGCTTTCCAGGCCAAATGTCAGCTTTTCCATGCTAAGACTCCCTCAGGTTTTGGACCAGGCTCCCCTGCTGTCAAGGCCCAGCCCTTTCAATACCTCCACCACCTGCCAGAGAGAACAGATTCATGGAATTTTGGCTGCCACTTCTGAGTCACGTCCTCAGCCACAGACTTCCACCTGCAGCCTCAGGAGACTTAGTCTGCAAGGTGGCTGAGGATACAACTGGTACTGACCCCTCCCAATCAGAGCAGCCTGTCCTTCCTTATGAGTCAGGAGACTTTACAAAAAGGGGTCAATTTCCTCCTCTTTACTCCAAAGGCATTTGCTTTTCAGGGTGAGTCTGAATTTTTCCAATCTTATCTAGCAATCATAAGTTTTTCCTAAGTTATTCTTTTATTTTCTGTAATCCAACAACAAATATACCACAGGAAATGGTAGGGAGATAGTCTTATGATGGGATATTGTTATTAATAAAACTCCTTGCTCTGATTTTCTGAAGTACACAGGTTGCTAACATTTTTAGGCAGTGGCAGAACTACTGTTCAAGGGCTGGTGAGAATGCACTCCTTGTAAAGGGGATTTACTTCCTCCCAAATACGTACTTCTTTTGCAAAAGTGAAATGAACCCCATTAAAACCTCGGTTTGGGGAAACAGTCCCACTTCACCCTGCTAGATGAAGAAAGGAGACAAATGTTTTACAGATAATGACTTAAGAGGTGAATACTGCATGAGTGAGAATTAAAAAAAAAAAAAAAAAAAAAAAAGCCTTGCTATTCTCCTCCTTCACTCTTGCAGCCAGCACCTGAAATTTACTTGACAAACATTCAAACATTTACCTATTGCTAAAAATTCTACTGATTCCAAGAGAGGTACATATCATTCAATTAATACCCCTTTATGCTATTTATCTGATCTTTTCTAGTTAAAAATCAGCTGTATGAACACAAAGAGATGAATAATATTTTCAGACTCAGTGAAGAGGCTTAGGAAGTCCAAATCTAATTTTTAAAAAGGGGGGGGACCAAATTTGGAGGAAATTGGCTTTTTTTAAGGGGTAGGTCAAAGAGCAAGTACAGATAAAGACATAATCTGGGTCCTAGAAAAGTGTGGAACTCATACTAGTTAGTAAAAGGATATTATTGAACGAACCACTGGAAAATAGAAATGTAAAAGCATTTATATGTCCATAATCCCATCCAACCTTCAATTTGAGAAAGAGCTGGGTTATGACTGAAACTCAATAGAACTCCTAAAATTGGTTATTAGAAGGCCTTTCACGTCTTGGGGTAACTAAGGGAATATTCATTGATGGATAACTGATTTGGTAAGAAGTCTGCCTCTATAACTGCCAGACCAAGAGAAATACAATTTAAAAGTAGGAAGGCATACAAATTAAATTTAAAGCTAGGAAGTGTGGGAATGAAGAAAACAAAGTATCTTTGCCTTTCATAATAATGCAAAGCACTACTTCCATTGCAGAAAGATAGACTTGTAAATTATAAGGAAGTTAGGAAACTATTTCTCTTCCTGTTTGTTTACCATCAATTGCCTCTAACAATTAAAAACTACTCATTAGAGACGTAATTGTGAAATTTTCAACATAGTAAACAAAGAGCTTTCAAATAATGTGTGCATAGATAGACGAATGGAAGGGGATGGATGGAGAAAATGTGGAGAGAATGCATTAATTAAATGTCTCGTTAAAATACTGCACAGTATTAGGATTGATTGAGCTTTTGTTCATCCAGATTAAATTCAGATTATAAGTATAAGGAATTATCTTTGTACTTAAAATTACTAGACAAAAATAAAGTTTCACGTTTTCCTCTCTAAACTAATCTTATCTTGGTTTTTATTTTCCCAGCATGTTTTAGTGGAAGATACAACTTAATACATTATCAAAGGGGTTCAATCACATCTAATTTATTTTAGATATGTGTACCAAATATGTAAATCCTCATAATGTAACAAATAAAAACAAAAATTTCCCAGGGCATCTGTGTGTAATACCATAGAAATGCCAAAGAGTAGGGAAAGTGGGGTTGAACGGATGAGAGGAGACTGGAAAAAAAGAATAAGATTTACCATGTACAGGTACAAGTTCCCTATGATGAATGTGATCATTGTGTATATCTCAAATGTACTTTTAAAATTAATTTTCTAAAATGCAAAAAAGGTGTTGATATTTTAAAATACCAAAGAAAAAATACTTTCAGCTAACTTAATCACATTTTAATGAGTCCAACGTTGCCATCTAGATGGGCTAATCAGCATCATGTTTGTGAAGGAAAAAAAATGGAAGCATAATTTTAGCTAAAGTTTGTCAAGTAAATCTACACAATCAAGCCAGATATCACTTTGGGAACCAAATAAATAATCCAGTTGGCCTAAATTGATTGTGTTAACCCTATACTTGCTACATTCAAATTTCTTTCATCCCATTAAAATAATTGCAAATGCAGATTTAAATAAACAATGTGCAAAAGTGGAAAGATCTAAAGTATACAGTAGAAATGTCATTTCCTTAGCATCTCTTGGATAGCTTTACTTGAAAGAGAGACATAAATGGTCCCTGTCAAACTTTTGGAGATTGTTTACAATTAAGAATTAGAGTTTGTATTTCCATGCCTTGATAGTTCTTCTAATTGAAAAGACTTTATAATTTCCCTTTCCATGGGTAAATTCTAACATCCACTTTTGAAAGAAAAACAATAAAAAATGGAGAAAAATGGTTTTCTGACTGTGGTGTTCAGTGTCTGGCCAATTATGGTGCAAATGTTCTATAAAATGCATTTCATAGCATTATTACTAATTTAAATTGATTTTGTATGGTAGTTTATGTGCTCCTATGATTTTCCAAGATTTATGGGTAATATGACAGGGTATCTTATTAAATAATTTAAGAAATTTAAAGGGAGGGGACTATTTTCAAATTCTTGTGGACTATTTATAAGATTTTATCCCAAATATTTAAGACTCTAAGGACATGAGACTGTTTATAGAGAAATTTGCAAATCTATCTTTTAATGTGATATCTATTATACAAAAGTATAAACATATGATTCAGACACAGCTTCATCATGCAATTAACATGGTCTTAATGAAATCAAAATAATGAAATAAAATTTGTTACACCTCAATTTTTATACTATTTAACCTGTTACTATGACCTCAATATGGGCAAAGTTGTTCAGTATGATAACTTTATCATGAATTCCTCCAACATTCAAGTGAGGCAAAGTTAGGCAATACTAATTTTATTCTTGAGAAAACTGAGTCACATTGTGCTAAATGTTTTGCTAGGAATCCTGCAACTATTCAGTATCAAATGTAGGAGTAGATTTAACTAATTTGAAGTGGGCTTATTGAAAAATGACATTTTGATTGTGTGTTCTGAGGGTCCCAGTAAGTTAACATTTACAATTCAATCAAAAAGCATTTGGCTGGAGAATATCCATAAGCTCAGGAATGATTTTTGCATCCAGCTCTCTGGCAACCACTCATTTGTTCTGCTGATGACCTGGATACAAGTTGTTCTTACAGGACTCACAGAAGAAGGAAAGAAACTGGAACTGTAGTTCCATTCAAATGGCACATCCATTTTCCTCATGCAATTCTTTAGACCCTGAAAAGCCTTAGCAAAAAATGTTATGTCCTGTGCAGCTCTTGAAGTTCCCTGGAGAACAGATGGTGGAAGGATAGAGAAATAAAGAGAAGAGAATACAGAAAGCTGAGGTCAGGTGGAGCCCTCTCTCTGGATGGGAGGAAAGGAGCTGTTCAACCACCACTGATTTATACGTTCTGCCAGTTGACGTCATGTGACACCCCTCTGCCTAACAACCTCTTTGCATGGCAGCCTCTAGGCACTACATGTTCTTGAAGCTGGAGCAGCTTGTTCACATGGCTTACCTCCAGCACTCTTTGTTCTCAGGGCCAACCTTGCTCCAGCTCCGCACAAGGGATAGATATCCCTCTTCAGCCTCTCTCCCCCAAAAATATTCTTTTGGTATGAGAAAGAATGGGAAAAAGTCCTAGCTATTACCAGCCATTGAAAGAGAACATGTATTCACAGGTCACTGATATCTTTAATGCAATGGCTTAAAAAAAAACAAAGCAAGTATAATTTTGTCATCTACTAGATATCCGATCAGTTATTTAAGGCACTTTCTTAAGTAGAACATACAATACAACGGGAAGTTCTGCTATGATACATGCAGGCTATAGCTTTAATGTGCAGACTTGGGTTCCATACACCACTTAAGTTTATAACCCTTGAGTAAGTCGTTTCAAAGTTTGGTGATTTGATATTTTTGTATGTATTATGAAGGTATTACACTAGAAGAACTCTAAATCCTAGTATCTCTAAAATTTATGCAATTTTGTTTGACTTTTAGTCTTCATGATGTGTTTGGTGGGTGTTAAGGACAAAGAGACACTTCTATAAAAGCTTGAACACCTTAAGAGTAAAATCATTATTTCCTTAGAAAGAACTAAAAACTTTAGGCTAGGATGAAAAATTTGTGATAGCATAGGTAATGCCTTCAAAATACTTCTTTCAGAGGGAGTGAACATAAAAACATAATATTATTACTACCATTAAAATAATAATAACAAGACACATAAATGTATAACACACACATACAGAGTTATAAAACCATTAGTAGCAAATTTTCCAATGCCATATTTTGGGACATTACTCTATGAAAATGTCTCCTTGAACCTGCATTAATGTTTATTTTTTATTTTATTTGTTTTTCTATCTCTTGCTTCCTATCACCATTTCACCACTCAAATGAAAAACCAGAGGACGTGGTTAATTTTGATTGTCAACTTGGTGGCTTGAGCGACACCTGGGTGTATCTGTGTTGTGGCATTGGGGCTATATCTGCTGCCTGGTAGTTTCCTCTTAGGCTCTTCCCCTACACTCTGCTTCCCTACTATCTTGAGTTGAGCGCCTCTGCTCCGCTAGGCCTTCCACCATGATGTTTCTTCTTTGGAGCCAACCAGCAATGGACTGAAACCTCTGAAACCATAAGCCAGAATAAAGCTCTCCTCCTTTGAGTTGTTTAATGTCAAGCAATTTGTTCTAGCAATGGAAAAGCTGGCTAATACAACAAGCAACCTTATTTGATCACTCATTATTATTCATAGTACTTTTAATAGACGTGTAGGTTTCCTAATCTGAATTTTAAAAGTGGAATAATCCAAATTTTCTCTCTCAAATGATATCACATTACTGTTTACCTATGTAGCCCCTCATCACTTGCAGGTGTGTTCACCAGTACAGCACTTGGCGGCTATGAGTTTCCCACAGCCCCACATCTCCTCACACACAGAAGACTTTACTATGGGAATAAGTGTGTAGTAATGGAGATTCCCAAAGTGCTCCAAACACAGCCTAGTGGCTGTGGCATCTTACTTCCCTTGGAATTGAAGGAAAATGAATAAAACTGCATTATTGTTACACTGAGCAAAGTGGAGCTTTAAGCATGTCGTGATTCTCTTCTGCCTGACAAACAGCTAATGCCGAACTAATTTCACTGGAAAGTTCAGTATTTTAGAAAAACAGACTCATCTAAATACGGTCTGAAACTACAAAGGAACCGAAAAACCAAGAAACAGCCTCTTTCGGTTGAGAAGTACAGATGCCTTTGCTTTTTCATTGGCAAGGGCAATAGTTTTTGCCATTAGACAATTTATTTTCAAGAAACCAGCTGTCCAGTTTGGACCTGTCATTTCTGTGGCTATGATTAGTTAGAGATGTTAGAAACAGCAAAGTTACTTAGAGAAGTGGAACCTACCAAGGCAGAAAGCCCATAACCCAACTCTAAGGATCCTTTTGGGGGGAAAATTACTTAATGGAAACTAAGATAATAATTTTCCTTCTGTGAGTGATTGTCTTATATTTTCCTTTTCTGAGTAAAAGCCTTTATAATTATTTTTAGACATTCCACTACTTTCCATGTACCTGAGGGAAGCAACTATTAACTCTTTATTGATTCTGGAATTTACAAACAAATGCAAAATAAGTAATAACTATGTGGCTGTTATGGTTGATACATTGTGTCAACTTGGGGAATCTAGAGGTTTGGCTAAGTAACTTAACAGGAAGCCAGGATGCTTACTTTGTATACATCCTGAGCCTGTGAAAGAGAAGGGCAAAGATTATGTGAGAGCTACACGCCCCTTAGGTGGGGGTAGTCTGTTTACAAAGTAAGGCAGGGAAAGAAGCTGCTTGCCGCCATTCCTCCGTTTTGCTCTGGCTGTTTGCTGTTCGGCTGCCATTCCCCCCTTTGCTCTTGTTGCTTTGCTATCTTCTGCCTCGGAGCCAGCCAAGTATGGACTGAAACCTCCACAGACTGTGAGCTAAATAAACCTTTCCTTCCTTCATTTTGGGTGTTGGGTATTTTGTCTAAGCAACGAGAGAAAAGTAACCAAGACAGTGGCATATACAAAATAATGATAAACCCTTCTTATTAGTTTCATTTTGCATTGTATAAAACTCTTCTATGCCTTGTATAATATTCTAGCTTATGTTATCCAGTAGATAGTGAGAGTATCTATTCTAACTTGATGGATCATTGCTAACCTAGGAATTGGCAGGTAACTCATCTGCAAGTATCCAACAATCCTGCCCACACTGATTGTATTTTCACAGCTACTATGGTAGTCATCACCTATACATACAAATAAATCCTACTTATTACTCCATATTTTTCCTCTGTTAGCACTTCTTCCTTGAGGAAAGGGGTCATGCCTTTCATCTTTTATTTAAATGCACATTTTAACACAGTAAATACTCAACAACTTCTTACTGAACATTGAGTGTAATAACTTAGTCTAAGAAAGATAGATGTAGAAGCAGCAAACTTTAGCAAATACCTAAAGGAAGAAAGAGAAGGGAAAGGCAAAGGAAGAAAGAAAGAAAGAAAGAAAGAAAGAAAGAAAGAAAGAAAGAAAGAAAGAAAGAAAGAAAGAAAGAAAAAAGAAAGAAAGAAAGAAAGAAAGAAAGAAAGATTTTATAACAAAACTTGAAAATATACTCAAAGTCAAAGATAGCATATGCAGAACACAAAAGCCCATACATACACATTTCCTTGTGTATGTATACAAATATTTACCTGAACAGCTAATTGTCTTTCAATATTGATTCTCCTCTTCTCACCTAAAAAACTCCTTGTACTTAACCGGGAAAAAAGTCACTGAGACTAAAGACTACATTTCCGAATTTCCTTTATAGCTTATGTCCATGTGATTCACTTTTAGCCAAAGGAATGTAGGCAGAGGTGTTTTAGGCTTTCAGGCAGTGCTCTTGAAAGGAAAGCCTCTTTTCAGTTCTTCCTTCCCGCTGCTGTGAATGCAGGTGTAATTGCTGAAGTTTAGAATTACAGAATTTGGACCATTAGGTATTTGCTAAAGTTGGAAAAAGCAGGAGGATCTTGATCCTCTGATGCTGTGGATGTCAGACCGTTCATAGACAACCTTTAATTTTAAGTTTCTTTTTTGCCTGCAGCTGGACATAAACCTAGTGGAATATGGACATTAGATCAAAAGGAAATAAAAAACGAGAATATGTGGAGGCTTCCAGTTTCAGTTTAGACATAAAAAGAGCTTAGAAGTTTTAATTCTCATCCTTACATTAAAAAAGTCTAGAAAAACAAACAAATAAACAAAAAATCCAATGACTTTCTTAGATTCATGGACAGCTGAGATCATAGAACAAATTACTTCTCAAAATCTTGAGAGATTCTGAGCATTTTCTTACCTCTAGCAGATGCTCCTGGTATATTAAAATAGAAACTATGATGAGTTGTTAGAGGCCAAGTGTGAGATCTCATCAGAATGAAAAGCTCCTGGGGCTTCCACACTGAGCAGCCATTTGTTCAGAAACCCCACCAGACTATCTATCACAGGGCAGAAATGGTAAAGTCAAGAAAGTATCCCTTAGGGTTCTAGAAGGTGTCCACATTCAAATCCAGCAAAATGCTTCTCCTTTATACTTCATCTTCAGAAAGGGCATCACCTGAGGGCAACAGCAAAATCACATCAACAGGGGCTGGGAAGCGCTATTCCAGTCCCTTCTTGAATGCCTAAGGAAATACATGCATAGTCCATAAGGAAAATATCTTCATGAGTATAAATGGGAAAGACGTGAATACCACCTGAAGTAGTGAAGGAAGAAAGTGCTATTTCTTTTTTATTTTAAAGGGAAAAAAAAAGAAATAATGATACACAATTTTAAAACAAAATAGTAGGACAGTAACAATGGTTAATACATTGTGTATTGTTATCTTTAAATTAGTTGCTCAGATCGTAAGATATAGCATGAAAACTTGATCAAACAGTATAAGCACAAAACTTTCTTTTCAATGAACTAATAGAAACTAGTAGTATAACTATTTTAACTATCTTGTATATATATATATATTTGTATCAATCTTGTATACATATATACATATATATCTTGTAAACATATATACAAGATAGATACAAATATATATATATCACATATATACACAAATATATATATATATATATATATCTCCTTTTCTCTTCTTTTTTCTCCTTTCTCCCATCCCAGTTTCTTTCCTTTTCAACAGTTTCTTCCCATTTCCCACTCGAGACCATATTCATAAGTGAAATAAATCAAACTTGTATATGTAAACAGCAGTTTGTCTCCCTAGTGTAAGAAGGTGAAAGAGCAAATAAGAAAGTGTTATTTCTAGAGGGACAGAAACAGTTTAAAGCTGCACTCATGAGACACAAGCTCACTCTGCACTCCAAGACCAATAAATAATTAGATTAGAAATTGTACCCTCCCAGCACATAGCCTACCACAACTCTAAGCCTCTGGGAGATTACAGCTGAAAGACCTGTAAGAAACAACTTCAGCGTCCAACTTCTAATAAAAAATTACAAAGCATGCCAAAACACAGTCTGAAGAGATAAAGCTATCGTCAACACTAGACTCATGTATGCCACAGATGTAGGAGTTCTCAGATAGGGAATTTAAAGTAACTATGATTAAAATATTAAAGGTACTAATGAAAAAGGAAGACAACATGTAAGACCAGATGTGTAATATCATCAGAGATGGAGAAACTATAAGAAAGTATCAAAACAAACACTCAAAATCAGAAAGATAATTTAAAAAAAGAGAATCCCATGACTGACTCATTAGTACACTCAACACAGCAGGAGCCAGAATCAGTGAACTTGAAAATACATCCACAAAAGTCACATACCCATGTGTAAATAGAATAAACAATGAAAAACAAACAAAAACAAATAGGACATTCAAGGATTTTGTGGCCATATCAAATGCTGGCAAAATTGAGAAGCCAGCAGGAGAAAAAAGAAAACAACATAAAATTTATTTGGAGAAAAATATTTCAAATTAATGAAGGGTAGCAAACAATAGATCAAAAAATACAGAAGCCACCAAGCAATATAAATGGAAAACTCACATACATGAGCATATGGACACACACACATGCACACATACTTACTTTCTCATATCATACCATATTCATATTACGGATACCAAAGACACAGAAAATTCTGAACAAGTGAATAAAACTCCTTAGTGGCACAGTAACATGGTTAGGAATTACAAAAATAAAAATAAGAGGGCTAGAGGTATAGTTCAGGGGTAGAGCACTTGCCTAACATGCATAAGGCCCAGGGTTTGAGCTCGAAAGCACAAACACCTAATTAATTAGTTAAAAGTGCAATTTAAAGTGAAAGTGGATGGTTGATTTGTCCTTCCCTATTTGAGGTGAAAAATAATTACAATTTTGGAACTCTCAAAGCAAGTAGAGGAAACTCTCATAGCCATCATTGCTATGATATGACTGTTTTATTCAATAAAGCAGCAGGTCTCAGGCACTGGATGCTAAACCATCACTGTGCAAGATCAAAG
This sequence comes from Chinchilla lanigera, assembly GCF_000276665.1. NCBI lineage: Eukaryota > Metazoa > Chordata > Mammalia > Rodentia > Chinchillidae > Chinchilla > Chinchilla lanigera. The sequence goes on along the minus strand of NW_004955417.1, from coordinate 11,732,732 downwards.
TGTTCATTTAATCTTGTGCTTCAATTGACCCTCACCTGTTTAGCATTGTCTGCTTTATTTTTCAACTGCAACCTTGTTCCCAAATCATGGGAGTTGTCACAGTTCCTACAGTGAAGGTCTGAAGGGAACTCATACTGCAGTATGACAATTCTCTATGAGCCTGTTACATGGTTTTCAGGTCTTCAGAATGTTATTATAATAAAATACTTCCTCTTTTCCATTATTAGGTAAGTTAGAATTGTAGTGGAAACTGTTTTTCACCAAGCAACAACTGGTGAAACTGTTCTATTTCTATTGCTTCGTTACTATCTGTACAATAACAGTTAAAACAGTAAACTCAGAATATGTCAGTAGCTTAGGACAGGTTTGTTTAAGCATGTTTACAGGTGTCATTGGCCTCAGACCTTGCATGTAGCTACTACATGTCTATTTTGTGATCTGAATGTCTTCCTCTGTTGAGGATCTTTCCATAGTTGTCCATAGAACAAGCCAACAATATCGGTCTCATGAAAAAGGTGACATCCACAAACTTCTCCTTTGCCATTTAAGTTGCCAATAAACAAAATGAAAGTTAAATCTTCACTTAACTTGAGAAGTATCTCAATAATTTTAGGAATTGGAAAAAAATTTATTGGGATAATGAGCAAAGCAATTTCTCAATAATGATTTATGTATCAGTGTTCACATATTTGGATATATAAGATATATTTAAGCAATAAAGAAATTCTTCTGCCAGATTGATTTTTTTATCCTAGAAATGAGCACTGTACTTTGTCTCAGACTGAATTTGGTCACAGAAAATATTCAGCACTCTTGCTTATGCACTTTAGCTCACTTGACAAGCTCCAGAGAGATTTAGAACAGAAAAAAGAAAGAAATCTCAATGCAACATAGAAAGAAAGAAATGGTTCAACATGTAACACAGACTTTTACTGCTAAGTAAGTAGTCTTCTTTTCTGAAGAAATCAGAGGAGAAAGGAGTTAATAAACTTGACTCTACAAAATAAATGAAAGGCCATAAAGATGTGGATTTTAAAGACAGAAGCCAACATTTAATGTGCCTCTGATGCTGCAGACATTGTGTTTATATTTACTCATTCTCCCAATTCTGTCACCAGCTGTATGTGAAGAAAACCCCTTTTATTTTGTCTTCTGTACAAAAAAGACACATTTGAAAGATGAGGGGTTTCAGCTACATCTGGGTGGGCAAAAAGATATTCTCCTGGGTGCCAAGTTGGATCAGAACATAGAGGCTGCCTGAAAAGCCAAGACAAAAAGACTACAAAGCCATGAACAGACCTACAAAAGACAGAAAATAGGTGAGATGACATTCAAAGGCCCAGGAGTGACAGCACATGTAGCATATATTTACAGATTCCTCATGAGAAGATCTCTAAGATAAGGTGATATTTAAAGTTTGTAACAGTTAATATGGCATAGGATTGGCCAATCAAAACAAACAATTGGCCAATTGGAATGGACATTAGAAACATGGCATTTGCTAAAAAAAATGTCATGGGTATATAGGGTGTACAGGCTGACTCTATGCCAACATACAATAGCAACATTCTCCAATTATATGCTCATAGGTATATTAAAATATTTTAGACAGGTAGTTGGGATGATCAAAATCCATTTGTAAATTATGAGTAATTTTTTTTTTCCTTTCTATACAGAAGATTGTAAGCCTCTAAGCCTGCCTGTCTCTTAATTTTGAAAGTGACCCCTGGCTAAGACTGTTATCTTTATGCAAAGATAAGGTAAGATTCTTATTCTGAGATCCAAACACTGAAGGGATTAAGTAGCTAAGATATTTGCAGAATAAGTTTAAATGAAGTGTCCATTTTGAGAAGAGCTGCATCTCAGAAGCGTTTTATAAGAAAGCTGAGATTTTGTTCTCCCTAGGAATCTGCCAGTTGTGGCTGTCTGCACAGGAGAAATCTGCTGGAGAGTGTGCCCAGGGGAAAGGAAGGCAGCCGGTCCCCTGCAACATGGCAATGGGTGAGGGCAAACAAAACAAAATGAAAATGTCTAGGGAAGAACATGGTTCATGTAGTTGGAGGGATTTAGTGTCTAATATCTGGTATCCATGCTATATTACATTGTTGTCAGTGATATTGTCTTTAGCATTATAATTCCATTTGTCATCTGCAAGGTTTCAATAAATTTTTCGTGAACAATATGCCTTGCTCATAGTTATTTTGCTCTGAGGAATTAAGAGACATGTCAGCGTGCACATTTGAGGCAAAGAGGGAGGGAGAAGAGCAATAGCATGAGAAAGGCTGATTTCTGGACAAGAAAGATAACATCTGGTGATAGAAGTCATGGTCAGTAGTCAAGGGTGAGGGGCCAAAGACGACAGACAGGTATGGACCTGAGGAACTGGAAAAAGCCGGGCTTCTTGTCATCAAACGGATGGAAAACTACACTATTAACTGGACAACAAAAGATAGCACGATTTCTTAAGACTGGAGTTGTAGAAGAACTTACTTGTTTTATCATCAGAATGCTAAGGGAGATATTCAATGAAAGTCTTAGAATGACAACACATTTGTTCCCCAACACTTTTGTTCCTTCCCCTGACTAATTCCTACTCATCCATTAAAACCTGGTTTAAATAACACATCCTCAACTCAGATTTCCTGACATCCTCAAGCTGGTGAGTCACATCCTCCTTTGTAGCCCACAATACACTACATGTTCCACCATCTGATTGCATTATATTATGGGCAGGTTTTGTATCTGTTCCTTCCCTGGAGCATGAGCATCTCCAGGCTAGTTCTTGTGCACTTCTCTTCTTTGCATTTTTGGAGGTCACCACAAAAGCAGTAGCTCAACAAATATTAAAGGCAGACAGAACTAAAGGAAAGAGGCTATCTCCCTCCCAATTTCTTTTGCAACTGCTAAGCATTAGCAATATTTCTTATCTTTTCCTAAATCTTTTTCTGGGAAGATTAATTACCCATGTCTTATTTCTGTTCACCAATGATCCAGAGAAAGAACCAACTTGATTCCCAGTAACTACCTTTCCAATAGCGTAATGGCTATAACAGATTTTTGCCAAACTTTGGCAGTCCTACTAACCATTGTTATCATGTGAGAAAGGAGGAACCCTGGTGCCCCAGAGGTACAGCACCTCATCTTCCTCATCTCTCCATGCTCATTTCCTTAACTGACCAATAAGGATATACTAGGAGCTATCTTCTAGGTGTTTTTGTGAGTGATGTCACAATGAAAAAACCCATATTAAATGTGTAGCCTAATTTCTGGGAATTAGTAAATGTTCAAAAAGTATTAGCTGCAGTCATGATTATAGGAGATATACCTATGCATGCATGTGTGTATATAATTGTATGTCTACCTAGAGACATACATACATGTGCCTCTCCACCTATATATATGTGTATACATACTGAATTCTATTAACAACAAAATTTCCCAATTTAAAATTTACCATATGCAGTCATAACAATTACAATTAACTCCATTCATTTTAAAAATTTCTTTTAGGACTACATGGATTAAAAGCAGAACTTATTCTGTTCTTTCACTTTCGAATATGTTAACAAACCACCTATAGAATACATACTGCACTTGAAAAATGAGAGACACAGCAACACAGAAAACAGATAAGGTCACTGTCCTCGTGGAATTTACACTCCATATACAGCATTCTTATACTCATGGTGAATGCAAGGGAGTGTCAGTGCTAAAATTAGCATGGACTGGTGTTGTTTAACATTGCCCCCAAAGAATTTTAATTAAAAATGACACTTTAAACGAACATTTCTAAAGCATGAAAAATGAAAGAACACAAAGAATCACACTGTGATCTTTTTGGGGTAGTTTAGCTTCGAGTATAAAGAGGTGAGATCCTTTGGTTGATGATTTCTTTGTTTTTTACATTGTTTATCACTCTGCACTTAATAAAAGTTATTAACAATATAACCATGATAAAGATGAGCAGTGGGTAGGGACTTTTTTCTTCCATGACAATAGTGGAAAGACTGATGCTGACTTCCAGAGGAAAAAAACATAAATTACTCACAGAGTTCAAGCCTGGAAATATGGGATGCTCCGCACTTGCCACAGCAAGGACAAGCTAAAAGGGAGCTTGGGAAGGATGTGCCTTCCTCTACTGCACAGACATGGCACTGCTGTCTCAGTGTAAGCTCAAGGCCAAACTTGAGAGAACAGTGATAATTCTCTCATTACTGAGCAAATACATATTTGATCATATGATATTTAGTCTTTATAACAACCCTAAGGAGTAGTTACTAGGATTGTCCTCATTTCACAGACAAGGAGATTGAGACAGTGTCCTGGTTGCTTTTCTCATTGTTGAGACAAAGTATCTGACACCTACAAGTTAAAGCAGAAAAAGCTTATTTTAGCTCACAGTCTGTAGAGGTTTCAGACCCTAGGTGGCTGACTCCCAGGCAGGGTAGCACAGCAGAGGGGCACTGCAGAAGAGAACCAGTCCATGGCATGGCAGAGAGCAAGCAGCAAGCCTGCCCTCTTTCTGTCCTTTCATGGTCCATCCATGCTGTAAGCCTATTGCTGGTGCCATCCATCCACCCCAGGGTGGGGCTTCCCTCTTCACTAAATCCATTCACTCATACCCAGAACTATGCTAATCTATTTAGGGAACTGATCCAGTACTACATATCCTTAATCCCACTATCTTGCACTCATGATCCAACCACCTTCCAAAGCCCCACCTATGAGCACAGGAGGCTTGGGGAAGACATCTAGATATAGATCACAACAGGCAGTAAAGGGTGGAGTTAAGAAGTAGGCTAATTCCACTGTGTACATGACAAACCACTAGAGGCACTGCCTCTCTTTTCTCCTCCTCGCATCTGTCAACCTCCCAGAAAAATAACCTCACTCAGCCTCCTTAGTGGTATCTTGACCAAGTACAGAAAAGTTTCCACATTCTAATATCCCTACCCCTGCCAGTCTGAATGTTTACATTCAACATAACTTAGGGATGACCCATTTTCTGTTTTGGTTATAGTTTTTTAATGAAAAACTTTTCCAATTACAAGATAATATTTCTTCATGAAAAAGTCAAACAAAAAACTTGTATAGTTCCATAAGTTAGATATTAGTCATATGCACATACAGTCTATGTATTTTGATGGTTAAGAAGCATTCATCAGATTGATAGATGCATATGAAGTGCCAGATGATGTGAGTTTGAACCACTCAGAACCTTGAGGTATATTGCAGGAGCAACTATCATCCTAAATAATATGGAAAACTAAATCTGCACTTAATTATCTTACAAACTGGACTTCCCTTCTAGGTCCTTAACCACTAAAGTCAATGAGGATGCACACAGTTCTAGGAAAATCCTTATAAACCCATTGGGGCAGTGTTCAGGGAAAAAGTAGAATTTACAGCTATCCTAAATCTACACCATGTGAGTGATTTTACTGTCAGCTTATACTGGAATCTGAATGTGCTATCAGCTCTTTCTTTAAGCCAGCTGAGCCATGAGTCCCGAAGTTCTGGTGGCTTATGCATAGAGGTATAATGGTGTGTCAGACACAGAGGTATAACTACATCAGCAAGGGTTCAAAGAAAAAGACCACAAGGATATAGGAATGTGAATGTGAGCTTTCACAAGGATTTAACTGTGAGCAATTATCACCACACCTAATGCTGAAGTAATAATACGTAATGGATACCAGTCCATGAAAGTCACCTTACTTGCATGGCAACATGGTAGCATGTGGTTAGTTCCGGTTTCTCTTAAAACCTCGTACTAAGCCAAAAACTTTTCTCAAACCAAAAGTAGTCATCTACACAGGTTGGTAAGACTTTGCTTCAATATGTAAAGAGTATGAAATATGATTCAATGCTAGAGGACCCCATGAGGCTCTATATAGCACCTATACCTGCCACTGACACTTTCAAGGCTGTTGGATCTGTTGAGTTATGTACCCTAGGTGATGTAGCTTATACAACAGATAAGCTGGTCCAGCGCCGTCTCTATTTTTATTCGCACTTGGAACAGGCTACTTCTCAGGTAATATGGTGAATAAGTTGAGTAACATGCCCCAAATCACAAACATTCCAGTAAGTATTGTGTCAGGTGCAGCAATTTGTCTTTTGCCATAAAAAGAATAATTTAATATGCTCCAGATCACTGAAGACCTAGAAATTTCACAAACATGGCACAGCCTTGAATCTATGTGGTATTCATTTCCCCATAAGTGGCATATATATACTTAGCAATGTGTTTAGAGCAGTCTTTACTTCCTCCCTGCCAGGTCCAAGCACCACAATATCATCTGTGTAATGTGCCAGTCCCATGTCTTATGGAAGAAAAAGCCAGTCAAGGTCCCTGTGGACTGTATCATGACAAAGGGCTGGAGAAGTGATATGACCCTAGGACTGTGAAAGGTATACTGCCAGCCTGCTACTTGAACACAAAATGTTTCCAATGACTTTTACTAACAAATATGGAAAAACAAAAAGGATTAAGCGAATTGAGAGTTGCATGCAAATTACCAGGGAATGGGTTGATTTGCTCTAGAAATAAAACTACCTCTGGAACACCAGCTGCAATTGCAGTTATTACCAGGTTATGTTTGTAGCTTTCCACTTTTATTAGTTTTTTATATCATAGCACCACAGACCAAGTGGTTTATAAACAAGAGAAATGTATTACTTATAATTCTGGAAGCTTGAAGTCTGAAATGAGCATATCAGCATGATCTTAGAGAGAGTTCTCTTCTTGTTAGCAGATGGCCAACTTCTTGCTATACGCTTGCATGCTAGAAAGAATTTAGAGAGCTCCCTGGGCTCCATTTTTATAAGGGCACTAATCACATTCATAAGGACTCCATCCTTCTGACTTAACTCCCTATAATTTTACCATTTAATACTATCACCTTAGGGGTTAGGTCGGAGGCGGACACAGAACTTTAATCCATAAAAGTCACTATCGTTCTTTAAGATCCATCTGTCTTTTTCATGAAGCAAATATATGAGTCTGAGGGTCAAGCAGAAATCAACTCCCTGCATTTTTCAAGTCCTTCATGGTGGCACTACTTTCTAAAATCATTCAAGAAGTCCAATACTGATTTTGACAAGTAGAAGCAGTTCTAGTAATTTCCACTTGGCCTTTCCTAACACAATAACCCTCCCTCCCAGGTCAGTTGCAAGGGTCTGCCACTCAAAGGTATATTCCAATTATCCAAGAACTAAGAAAATCATCAGAGTGGGCTCAGAGATCCAAACTGCCCCTTGTTGAGTTGTACCTGGTCAGAATTCTCTGATCTCCCGACCTCTGACTGGTGGACCACAAACACTTTTGGCAGCATGGCAGTGTTTCCTCAACAGCACCCAAATTCTCTTTTATTCAAGGAGTTTTGAATCTACAAATGGCTGAAATATGAGAACCAATTGAGGGGTTGCACAGTTAAAATTAACTTCCTGGACATATTGCAGAGAAAGTGTCCAAAAGACCGGGGAGATTGGACTATCACAGTGGATTTTAATTGAAGACTTGTTTCCCATTCACATCAAATCTTCAGGAGTCTTAGTAGGACACTTCCTTTACCAAGGCTGGAATCATGGCCAGGTGGAGCAAAGTAGCAAGTCCATGTGATGTGGTTATTGCTTCCCCCGGAGTTGTGAGCTCAGCTCACAAAGGTACAGAGCAAGAAAGTAAAGCTGCAGAACAAAGTAAAAAATACAGAAGTGAACATCCTCACGCCACTTTCTCAGGAGTTGTGCCTGGAGACAGGAATTTCATACATTAGGAGAGGCAAGGCAAACACCCATGAGATTCTATTAATAGGCCAACCTAATAAAAATTAGACCTATGAACCTGAAGCATCTCTACTGCATTTAGGAATTGATTTCAGAACAGTAGATATCAGGCTTAAGGAAGAAAACAGGAAATCTTTCAAGTCTTTGTAATTAGGGACACATATAATCTCTGCTCACTCACCAGTAACTTCTCTATCAGCAGAATGTGTCAGTGTCAGCAGATCCACACCTCGCACTCAACAAAGAACACAGCGATGGAGATACCGGTGGGCAGGCAGTGGGAGAGAATGGTGGAGGACATCTGCTCACCTAACAGCAGCCAGAAAGAAAAGGAGGGAGGGAGGGAGAGACAGAAAGACAGAGAGAAAAAAGGGCTGTGGACAAGAAACAGTCCCCAAGGTCGTGCCTTCATGACCTGCTCCTTTCACCTAGCCCCGGTCTCCTAAATTTCCATCACCTCCCAGTCACACCATCACAGTATGAGTCCCTCGGTGCATTAATCCTTTGATGAAGTCAGACAGCCACCATGAACCATTCACCTTCTAAAAGCCCATGAGCCAGGCGTGGTGGTACATGCCTGTAATCCCAGCACTCAGGAGGCTAAGGCAGGAGGATCATTGTGAGTTTGAGACCAGCCTGGGCCACAAAGTGAGTTTAAGGCCAGCCTGAACTGAATAGTGAGAACCTGTCTCAAAAAGAGAAAAATAGGGGCTGGGGATTTAGCTCAGCGGCAAAGCACTTGCCTGGCAAGCGCAAGGTCGTGAGTTCGATTCCTGGTACCAGAAGAAAAGACAAAAGACCAAAAAAAAAAAAGAGAAAAATAAATAAATGAATAAAATCCCATCAACTGGCAACCACATCTTTAACAGATGTCCTTTAAGGAGTGTTTTAAAACCCAAGCTATCCAGCACATGTTATCTGTTCTGTGTTTCCTCCCTGTGTTGTATGTTTGGATTTTTTCCTACAACGCTACCTAAATATCCCTCCCTCATCCCTTCACTCTCTTCCTCAATAATCTTTTCACATACTTGTAATTTCTTAGTTTAATATTAATACCTGTTTTGAACTTTGGAACATGCTTCTGAATACCTATTGTCTTATTACCTGTATCAGATCAAAATTTTACTGGGGTTAACATTTTTTCCTATGAAAGGAATTCATAATCTGAAGTTTAATTTATTCATTATTTTCACTAACCATCTTCCAACTCAAAATAAAATACAGTTCACCAAAAAAGAAGTGTAGGTTTAGAGTCACTCAGAGGAAATTTTGATTCCAGTAGACTTCAGTGTCTTATATATTATTATTTTAAGGCAGAAACTGGCTTCTAATTATTTAGTTATAAATAATCCCTACAGCATGAGTTTTCCTTTTGGGATTAATCTCACTGTCATTTATTGAATGTTCTCCAAGTCAGCATTTTTCTTTTGGAGTCTGTGAAATATCAGGAGGCCTTTCACAATGTCCCAGGCAAGGAGCTGCGTGAAATCTAATTATCTTGTATATAATCATTTAAAAATACCAGTCTACGTGATTAACACTTCTTTACATGAGTTATAAGTTTTAAATTCAAGTTGACAATAACCCTAGTGATGGTTTTTCCCAAATGAAAAATATCCTCAACCATGTTATTTATTAATTACGTAGATATAATCAATGTCCAGGCAGAATTCATTTTGTTTTGTCTTGTCTTGTCTTGTTTTGTTTTGTTTTATTTGAGTCAGAATCTTACAATGTAATACAAGCTGGCCTTGAACTTGGTGAGATAGCCCATGCAGGCCTCAAACTCATGGTGATCCTTCTGCCTCAGCTACCTAAGTGCTGGTATCACAGGCATGAGCCACCCTACCCAGCTTCAGACAGAATTCTTAATCCAGATAAAAACCATCAACATTTTTGGGGGGATTAAATGTAAGATATTTTTGGTTTTCTTTCTGTTTTGTTTTGTTTTGTTTTACCCTATTTTGCCTTAATGTTAGGTTTGGACTCTTAAGAACAAAATCAGAGTACTTTAATCACAAACCATGATTTGACAGATTTTGAAATAATACTTTGGTCACTTGTCTGCGCACAGACCCTACATTTTTCTTTTCTTTTTTTATTTTAAAGAGAAAAAAACAAAATAACAAAAACAAAGACAAAGATGAAAACAAAACAACACAAAAACTATAAAAAAGATACAGAATGTCAAAACAAGATGATTGGAAATCAACAATGGACACTACATTTTTAAAAGCAGTCAGTGTTTTAATTTCTAAAACTGGCGTCTTGGTTTCTATGTTCTCGGAGATGTACGTTCTCAAACAGACAACTCTCACACCTCTGCACAGAGACACAAATTTAAGTAGCTCCTAATACAGCTCCTGACTTAGATTATCTCTTCAGGATATCACTGGTTTTCCTATTGAGAGCATATGTAATTTATTGTGATTATCTTAAGACCCAATGTAAAAATGTAAGAGGTTCTTCAACTTTCTATAACTGGATTTAAAACATCATTATAGTACTATGTAACAAGTGTATAAATGTTTAAGGAATTTGCTGGGGATATAGCTCAGCTGCACAAGCGCCTGCTTGGCAAGCACAGGGCCCTGAGTTCAATTCCCAGTACAAAAAAAAAAAGTGCTGACTAAAGAATTAAAGCCCATTAGGTCATCCTTTATGCTAGACAAAACATTGTTACTAGAAAACAGACACACACACACACACACACACACAAGATGCACTGGCACATAGTTTTATCAACTGTAAGGTCAATAGCCCTCTAACAGTTGCCTGTATATGTAAGCATATGGTTGACCTTGAAGATAAAGTTATAGAAGGATACAAAGTGCTTTTTAGGAAGTGACCTATAACATGAAACATGATAGTTTCTATTATCTATTCCCCTCATGATCTCCCCTTAACTTCCTTAAAAATAAAAATTATTTCCACCTACTTTGTCTTATAATACAGCACCTAACAACTCCTAGTAATCTGAGGAACTTTTTTATTTTTAATTCCTCTCTTTGCTGTATCATATTCAAATTTTCTTTATCTCAAGTACATTCATACCTGTCTTAAAGTTCTACCTGCTAATACCATTATCTCTAATATTTCATAGGATGTTTCTGTTGACTAGTTGCTGATTTTGTTATTTGTCACATTTTCATGCTTTTCCATGTCTAGTAATTTTTGATTAGGTGCAGACACTGTGTATTTTACATTTTTGAGTAATGAATTTAGTAACTTTCCTTTTAGTCTTTGGCTTTGTTCTGAAAGGTAAATTTCCTCACATTTAAGATTGATTTTTTTTTTGTTTTTATTTTAAAGAGAGTAGTATATGAGAAACAAACAAACAAACAAAAAATAGAACAGTGGCAGCATACCAGTATCACTAACATAAACAAATCAAAGCAATAACATGCAAAGTGATACAGGGTCTCAAGACAAAATAATACAAATCAACACTGGCTGTTACATTGCATATCGCTATCTTCAACTACATTGCTCAGATTACCAGATGTAAGAATGAAAGATTGCTCAAACCACTAAAGGGAATAAGAAAATAATTCTTCGATAACACATTAGAGATAATACAGTTTCACTAGACAAGATGGTAGTTCACCACTGTAATTCCATTGCATATTGCTACCTTCAAATCAGTTGCTCAGACCATCAGACACAAGCATGCAAAGTCGATCAGAACATAAAAACTTGTGAGCATTGACTTCATTTCAATACACCATCAGACAGCAGCAATAGAGTTATCACAGCTATTCATATATGTATTTATGTTTTGCATTCCTTCTTTCTTTTTTCTTCTTTCCCTCATCCCAGTCATTCCTTTCTTTGAGCAATTTCTTTCCCTTTCCTATCATCTATTATATGTTTTAAGTTTTACCTAGTCTTTCAGGTTCCTACACAAAGGAGACAATGTGCTGTTTACATATGTGGGTCTGATTTATTTCACTTATGAGTATGGTCTCTAGTTGCATCCATTTACCTACAAAAGCCTCGAGTTTAAAGATTGATTTTTAAATACTTGCTTTTAAGGCTGATTATGGTATATGAGGACTATAATTTACTCTAGGGGTATTTCTTGCCTTTTTAAAATATATTTTTATTAGTGTATATTAATTTTACAAAATATCATGTTTATTGTAGCTTTTTAATACATGCATAAAATTTATTTTAATCATAGACACCCCCCCCACTATCCTCCCTCAAACACACGTTCTTATTTTCTTCCTCTTGTCTAATAATAATCTCCCTTGTATTTCCATATTATCTTTGGGTTTTGTTTTTTATTTTCTTTAGATCCCACATTTTAGAGACAGTAAGCACTACCTATCTTTCTGAGTTTGGAATATTTTGCCTAACATGATGCATTCCGATTGTATCCATTTCCCTGCAAATTCTGTTCTTACTTATGGCTGAATAATACTCCACCATGTATATATACCACATTTTTTCACTCATCCATTGATAGGCAGCTGGGGTTGTTCCATAGCTTGGCCACTGTGAATTCTGCCAGAATACATATGGGCATGCAGATATCCCTAGAGTATGTTGATTTTTATTTCTTTGGGTATATACCAACAAGTAGTATAGCTGGATCACACAGTAATTTTATTTTTAGCTCTTCTTCTCTGTTTTCCACAGAGGCTGTACATTCCAACCAACAGCATAGAAGGATTCCTTTTCTCCCTGGATCCTCATCTCCACTTATTATTTTTTTGTGTTCTTGATAATAGCCATTTGGACTGAAATAAGATGGATTTTCAACTTAGTTTTGATTTGCATTTTCTTCAATGTATTTGCTAAATATGTCAAACACTTTTCATATAGTTATTTTTCCCTTGTATTACTTCTTTGAAGAAATATCTATTCAGTTCATTTGTCTATCGATTGTCTTATTTGTTCTTTTGTGTTGAGTTTTATGAGATCTTTGTATTTTCTGGATATGAATTCTATTTCAGAAGAGTAGCTTCAGAATTCTTCCATTCTGTAAGATGTTTTTTCATACTATGGTTTCCTTTGTTGTACAGAAGCTTCAAACTTTGATATACTGAAGCTTTTTAATTTAATATAGTCTCATTTGTTCAATCTTGCTATTATTTCCTGCACCATTGGAGTCTTATTCAGGCTGTCTTTGTCTCTGCCTATGAATTCAGTATTTCCCCTATGTTTTCTTTTAGTCGCTTTAAAGTTTCAGGGCTTATACCTATGTCTTTAACACATTTTGAATTGATTTTTGTACAGGGTGAAAGATAAGGATCTTCTTTCAGTCTTCTACATAGTGATATCCAGTTTTCCCAATATCGTTTTTTAAGACATTGTCTTTTATACAGCACGTGTTTTTGGCCCCCTATTGAGAATGAGATGGCTGTAGTTGTGTGGGCTTCTTTCTATGCCTTCCCTTTTATTACACTGATCTACATGTCTATTTTTGTGGCAATACTATGCTGTTTTTCTTGCAATGGCTTTGGAATATATTTTGAAATCAGGTATGATTAAGGAATAGTATTTTTAAAGCATAGCCCATTTGGAGTCTTTGCTGAATGTCCTGGGTATATAATAAGGACTGTCTCTCCTGATTGGTCAGAACTAGGTGTCTCCCAGCCCTGTATGATTCTAGGAATTGTTTTGTTTACTCTATTTGGCAGATCTCGCTTGCACCACTAGAGTTCCTCCCTACATGATTATACATGCATATTTTACTGTTCATTAATAAACCAAACTCAAGAGAAATTTTGTGCAGATTTCTCTGTACAGTTCTCTTGTTTCTGGAACTTTGTCACATAAATTCTGACTGCTTCAGTTTTCCTGCATTGTTTTTTCCCTTCTTAACTAAATGTGCTCTGCTTTAGATCATCCTGGTTGCATGTAGTCAAAAGGTGTCCACAGGCAGAGAGCTGAAAGATCAGAAGATTCGTGTTTTTAGTTTCTCTTCCTTCAGGAATCATAGCCTTGTGTTTCTTATTGACCAATATTGGAAAATTTTAATTCACGTGCTTTGTAAAATTTTCTGCTTGTGTACAGCAGAAGGGAAAGTCCATTCCTAGTTACTACTCCACGGGTAGAAGTTTGAGGTACTTTAAAAATATCTTTAGGACCAGGCTCTACCCACAGAGCTTCTAATTTATTTTCTGGAGATGCGTTCCAAACTTGATAATTTAATTTGAAAGCTCCCCAGTTTATCCTGTTGCTTATTCTGGACTGAGAACCACTGGACATAGGAAGTTACAGCATCAGTCTTATAGGAAAGATTAGGTTCATACGGTAGAAGAGGTTAAAACCAAAACTTCTTATCTTCAGGAGCCATTCCTGAGGGATGAGGGGTCAAGAGAGACATGAGGAAGGGGAGGATCCTCAACCTAAGAAAGTCTAAACTGTTTTCAACATACTCTTCACATTTTCTTTCTCATTTTTCTTTTTCTCTTTTCTTTCCAGAATGGTTAGTGGAAGGAGGCCCCAAATGAAATTTAGATCAAGATTCTCATTAGCTGCACAGTGGAATCACTTAGTGTTATGTATTAAATTGTATCTCCCAAAAAGACCTTGCAGTCCTAATCCAGGCCAGTGCCTAAGGCTACCAGAAGCTAGAGGAGAAACATGGAACAGCTTCTCTCTTAGACTCTCAGAAGAAACCAAGCTGCCGACATCTTGATCTTGGACTTCTGGCCTTCAGAACTGTAGGCCAATAAATTTCTGTGCTTAAGCCACTTTGTTATAGCATCCCCATGAAACTAATACACCTAGGAAGCTTTAAAATAAGTTTGCCAGGCCCTGGCCCTAGAGATTCTGATTTAATGGTTCTCTGGAGAAGCCCAAAAGTTGTAACTATTACAACCTCACCAGATGATGTTCAGCAAGGTCTGAGATCCCCTCTTCAGGGAATCCAGGTTGGTGCTGGTAGAGAAAACTCACTGCAGTTTATGGTCTTCTCACTTCATCTTTCCCCGGTGGACACTCTTGGACACTTCCCATTTCTTTAGAACTGCCAAATTTGGAAACTTATGTGAACACTGATTATGGTTTTTGTCTGGGGTTTCTTACATAATAAAACCACTAGGAATCCACTATTTATAGGCTCCAAGAATTAATATGTGAAATACAGTCGCATTACAGCTGCAACAATCACTCTATTAGCTTTATGTTATTAGAAGTTTGTTTCATAGTTTTTTATGGTCAGGAAACAACTGCCAAATCATTCGCCTCTGTTTCCACTTGAGTGCTGTGAGTACTACTGATGTCTGCTGGCTCTCACACACAGAGGCCCTGGCTCTTCAACAACTGTTATTTTTGGGAAGCCCTCCTTGACCCTGAGGTCCTGTTTGTGTCTAGGATTCCCAGCACTTTTCCATTATATTCCCCAACCCCATGCACCTGTGTGGGAACAAAGACTAACATTAACCTTCACTAGCCTAGGCAACTGAGATTCCACACCTCATCATGTTTGGATATTACTTCTAGGAAACAGACTTGCCAAGGATAAAAGGCTAACATGAGTCATTATCATTTTTATTTGATTAATAACTAGCCATGGAGGCTGATCTTCCTATGACACTTGGAGTAACATTTCCTGTAGTAAAGATGTCCCACAAGATATTGCAAGGTAGGGGGATCAGGCCAAATAACAAAGTATTATGCTCATCAGGAAACATTTTGGAACATCTAGTTGCTTTTTCATTGGGGGGATAGTCCAGATTACAATCAAATGTATGCCTCTAAAGACACAAATCTCTAAATAAAAGCAGTATCTACAAAAATCCCACCACCATATCCTCCCTACTTCTGTTCATAACATTGCTATTCTCCTGACACCCTCACTTGAACTTCAGTTGTCTTTCTCTGCTGTCCCCCTCAGTTTTCACAGCTCAACAAGTTTTCCATTTAATTCAATGTATATTTGCTAAGGCCAGGGATATAGCTCAGTGGGACAGCACTTGCCTGGTAAGTGTAAGGTTATGAGTTCAATTCCCTGCACCAAAAACAAAATCAGTGCATATTTGCTACACACCTACTATATGTGTCAGGTATTTTCTAGTGGTTATGATACGATTTCATTTGCTTTAATTTGCTTTAATTTGCTTTAATATTTTAAATAACTTTAAAATGTATGTGCTATAAAAAAATAAATATTTAAAACAGGAAACAACAGAGGGATGGTAGTTTATTTAGGATGAATGGGGAAGGGCACTTTGATTTTGTAACATACGAACTCAGAAGTGGAAGCAGCGATGGAATGAATCACACGGAAATCGGCAGATGACACAATTGATGAAGGCTTTTTTTGTTTTGTTTGTTTTGTTTTTCTCTGGTACCGGGCACCGAACTCATGACCTTGCGCTTGCCAGGCAGGCGCTTTTGCCGCTGAGCTAAATCCCCAGCCCCGATGAAGGGTTTTTGAATACCGTTGAGAACAGAATCTGTGTATTCCTTTCTTTTTCCTCAGGGTCAAGCCCCGGCCCTTGAATGGCCCTTGCATGGATCCGAATTGAGAAGAAAAATAAAAAATAAGACTCCTTAGGCAAGTATTCACCTGTCTCATGTGCTGCTTACAGTATGGCTGTATCCATTGTTTAAGGTCAGCTTCTGACCTCATGGGTCAGTGCCGAGGCCAAAGCAGCTGTCAGATGTTTTGAAGATCAGTCTGTTTAATTTTTAGTGAGCAATAGTTATACTACCCCTATATCAAATATTCTCTTGGCTCCAAGCCAAAGGCTACAGATTGTTAAAAATACTTTTTATGTGAGAATAAAAGAAAAGACCAAATCCCTCTGGAATATTTGAGGGTGAGGATATGATGAAAATGGAATTATCAAAAATTACATATGACTATGAGTCACTAGAGAACACAAAACAGTGTCAACACATGGTTGACCTTCAGTATCTATTGGCTGAATGAGTGAAAGGAACTAAAGCTGTGTTCTCCAAATCATCATATCAATGCCACAGGCCCACTCAACATTCTTTGATTTACTGAAACATGGTGATCACTCGACAGATGTAGTTTGCTACCATGGCAGGCAGCTTTTTCCATGGATGGTCTCAGCAATACTTCCTAGCTGTTATGTTCTTCCAGAGCCTGACTGTCCTCCCCAGAAAGTGAAGTTTATGTCTCCTTTCCTTGAACCTGAGTGCATTTCTCCCCTGACCAGCAGAGTACAGCAGAAGAGGTGCCATGTGATTTTCAAGACTGAGTTATAAAAATGTCATGTACTTCTACTTTTTTCTTGGGTCATGCTCAAAAGCAAGATACCATGCTATGAAGGAAATTCACACAATTTTCAGAAAGGGCTGGAGGAGCTAAGGACACTTGGCTGAGCTTGGGCTGAGTACCAGCATCAGTCTGACACTATATGAGGGAACTTGAAGTGGGTCTTCAAGCCCCCAGTTGAGGTGTCTGCCTCTGCTAATGCTGCATGGAGCAAAGATGAGCTACCCATGCAAGTCCTACCCAGAGTACAGATTAGTGAGAAGAATGAGTGATTAGTGTGGCTTTTAGGCATACGTTTGAGGATGGTTTGCTTTGTGACAATAGTAACCAGAAGACCTAGTGAAAAGATGGCCACTATGAACTCTCTCTCTCTCTCTTTCTCTCTCTCTCTTCCTCTCTCTCTCTCTTACTTTGTTTTGAGATTTCACATATCAGGGTGCTTTGCCACTGAGCCACATCCCTAATCCTTTATTTTAATTTTGACAAAAAGTCTCTCTAAGCTGTTCAGGGTATTCTTGAATTCTTACTCCTCCTGCTTCAGCCTCCCCAAAAGCTAGAATTTTAGGCATGCATCACTGCACCCAGCTATGAATCCATTTTAATGGTATATTTTTAGCTTAGTATTGAAAGTGAAAATTAGGAACTCACACTAGTGGACTACAAAAGGTAGCAAACTTGAAATTTATTATAAATATTCCAAGATAGTCATAAGAATAGAGAAACCAGGCTGGAGAGAACATAGGGAAGACTAAGAAATCTTCTGAATATTTTATAAATTAGGAAGCCAGTTACATATTTAAAATATCAGCCTAGCTGAACTGTTACCTTGGCCTATACTGCTTATTATATATATAATTATTTTCTTGACATATTTATAATACCTTTATATCTTTTGAAGATGCTAAACGTGATTAGTTTAGAGGAATTTATTGAAGTGAAAATAATAAGAACCTAAGAATATTAGATGAATCAAGTACCCTGCAGCAAGGGTAGCAGATCAAATGCCAACTTTGATCACCTGATAATACATTTAGCGCCCAGTGTTGAGAAGGAAGAAAGAACATCACGAGAAAGCATACACTGATCAACCACCGAGGCTGGTCATAAGCAAAAAGGCAAGTCATGGAACAGCTCAGATATCTGCTTTCACAGCCACAGGCATTGAGGCCAGTGAACTTCAAGAATATCAGAGAATATACAACACAGTCCTGTGAAATCATGTAAAAATAGTTCCAGGGGGTCAGGCTGCTCTCCAAATCATAATTCTGACTAAGTAACTAGAAGTTATTCCAAAGAAGAAGTGTCCTAAAAATTAATGGCTACACAAAGAACTTTCCAAACAGCTTAAAATTGAAAAAGAATGCACAACAATGTGGAAATATAGGCATATAACTAAGAATCAGCAGAAAAAATGCATCAAAAACGTGTCCAAATGTTAATGCTGCAAATAAGCTGAAACTTGGAAATGTGGAAAGAATACCAAAGGGACTACTTAGAACTGAAGACAAGAAAAATAAAGTATAGAACTATAATTTCACACACGCATGATAGAAGAATAGCAAAATGTGTGAGATATTTATATTCTCTACCAAAACAATTGATCTTTCAACTGGAAAGTATGCAACAGATATTGGAAAAAGAGTGGAATTCGTGCTCAGTATAGGCCTGGTACTTGTATGAACAAAACTAGGTTCTCTGAAAAGGTTCTGAGATTTTTATTAGAAACAATTGTGTCCCAGTTACTATGCAGAAACTGGCTGACTATCAGTTATTACTATGGTGTCACAGACAGTGCACAAGCACATAGAAAATCGAACATGAATATTTTAAGATGATGAAAATAACAATTCTGCAAGCCATAGGCCAATGATTGTTATGTCAGTATAAGGCAAGATTTTAAGCAATATCACCAAAAGGAGAGATTCTGAGTTTTCTTAGAACAAACCTTGGAAAGGCCTCACTTTGTTTTGTCATAGAATTTCTAGAGGAGCATATCAATGGAACACATACCACAGCAGTGCATCTGGGCCTTTGAACAGTGTTGCAGAGCATTCTTGAAGACAAAACCAGAAGTGAGAAGCAAGATGGAGTCATCACATGTTTAATGACTGCTTTGTTATACACCTTCAAGGAGATGTCTGATGGCCATTAGTAGCATTGTTTCCTAAACCATATCCTACTAAGTACTTTATTGGCAGCATGGTAATTATAAGTATGAATGATAAAAACCTAAGAAAACATCTTCATATTGCATGGATTTTGGATTTTCACAAAAGCCTGATAGTGAGATATTTCTCTCCCAAAAAAGGACAAGGTATTAAGTTATTATACTATCTCATTACTAATGAGGTTTCTTCATTTCTTCATCAGTGGATTAAAGTAACTATTACAAGCACCTAAGTATCTTGTAGAAAGTTAGAAAACAAGAATCAGTAAGTATAAACAAAAACTCAATACATTTACACTAAATAGTATGCAATACGTGTTCAGATTTTTCATACATATTATATATGTATATGTGTGTTTATTACATAGGCACATGTGTATATAATAATGTATGCATTTTTAATTTCAAATTTGATCATATATCACACATGCTTTTTCCATTCCTAATATCTACCTTCTATACCTACAAATATTTAGCTTATACAATTTCCAACCAACTTTTTTAAAAAATATTTTTATTTTAAAGAAAACAGTACAAAAAAAGAACAATAGCAAAACACAAACACAAAGCAAGGACATTAAAAATGATGCTGTGTTTCAAACTAAATGATAGGGATTAACAGTGATTGTCATATTACATATTGTTATCTTCAACGAAGTTGCTCAGATTACCAGATGTAAGAATAGAAGACTGATCAAATCATTAAAGGGAATAAGAAAATAATAATTTCAAAGAACATTAGAGACAATAAATAGTGTCACTAGACAGGATTGTAGGAATTCACCAATGGTTGTTATCCTGCAAATTGTCGTCATCACATAACAACCAACTTTTTAATCTCCCAATTATGTCAAAATGTGCCGTAGAAGCTAGTGGTTCAGATCGGGTCCAGTCCAGAAACACATGTGACATCTGCTTGTTCTGTCTTTACCTCTTTTTGAATCTAGCAACTGTATTTTATGACACTGACTCAAAGAACTGTTTTCCTGTAACGAAAGGCTTAAAGGATTTGAGTTAAACATTTTGGCTTAGACGCGTCATAGGTGATGTACGGCATCACAGCGGAGACGCTGACTATCTGGTTCCCGAATAAGAATGCTGATTTTTTTTTAAGGAGGAGGTTGGTGGATAATAAAATGGTTTTACATGAAGAAAAATATGGCCCTAACTCAAAAGGAAAAATTAAAAACAAAATTTAATGCCTAAGGCTGAAAAGAGACTGGTGGGAGGATTAACAATCTGAAAGGGGGGCACTAAAAAAGCTCTTACATTTTTCCTCTGTCTGTGTTCACAGTGACATGTCAGACATCAAACAGAAGAACCTACTCAGATTTATCACTGGAAGCAATGTCCCCCAAAGAAGAAATAAGTCGGAGAGGGATTAGAGAGACCATGGCTGTCCAAGCCTGTCTAGCCAGTTTATAAGGAGGGATCATTGATTTTTATTTTAATTAAAAACTTTTTAAATATAAGAGTCAAGGATCTAGCTGGAATGTCAAATGTTAGTCACGTAAACCTGGAGCAGAGTGACCTCAGTATCAGAGAATCCAAAGTGAGGTTTTCTCTTTACATTCATGCATTTGTTCTGTCAAGCAAAAATTACATGCTCTGAAATACCAGATGAATTCAGCAGAGGTTATAAAAGTTGTTTCTATAATCCTTTTTCCAACTTGCAAGCTGTAGTAAGCTGCAGAGTTCCCACGGCCCCCTCTGCCAAGTGTTCTAGGTCACGACTTAACTGTGTAGGGAAATAAGCCCTTTGTAGCCTGAACAGAGCTGGGACCATGGTTTTATCTTAGCTGGACTATGCCTTTGATGACCCCTGATGCTGAAATGGCTTAATAGGAATAGAACCACAAAGCCCAAAAAGAAAAGAATCTTATTGCTTGCTCTAAAAGGAAAAAATAAGGAAAGAAAAGATAAGCTTTCTGGCAGCTCCTCTGCGTGGGGAAAGGTGTAGCAAGTCCACCACAGCTGCAGAGCAAGGCAGCCACTTGTAACACCTCCATAATCCATATGCCAGAGGCATCTGCCTCCCACCTAGAAGGAAAGAAAAAAAGCAACACTCCTGGAGGACCAGAGATATACATCTCTTGTCAGGATCAGTGAAGAAGAAGTTGACTGTAAAACATGCTGGAATAAGCAGAAGAAATTGCAAAGGCAAAGGAGAATTTTCCTTCTTAGAAGCATGCATGGAGTAGCACTCATCTTTATTTCCTACTGACTGTCTCTGTCTGCTCAGAATGCTGTGGCTGGCCCTGAACTATTATTTATCTTTTACGAAAAGAGAAAACAGATCCTTGTCCTGACAAGGCCCATGGTCTGTGGACACAAGCCCAGGAGCTCCAGAGACACAGGGATTTTAAAGAACTCACGTGTGCTGGGTGCTGTCCCAAATTACTGAGTCAGATGCCACGCTTGCCACTACAGATGTCTCATCTATAACCTCATCCTGGTCTACCGGTCTGTGACCTGTGAAATCCATAGGTCACTCATACATCTGTCTGGCAGGTAGTGGACTAGGAAACAATATTTGAGAATTGTGCATCAACTATAAAAATATTTTAAAATACTTTAAATGAGTGAAATAACATTTTTGAAACTGTGATGGGTTTTATTCTTTTCTGAGCAATTTTCTTGAGCAATTTTCCTACATGAGCATTTAAAATCATTCCAGGCTCATAGACTCAGGGGATAGAGGTAGCAAGAAACACAGCCAAAGGATTTTTCTTGGACTTATTTGCAAAACCCTCAGTTTTTGAGGAAATAAAAGTTTCTAGGGATAGATGGAAGTTTTTGAGAAAAGTTCTCAGAAATGGAGAGAGGGCACAGAACTTTTTCTACCTATTAAACAAAGATGCCTGAAATGAATCAAAGAGGCAGGAAATGAAATAGATGAGGAGGTAAGGAGAATAGAGGGTAGGTGGGCCACTTGCTAATAATAAGAGTATGTAGAAAAAAGCTATTGTTGGGGGGCTGGTTTTAGCCCTCAAGAGTCGGAGTTCAGATCAGCACAACCTTACTGTAAAGCATCTTCTATCTGCTCTAGGCTCCAGGTAAACGGACCTTGCAGAGGACTGAACTTTGCTGCTAACTCTTCTCTAGTAATCATCAAGCAGAAGTGACATCAATCCACACCTGATGAAATCAATCCCTTGTAATTTCCCAGGACACATATATTTCTTTAGAAATTCCTAGAGTAATGATGTTGACCATTACCAGAACCTAGTCAGGTAGTGACCAGAATCAGCTCTAGATCTCAAGGTTTTTCCCCTGAGCCAGGACAGTGAAGACCACAGCCTCAGAGCAGGAGGGGCTCATCAAACTTGGAATTTGTGAGTCTGGTGTGATGTAAATTATATCATGGGCTTCGTGTCACCCATAGCTTAGAGTGAAGCATTTCACTCTCATCCCTTTAGTATTATTTGGGATAGGCATTAGATTGTTAGAAAAGTAATATAATATAATAGAAAACAACCCATTCTGAGAGTGGGGATTCTTACTGGGTGAGGTGAAACTGGAAGAAGGTTAGAGACCTCATTAAAATGAACTAGAATATACAGTTCCTGCATAGATGCACCAGCAAAGCAGGTAACTGAGTGAAATCCAGCTAGTGAACTGATCTGAATGATAAAGTGGCCTAAAAGAAAGAAAAAGACAGCTTGAAATATTGACCAAGACACACAATCTGCCTTGAATTAATAATATTTCATAACAGGTCCAGTTCAGGCATTAGTCACTTGGAGTGGTACATTAGTTTCCCAGGACCACCATAACAAATTGTCATGAGCTTGGTAGCCTAAAATAACAAAAATTCATTTCTCATAGCACTGGAGGGTAGAAGTCTAAAGTCAATGTGTGGGCATGGCCATTTTTCCTCTGAAGGCTCTAGGGAACAATACTTTGTGCATAGCCCATGATCTCCAAATGTGGCTCCTGACAATCCCTGTCATCCCTTACCTTGTAGCTGTATCACTATGCATCTTCTTCTGTCTTTACATTGCCTTTTTGCCTGGATGTTTCTCTCTACACCCTCACCTGCCCTCATAAGAACCAATCATGGGATTTTGGGCCACCTTAATCCAGTCTGACCTCATCTTAACTGATTAAATCTGCAAAGACCTATAGTAATTTCCAAAGGAGGTCACCTTATAAGTGAAAGTGAATTTTAGGAGAACACTATTCAACCTGCTACAAGTGGGTTCCAGTAGTAGCAGTGGAGTGAGGTCTCTAGGACTCTCTGCTGTGTCAGTCCTACCCTTCAGTTGTGTTGTAGGAAGGTTATAGATAGGAGCGGTCTATAGGGAGGCACGTGGGCTGTTTAGGAGGTTTGGGAGGAGGCAGATTAAAGGGAAAGACTCGGACTGCTCTTCATCTAGGGTGGGGAAAAGGTACAAGATATCAACAATTGGCCAATTTTAATGGAAGTTATTCAACATTTTGATAAGTTGTAAAGTCATACATGCTCATCAGAGACACTGCTTTGATGGCTATTATAGTCCCAGAAATGCTGGAGGTAAATGGGGTGCTTTCAGGCATCTGGAAACAAAGCAGATCCCCCACATCAACAATAACAACACCTTCTCTGTAAAGTAGGTTAAAGAATATTGAGGAAACAGAGACAGCATCAACTACTTACTAGAAGGGCACAGGATTTATATCATATTTAGAGACATAGAGACACCACTGTTTAAGAAGGGTTACAGTGATAAAAAGCAGGACAGATGCAGAGAAAACCGGGACTGGTCTGAGTGAAACCTTCTAAATTTCACTAGGAAGGATGTGGCCACCATTGCTCCTTGTTCACATTTCTGTAATAAACTATATAATAAGCTTTGTTCTATGACACCCCACAGGAATCCTCTCAAAAGCCCACCATGTCCCCTATGGCCACAAAGCCACCTGTAAGAGAAGAATAAGTCACAGGCTCTGGCCTTAGAGAACTTTCAGATGATTTAGGTGACATACATAGCAGCAAGGTTAAAATAATGTGATCAGTGACATCATTTTCATCTTTGTGCTGCATTATATATCACAGATTTAGGTGCTATTTACTCTGCTAGGTTGGAGCTCTTTCCCAAAAGTCTTAACTGAACAAAGGGTAGGTGTTATGAGCAAATAAGGATGAAGAGAATAGTTAAAATCTCTTGGAAATAAATTTTTAAAAAATGAAGAGAGACTTTGGAGGTGTGAAAGTTTGTGTTGCACTGTTATCATAAACAGTTGAGATGTCCCTAATCCTAATCATAACCAACCTCACAACTCCCACCTCCCACACTGCTTTCAATATCAAGCGCTTAATAGATTTATTTCATTGAAGAAGCTTCACTTGCTCTTTTCAGACCTGTTCTAGAAGATGTGTTAGAATATAGTCCATAAAGAATACACTCTATATGCTATACATCAAACTCAGTAAACATGCAAAGATCACAAAAATAAGTGCCACCCTCTTAATAAGTAGCCAAAGCACTTTTCTCTCATGGAATCTATCAAGTCAAATCAGGAAAATGACTATATGAAATCATGGAAAATGGCTATATGAAACCTTCATTCATCTACAACTTTAATAACCTCAAAGGCATTCAGATTCCTTCCTCTGGCCGTCTGTAATGGACATTGTTGTTTGCTTGCACAATAACCATTCCCTTTCCTTCTAGCATTTCTGACTTTTGTATGGTGATTAAGATATGTATTCACCAGACTCATTTTCTTACCTTCTCACTTGTATCCCTAAGCTGACCTACAGAACTTTTACCATAAGCTCCCCTCAACTTTAAGAGTGTAGAATATATGAGAGAGGAAAGAGACATCAGGATTCTCATTTCTCCAGCAAATTCCCTCAGGGTTATCAAGAATTAGTAGTGTTTTTCCACTAAAGTTCTCAGCTCCTATCAGGTGGACCTCTCCATTGGTCCTCTCTGTCTCGCATGTTGGTAAATTCTCCCTCCTTTCACCTTTCAAGCCCACGGATACTAGTAGCCCCTTCTCCTGATGGCCACAAGACACTGTACCCTTCCTTTTAGTTTTCCTATCCTTGCCCACACACTTGTGAAGAATGCCTTTATTTAATTCTCACCAAATTTCTCAACTCAGATATGACTGATCCATTCTTCCCAATGTTTCAGATCCAATTAGGAACTCACTGGCCCATGCAAATGCTGGAACTTCCAACTCAGGCCTAAACTAATCAGCACGTCTTTTTACGGGTCACAGTTATGAGGCTATGACTGAACATAAGACCATTGCTACTCTAGCCAAAGTAAATGTCAACATCTTTTCTGAGAATGGTAAAACAAAGATGTTGATTGTGTTTTGCTGAAGAAGAAAGAGAAAAGACATACAACTAGGAGCTACTATGAGATATTTTATGACCACAAAGACATGCCTGAAAATAGAACCAAACTCTAGTAAAATCAGTAAGTATATAAATATGTGATAGCCAAATAATGACTACCAAAGATGTCCACAACTTAATCTCCTAAGCCGTGAATATACTACATTACATTCAGAAAGTAATGTTAGAAAGGAAAAGTATCATTGCTAATTAGCTGTCCTTGAGATGGGAAATCAGATTATTTGTGTGGGCTAAACATGATCAAAAATTATCCTTTATAAGTGAATCAGGAGACAGAAGAGAGAGAACCAGAAGATGACATTATAAGAAAGAATCAGCAGTTCATTACTAACTTTAAATAGAGATAATTTGGGCCATGAGCCAAGGCATGCAGGCAGTCATAGCAAACAGAAGAGACAGCTCAAACAAATATTCCCCTAAAGTCTTTGGAAGGACCATAATCCTATGACATCTTGATTTCATCCCAAAAAGAACCATTTAAGACTTCTGAGCTCCAGAGAATAAATCTGGATTGTTTTAAACCAATTGATTTAAGCAGCAGAGATGTTGAGAAGGTGAGTAACTTAATGTATAGAAAAAGAAAGAAAGAAACAACACCAGAATTAAAAGACAACCCACAGAATGGGAAAAAAACTTTTCCAGCTATTCCTCAGACAGAGGACTAATATCTACAAATATGAAGAACTAAAAAAAATTAGATGCCCCAAAATAACCTAATCAAAAAAATGGTAACTAAAATAAACACACTTCATGAAAGAAGTACAAATGACCAATAAATACATGAAGAAACGTTCAACATTGTTAGCCATTAGAGAAATGTAGATAAAACAGCATTTAGATTCCGTCTTATTCCAGAAAGAATGATTGTCATCAAGAAATCAAATAATAACCAATGCTAGCAAGGCTGTTGGGGAAAAGGAACCCTTCTACATTGTTGATGGAAATGTAATTTAGCATAACTACTATGGAAATTATAATTACCATGGAAATCTTCAAAAAACTAAAAACAGAAATTCCATTTGACCCTTCTAAGTATCTTTCCCCCAAAGAGTTAAAGGCACCATATTACAATGATACATGTATACTCATGTTTATAGCAGCACATTTCACAATAGCTAAATCTTCAAAGTGGCCTATATGTCCATCAACAGATAAATGGATAAAAAAAATGTGATATTTACACACAGTGGAGTACTAATATGTCACTAAAAAGGATAAATGCAAGTCATTTATAGAAAATATAAATGCACTTTGAGACTATCAGGTTAAGTGAAGTAAATCAGAGACACAAACCTAGACATCAAATTGTTTTTCTTATAAGGGAAATCCAGAATAAAAATAAAGAGCAAAATATAAGAGAGATAACAGGAAACATGGAGGTAGATCTTCCTCAATAGAAAGAAGGTCAGGAGATGGAAGGAGGAGGAGAGAAGAAGAGAAAGGGGATGGAAAAGGAATTAAGATGTGTTATGTACATGTACCAACTCCACACAAGGAATATAAACACCACGAACATAGACTAAGAGGGAACGAAGGAAAGAGAAATAAACAAATGAAGAAAGAGAGAAAGCTTTTCCAAAGGCAGAAAGAAGAACATATGAAGAGATCAGGAAGAAAGGTGTGAAACATGATAATGCACTATCTTGGATGATTTGAGTGTTTTGCAAACATTGTAGGATAGTAATGAGAATTACACTTCTCTTGACAATATCACCACAACACTTTTCCAAAAGAGTCATGAGCTCATTTCACCAGTGTGGACACTAAGTATCAGAGAGATTAAGTAACTTGTTCACGTATATAGGCAGCTAAAGAGTGAGAGTTTGGATTCAAACATTCTCCCAGACCCCAGTACCTACAGCTTTAACTCCTTGGTGATAAGTTAATACAAACACATGTTTCTAAGCTTCAAGCTTCCAACTATTAGGTCCTCACACAGGCACCTAGAGCTCAGTGAAAATGGAGTATATTTCCATATCCTTTTTACTATAATTAAGGAAGTTTGTGTGCTTTATAAGAAAGAAATCTTGGCTTGCTCCATTTTTACCTTTGTCGTTTGTATTTGAGTGGCCTCAATAAACAAATCACTTCATTTCTCTGTTTTTCAATCTGTTGTTCTTTCAGGGGAATAGACTTGAGGATGGTAAAATTCTTTCAGGTTCTATCCTTAATCTTTGGTAGAGCAGAGCTGCAGTGTTTGAAGGCTGGGATGGAGTGTTTGCATATCACACACTAGATAGTTGGGGTAAGCGCCTGAACGAGAATATGATAAACTGCCTGAGAATTAGTTAAAAGTTGAGAACAAACGTGAGCAGGTAGGTGTCAGAGGAAGGGATATGAGAGAGAAGATTAGTGAACTCCACTTGGGTCCACTTAAAAAGCCATCATTCACTGAGATCATGATGGGGAGCAGAGAAAGTGGCCCTTTGTCGCATGTGTTTATACCTGGAGGCTTGCCTCATCCCAGCAACTGTGACTACAAAAGCTTGATGGTGTTGAGGTGCCATGAGTCTCTGGGAAAGGTTTCATGTTGAAATGCTGGCCTTCAGCCACTTGGGTAAGAAAGATTAGGCTGGCATTGGTACCACCTGTTGGCAGCCAGGGTGGGGAGCAGGGCCACAGGCAGGGTGAAGCAGGAGGGGAAGCAGCGGGTGTGAAAGTAGATCCCTGGGAGTTGTGAACAAAGGCACCAAGGCAGGGAGCCAGGGAGGTCACTGCTACCTGAAAAGGAACGGCAGGGACACTGACAGAGCACGGAAAACATTCTCCTGCCTACAACTTCTGAGTCAAACTCTTCTTCTGTTTCCCAGATGAGAATGAAAACAAGCCTGAATCCAGTCCAGGGAAATAAAAAGCCTGAGCAAATAGGATGGTTTGTGGCTGTTCTTATTACTCTGCCATTGTCTTCAGTATAATCAGTTCTTCATGGCCTTTCCATGCCTTTTATAAATGGACTTAACGTGCGAACCACAAAACTAAGAATCTAGTCCAATAAATTTGGAGGGCTGCTTGATATATCATCACTTCTTTTAATTTATGTGCACAAGTGTGAAGAAACTACTGAAACATTTGTACAAGTCATGACCAGGAAAAATAAAAAGCAAAAAGATGAAAGGAAAATTTGAGTGTATGTTCAAGTCACAAAGTACAATGAGATGAAAAGAACATTTAAATTGAAAGTATGGGAAGGGTACTTAAAGTAAAATGCCAAAGTGGGTCAGTTATGGGCTATTATTAGTGAAGAACCTCCAAGGTGACCAACTGTTGTGATGCTGGATGAGTTGCCCTTGTAAATTCACACTGTTGAAGTCCTCACAAATTGG
Source organism: Chinchilla lanigera (assembly GCF_000276665.1). Classification (NCBI taxonomy): domain Eukaryota; kingdom Metazoa; phylum Chordata; class Mammalia; order Rodentia; family Chinchillidae; genus Chinchilla; species Chinchilla lanigera. The sequence goes on along the minus strand of NW_004955417.1, from coordinate 11,703,894 downwards.
CCATTTCCCAAGGTCTATGAAATCCTTGAAGAAAGGACTAAACAACTGTTGACCAAGGCCTGGCATAATATTACTAGGGGAGTTAAAGGTCAGTGCAAACATGGAAAAAGTCATTTCTAAAATTGAAGAGACTTGCACCTCTTAGATATGATTTTTGCATTCTGCAAGGAATTCATATGCAATTCCCTTATGGAGACATACATATATCCATATATGAATCAGGTAATCACTTGTTTTCCTCTGACCACTAGGAATACTTGTATGTACCTTTGATAAATGTCGGACATGGTTGCATGCAATATGTTTTAATTTCTTCATTTTAACTCCAGATCTTGATTGCCTAGTTTTGCCATGATTTTCCAGAGTCTACTTTCACCTGCAAGCACAAAAACAAAGAAGTCATGATGAATAAGGAAGATAAAGACATGTTCTCAAGGGACAAGTGACACAACAGTGGTTCATGTAAGGACAGGAGGAGAGTTTAGACGTGAAAAATACCAGGTTTTCTGGGTAGAACCAGGAATATCTTGTAAAAAAGATGACTTTTAGAATACAGGTTGCAAGCACACATACCCAGAGCAACCTAGCAAGCAACAGAAATATAATAAGTGGGCAGTGCAGAGACTGGGGCAAATGACAGAGTTCATGGATGCTCTAACGGTGATGGTCACTCTGCAATTCCAGCTTTTAAAGCACATGTTGCCTATAGATAGAATTATGCTTGAAAGAATCTTTTACACTGCCCATAAGTTACAGAACCATTAATTACACCCTGACAGAACAAGTATATATGTGTCCATGCGCTCTAGCAGCAATTAATTAATATTTAACGTGTTATGTTCTGTGTTAGAAGTTCGGATAGTTATTCTTGATTGTCAAATTATTGGCTTGAAAGAGACCTATTGAGTAAAGCACACTTCTGGCACACTTGCAACTTAAAGCACTTGCATCTGTAACACTTGCAACTTAAAGAAGAAAGGGTTTACTTTTGTCTCTCAGTCTACAGTCATCCGGCTCCAGGGTGGAACTATCACGGCAGAAGGGGATGGAGGTGCAAAGCAGCTCCCATTATGGGTGCCAGGAAAAGAACACAGGGAAACAGCCCAGGAAGAAAAAGTCCAAAAGCCAGTGCAAGCACACTCACTACTGTTGAGTAAAGCACACTTCTTTAATCAAGGCTGATATGCTAGGGAGTTAGAAATGTACCAAGTCATTATCAGGCAATTCCTATTAAAAAAAAACAGTACAAAAATAGGAGAGCAAAGAAATGAAGTAAAGCAAAGGGAGCCCTAAAAGGATATTATCGACTTGCAACAATATCCTGGGATAAAGGGGATAGGAAGAAATTCCAAATTGGCAACTCAGTCGGGGCCTGAAAAGTTGCTTCTAAATATCAAAAAAGCAGTAAACCTTGGTCTCCAGTTTCTTCTGAACTTCCCCCTTCAAAGTTTCAGATCTGACTGTTTATTCCACCAAGGCGTTCAGGAAACAGAATCTTCTTGATGGCATTTCAAATCTAACATTTTACTCAAATGGGCACTATACAATTCGGTCAATTGTTCCACAGAAACCAGGTACAAGGGCCAGCAAACTTGGCTCAGCTAATGAGGCTACTGAAAGAGCCCAAGTTTATAGATTTTTAAAAACAACCTAAAATAAACTCTGATTGGATTTCAAAGGTTTAAGTGAACCACAATGAAACAATCCGATAAAACCACCTTGAGAAAGAAAAGCAACAGTGGAATCAGAATGCTCTAGTGATAACTGAAGTTATTTTGTGCAAGAAAGAATGATCCAGTGAAACTGTTAGAATCTAATCAGGATGAACATTTGCATGTTAAAGGACTTAAATCTACAGTTCCCTTCTGTAAAATCAACATATTCTGTCTTTTAAAGAGACCATTAGGTCACAGACAGAAAAATAAAACGTCTTTTCTGACTAACCCCCAACTTCCATTCCCTAAGTTGTTTTCATGAACAGAATCCTTGTGAAAAGACATCATTCCCTGGGAGGAGACATTTGGTTAATTGTTTGGCTTATCTTCACCCACTGCAATTTTTGGGAATTAAAAAGCTAAAAGGACTCCCTAAAATTACAGCTCTATTATCTGAGGGCTGGAGTCAGATTTCAATGGAACAAGGGAAGGTAACTTGTCATATATGTGTTATTACCAAGTTGTCTGTGAAGAAATATCATACAGGACTATAAAGTAAAACTGTCTTAAATCCAGGGTAATTAATTTGAGGTGATGGTGGAGGAGGGGAGGTACTCCATTATACTACTGAGGAAACATCTGTGGCTTATACACTTTGGTTCAGAAGAGTGACTGGTTGTGGGGTCCCTTTGGAATAGATGGACCTCATAGGCAATATATTAATTTTAAGAAGAAACTGTTTACAAAAGTCTCAGAATTCTGCCACTTTATAAGGCACAGCCACAAGGGGAACAGGAACAAGTAGAACAGGCACAAATAGAACAACATACATAACTTCAAACAGAAGGACCGACCGGGCAGGCTCCAAAGGAACAAGGTGTAGTTGTGGTTTGGCTGCCTTTCTCAAATGATTATTCCCACTTTCCCACTTCCTTTCTGAGCTAAGCCACTTAAGAGGGAAATGAAATTCCTTAGTGACAAGGGTTGGGGGGAGAAATATAAACATTTCCCAAAGGACTGACAGACTAGATGTGGTCAATGAAATTATGCTAGGTGTTGATTTTGCAAGCCTTGGACTTGGCTTCCTCCTGTCCCGCCTGCCCTTGAGTCAGGTCATTGTTCCTTTTGCTACCACCAGAAAGAAATCAGGAAGAACTAGAAGTAACACAGAAAGCCAAAAGTGTGGTCCTGGGAAACTAACCTGAAGACTACGTCCTTATATAGCTCTTGCATGTTTTTAAAGAACTTTTCTGATCAAATATGAACAGAAAACAGTCCTGTGCCAGATATGATTTAGTGTAATAATCAAAAACCATACTATAAAAATTTGAAGTCAGAATATAATTACAGAAGTCTTTACCAATCAAAAGTAAGAATAATCTAGTAGAAATAAAATTCACAGTTAAAAAGTAATTAAAAAATTTAGGAAGAAAATGTGCTCCACCTTTTAAATCAATTACATTGCTGTATTCTGGCCCCCAACTCTTTTACTGTCAGGTAACAGTGAGACCTAATGATATACTGAAAGTGCATTCTGAAGTATTACTCATATAAAATCATTTTTAAAAATTATTTTTGGTAAGGTTGACCTCCTAAATTTAGTTTAGTGTTGTCAGCCTCAAAAACATGTCTGGACATGCTTGGTCCAATTTTCTTTGATTCTATGATATTTATTCATCAGTGACTATATGCCAGATATCATTCTCAGTCCTGGGGCCAGCAATAAATTAAAGACAAGTCTTCTGCTCTTGAGGAGTTCTCATTTAGTGTGTAGAAAAGGAAAGAGAAATAAGAAAACCAACAAGAATAAGTTAAACTAAAAGAACCTTTGGTAAAATGGTAAGGAAAGAGGCTAGTTTATATGGTCAGGGAAAGCATTCTTGACAATGATATTGATTGAGCTGAGGTTTGAATGTTAAAACTTTGGTAAGAATGGGTCTACTGTTTTGAACGACTGAAAGGTTAGTGTCACCATAGTCTAATAAGCAAGAGGTAGAGAGGTATGTGGAGTCAGAGTTATGCAGTAAACCAGAATAGGTGATTTGGGTTACAAAGAGCAATGGGAAAGCTACTGAACATTTTAAGCATAGGATTTGATTATATTTATGTTTTAAAACATCATTTTGGAACCCCTTTTGGTCATGACCAATGGGCTGCTTAGTATTAGTCTTCCCATTAAGAACTAGAAAAAGAAACAATTAGATTAACAACTGACTCCTTAATAGACACATGAAGGCCAGAAGCAAATGGAATAACTTTTTAAAATTTTTTTTATTTTAAAAAGAGCAATGAAAGAAAAAAAAAAGAACAATAACAGCATACCAACATCGCAAACATAAACAAAGCAAAGCAAGAACATTAAAAGTGATACAGGGTTTCAAAACAAAATGATAGGAATTAATAGTGGTTGTTATATTACATATTATTTTCTTCAACTACTTTGCTCAGATTACCAGATGCAAGAATCGAAGATCGTTCAAACAATTAAAGAGAGTAAAAAATAATCATTAACTAAAACATTAGACAGAGCTTCACTAGACAAGATGGTAGAAATTCACCAATGGCTGTTCCACTGCACATTGCTGTCTTCAAATCAGTTGCTCAGATTACCATATATAAGAGTGCAAAATTGGTCAAAACACAAAAAATTTTAAGCATTAACTGTTCCTTTCAATATACCATCAGACATCAGCACTACATATATATATATATATGCACTAGATATATATTATATATATATATATATACACATTGCCTTCCTTCTTTCTTTTTTGTTCTTTCGTTCTTTCATTCATCCCAGTTGTTCCTTCCTTTGAACAGTTTCTTTCCTTGCAAATGGAATAACTTTAAAACACCAATGAAATATAACACCAATTTAGACCTTTAAACCCACTTTTATCCCACCTCTGGATCAATACAAGAAAGATATGCATATCTGTGTACATATGCACCTCTATCTACATACACACACATGTGCATGCACACATACACACCAGCCAAACAATATTTAAAAAAACACTCAAAGGTATTCTTCAGGCAAAAAGAAAATCTTTGAGGAAAGAAGCTCTGAGATGCAAGAGGTTATATAGAACAATGAAAATAATAAATATAAACTAATGTTTAAATAAATATTTATTATATAAAACAATAGTAATGTCTCATAATATTTGTATATATTTATAATGAAAATACACATGAATTTTTCATTTATAAGGAAGAAACTATAATCCAAGAGTCTGAAGGTAAATAGTTAAGGTGCTCTAAGAATATTGCATTGTTCATGGCCAAGAAGAAACAAGATATTCTTGGATGGTGTTCTTTGTTTTTTTGTTTTTTTTTTTTTTTTTTTTGGTACCAGGAATCGAACTCAAGACCTTGTGCTTGCCAGGCAGGCGCTTGTGCCACTGAGCTATATCTTGGCCCAGAAACAAGATATTCTTAAAGAAGAAGGAGGAGGACAGGAAAAAAGGATGAGAGAAAGAAAAGCAAAAGTAAAAGGATTAATTTATTGAATCAACATTTACTGTTTAGATGCAGTAACTAACACCTTTGGAGTAAGTGTTGAAACACGGACACTGAGAAGACTAGAATGTCCAGAAGCAGATTGATAAACAGAAATTGATTTGTGACCAAAATGACACTGCATAGTAGTGAGAAAAGGATGATCTTGATAATAGATCTAGTTTAATTGAACCTCTAAAAAGAAAAACAAAATAAAACCACTTCTATATAATACCATGGAGATAGATTTCCAAGTGGACTAAATAGCTATTTTTGAAAGACAAAAAATCCAAGAGATAAATAGAATATTTTCATAACTTCAAGTAGGAAGATTTCTTAAATATGACATAAAAAGATCTAACCATAAAGGCAACTACTGCTAAATTAGACCACATTAGAACATATGGGAATTTTGATATATCTGAAAGAAGTTAAAAGGTAAGGCATAAAATGAGAGAAATTGAATTGTAACATATATTAGTGACAAAAGCCACAAACCTAGAATATAAAAAATCTACTAATCAGTAGGTAGATAACAGATGTCCCAAAACAAAAAGACAAAGACACTCAAATAGATATTTCACAAAAAGGATATCCAAATAGCTAAAAAGCTTATGAGTAAATGGTCACTAAAATAAAATAGAAACTGCACTTTGGAACCAATACAAACTTACCAACATTGGTAAGATGAAAATGACATAAAAACAAATTGTTGGCAAATTCTTGGAGCGTATGTAAATATTATAACATGTTAATAGAAAAATAAAGTGATATATCCTTAGGTTATGATTCAAATATCCAATTTCTATGCATAGATCCAACTAAAAATTGAAAATATATTCATGTACACACACATGCACACACAGATGTTTATACTATTATCTTTCATAATACCCAAAACAGGAACCAACCTAAAAGTCCATTATAAATTAATGGAGGTATAGTCATACAATGGAACAGTAAAGACAATGGAACTAAAATATCTGTCACAGATGTTGGCATTTTGCTACTGTTTTTTTCAATTCTCTTTAAAATAATAAATAAATATATATATAAATAAATAAAATATCTGTCACATAGTAGATGTGGAATTATAAGGTGGATTTCTAAGTTGATTGGCTTTTATCTTCCCAAGGTATTAGTAAAGCACACTTGTGCATGCGTCAATGTGAGTCATAGAAAAATGACCTTCAGGTCTATATTTGCTCCCACACCCCTTCCTCTCTGGTGCTGGCATCAGGCTTGCTTCTTGAGTGCCATGAACTGAACAACTTTCCCCATGTTTCATGATATCCCTGCCCTAGAGCCAGCCAACCATGGTCTGAATTCTCTGAAAGCATAATCTAAATAAACTTTTCCACATTTATGATGTGGATGTCAGGTAATTTGTTCCAGCAATGGGAAATTTGACTAGTACAGAAGATTGGCACTAGAGGAGTGGGGTCACTGCTGTAATTATCTCATTGTGTGGTTTAGAAGCCTTTGGAACTGGTTTGCAGGATGAGTGTAAAAGGTTTGGGGATAGGAGATACAGAAAACCATGATGGACAATTTTATTTAGAATGTAGAAGGATAAAATACTGACTTAAGACTGCAGACCCTAAAGACCAGTCTTGGGGGGTTTCAGATGGGGATTCTATTGGGAACTGGACTAGAAGCCAAGCAGGTCACATTCTGGAAAAGAACTTATTTACGTTTTGGGACTTTGTAGAAGGCTCAAAGTAAGGGAAGTAGACTAATTGTCTGGTAGGGCAAATTTCAAGGAAGCTCAATATTCAAGGGGTGGGCCTCATAGGGACTACTAACTGCTTATGGCCAGATTTATAGTGAGAATCAAAGGCAAAAATATAGCAGAAAAATTTGAAAACCTTAGATTTTAACCCAAAAGGAACCTCATGAAAAAATTGGGGGCAAAGGAGATGTGGTTCCTGAAGACATTAGCATCATTGTAAAGAAAGTAAGTACTTGTTCAAGAACAAGAAGAAAGATACCTTGAGGGCATCTCAGAAGTCATCAAGACCCTACCCAACACAGGTTCCAGGGTACAAAGCTGTCAACCACTCATTGGATAGAGAGTACCTGGAAACACTGCTTGAGAAGAGCCTCCCAGAGAATTGGTTCTGGGATTCATTTCACTGAACTCAGCCATCCAGGTGCTCAGTGGTTGCTGTAGCCATGGTCCAAGGGGGCCTGGACACTGCTCCCACTACCAAAAAATCTTGGCATCATCTGAGTGATGTGGTTTTACCGGGATGCAGAATGCAAGAATTCTTGAGTCATGGAGGCTTCTATCCAGATTTCAAAGGAAGGTGTGGAAGAATATGTGTCCCCGAGAAGTGGGAACAAGAAGCTATGGCAATGAAGTGAAGGTGTAATTGAGACCCCAGGAAGGTAGGGATCCTAATATCCTGAACAAATATGCACCAATTTAATAATTAAACCTAAAATAAAGCAAGAGTACTGGTACAAGTTCAGATAAGTTATGGAAAAATGTAAGTGGCCTATGGATTAGGGAGTCTAAGGCTGGGAGCCACTTTAATAACTATGTAACACCACCTCCCCAGGAATAAAACATAAGGGTTCTCATTACGTACTGCTTCATTTAAAAATTGGCTAAGACACCAATCATTTTATTAACTCATAATTTTTATGAACTACAAGTTCAGAGCTTGTCCAGGCTCTCAGCTCAGGATCTCATGCCATTGTAGTCATACTGTGCCTAAAACCAGAACAGCTGGGGTGAGATGGAGGGAGCTAAAGTACATGGGAGATACCCAAGAATCTCTATCCCCCCCCCCCGGTAGCCTCAGGGTTCTCACTGGGATCATTCCACATGAACCAGATTGGTCTTTTTCACACCATGTCAGCTACGGGATTGTCAGACTCTTTATGTGTAACTTTAAGGTTCCAAGAGAACCACAGAAAGCCATGCTGCCGTCTATGATTTAGCTTCAGGAGTTGCATAATGTCACTTCTGCTATCATTACAAGCCGTCTCATTTCCATGGAAAGTAACATGGGCTCTTGACTCTTGATGGGAAGAATGTCAACATCACATTGTAAGAAGAGCAGGTAGGATGAGTTATTTTTGCAGGAGTTATTTCTATCTTTACAAAATAAAATGCACTAAACAAGGAGAAAAAGTTAGTCACAGAGGGGAGAACAGATGCAGAAAGACAGGGCAAAATGTGTGCAGCTAATATCAGAAAATTCTCATTAGACAAGTAGTTGCCAAACACACTACTAGATAGTACTAAGAATTGTGAGTACATTAGTTAGTCCAAAGTGGTTCTTTCCCTAAAGAAGCAAAATTGTCTAAGCAGGAAATATATACAAAAATCATAGAATGGGAGGGTTTAGGAGTTCTTACACAAGGACAAAAACAAAATTCATGGTATTTTATGATGTAGAACAGGGATTGGCAAGTAAATTCTTATTGGAGCACAGCCATACCCTATTCATTAACGTACTGTCTATGGTTGCTTTATGCTATAAGGTCAATGTTGAGTAGTTGAGAAAGTGATTCTATGGCCCTGAAGGCCTAAAGTGTTTATTATCTTGCTCTTTACAGAAAACATTTGTTCACCTCTGGGGTAGAATATCACACACCAACTCAGAAGAGAGAGAGGGGAACTGAAGGGAAAGGAGAAGTCCCAGATTTTCAGTATAGCACAGAAAAATGCACAAGGGTTACTGGCTCAGGAGTATGACATTAATGGCCAACTGATAGAGAAAGACACAGGGGAATGCTTATGGAAGGAAGCATAAATGCTCTGCTTCTTTTTGATACAGTTTCTTGACTGTCTTCCAATCACCAAAGTCCTAAGGGTATCGGTGCCTTTCAGGAAGTCTTGAGAAGAAACTTCTGAAGGGATTATTATGAATATCTTACAAGTCTATGTTTCCATGACCATATTGATCAAAACAATCCAGCACAAATCATTAAATTTTATGCATCTAAACCACACCATGATTGTCATACCTTAATTTTTTGGCATCTTATCATGTCCATCAAATTGGCACGAGACAATCATAATCCTCTTATTGAGCATCTCATACAATGTATGATTGCTAAATAATTGAATTGGTCAAGAAGATCTGGCTTCATGGAAGTTTAACAGATCTAAAACTTCCATAGTGGAATCTCCCATTCAAAAAGATAATAATTTTACTAGTTGGTTAAGTGGAGCCATTTAGCTCTTGTACTTCTGAGCCAGCTGGTCTTTTAACACACATTCCATGCACAGGAAATGTCCATGTACCAGAAACCTCACTAAATAACTATGACAATAAGCTCAAGAATGTTATGGCCAAGGACACAAACAGAGCAAAAGGATTTCAGGAGTCCTTCCAGAGGAACCACAATATGATTCTTGGTATTTCATGGTGCAGAATAACTGGAAAAGTCACTGTAGATGATAATACAACAGGAGAATGCCTGATCAAAATTTAGTAAGCATTACTAACTAGTTGAGGAAGTGACTGATCATAATGAGACTCTTGCAGATAGCATATAAATGTCAGAATAGCCCCATTGGGAAACAAGTAGCAATGTATTTGTTTGAACAGGGTAAATAAAACTTACATAGACAGTGGAATCAGATGTCATACACTTATATATTTTTAAGTAGAAAAATACTACATATGGAGTAAAAACAATGTTGCAAATTCCTTATGAAATTCCTCTAGATAAAACTTCTCTGGCTCTGGCTATGTTACAGGATTAGGCCAAGATTTTAACTTGAGGCATTTTTTATGAAATTGGACATTCATTGGACCTTGACAATGGTCAATTACATGCTTTGTTGAATGAATGAAATTGTATCTTGGCAAAAATAAAACATTAGTCCAACAGGAAGATACACTAGGGAAACAATGTGATTTGTTTACATGTTTTACATTTTTCTACTTCTATGTGTCATGTTCACTGTGTTCTAGCTCTATGTGTCATGACTCTCCTGACTAAGGTCTCCATGGAGGATGTAAGAAGGAAAGTAATAGGACATCAGGATTACTTACTCAATTTAGAATCTTATATCTTATGTAATCTTAGGAATTACCTAGTTCTGTGGTCTCAGAACATCTATATACTATAGACCTGTCCCAGATTAAATCCTAACAAGCCCATGACAAAAAGAAAAATAAGGATAAAAACTGTGTGAGCACCTCTGTGCTATGTTTGACACTATTTGTTTCTTTAAAAGAACTAGCTAATTTATTAAATCTCCCTTATTTATATTTTTATA
>NW_004955417.1:11674717-11693393 GCF_000276665.1 Chinchilla lanigera | reverse complement strand
TTTTTATATTTATTAAAATCTCCCTTATTGATAACTACAGAGAAGAGCAAGAGGACCAAGAAAGAGGAGGAAGTAAGGGGAAGGATGGTAATGGGGGAGGAGGTCAATATGCCAAAACAAAATCCTCTTGGGTGAAACCAATATGAATTAATAAACACACAGATAAGCAAATAAATAAAATTATCTTTCCATTATGCAGTGCTAATTATAGCAAGTGTTAGTAGTGTGTGTTATATTTTAATGTCTTCATTTGGCAAACTAAAACCATGGCAACTTTTTATAGCCCCGCCCTCATCCTTGCCAAGCTTTTGAAATTTTACTGGTACAGTACATGTAATCTGAAAATCCTACTTTCCTCACTTCCAAAATTACCCTGTCTAACTAAAAGCATGCTGTGCTCATAAAGAATCTTCAGAAAGTGTTTAGGAAAGAACCTCCCTTAAAAGTTAGCTGGAAATAATATATGAAATTCTCCCCATTCCTCTTCCATTCTCCTATAAAGATTCAGAATCCTTTCCTAAAGTCTTGAGTTTTCTCTTTTGGAAAAGATCAGGGCACGACAGCCCCTCCTTCACATTCCTGGCATCAGCTGGAGTTTTTGTGGGTGGGTAGGAGTCTATGGCCTTTCCTGTTGAATCAGCAAATGGGGCAATTGTTAAATGGCACCCACTCTCCTAGGAGAGAAAAAAGTGTGGCATATCCAAAGCTATTCCAAGAATCAGGCTTACTGCATGCTTTAAATTGGGGATCTGGAATGCACTCCAAAATCCATGTGTTAAAGGTTTTTTCCCCAAAGTGATGCTATTATAGACCCAAAAGCAATGGATCATGTGCTGATCATGTACATCCAAAACTGCAAATCAAAATAATCTTTTTTCATACATTGATTATCTCAAGTATTTGTTATAGTAATGTCAGGCTAACACAGTCAGTAACAAAAATTCAATCCTGACCACTTTTGTGGCCCAGGAAGACACTGATGTTGGAGATCAGGTCCCATTTTCCACCTCTTTCTTCATTTATATTGCACATGTTTACCAGGAGATAGCATTCAAAAGCATTCTATGTCTTAACAAAAGATCATGTTATTGCCTCCTGAGTGATTCTGACCAGAGGGCAATGAAGGAAAATTAGAAGGGTTTGTTTTTCATGTTGGTTCAATATCTGCCAAGAACCAGGTGACTGATATGTATATTTTTTATTTTCACTTTTTTGAAAATGTTTTTATCTTCTATCTCCTCTCAGGAGGACTGCACTACCAAGGCCATCTTTAAAGCCATCTGCCTTGGTACTCTCCATCTGATCAATGATGTGTTCTCCTCACTCTATTTAATGAGGCTACACATATCCTAAACTTAGGCAGTCTTATTGGAGTAGCCCATGTCCGCTGGTTGTTAGAACATACTGCTTTAGAATATGTGTAGCCAGTCCTAAATTCACCTTAGAATAATTATGGAAAATAACAAATGGCTAAAAACATTCTCTATCCTTAAAAGTAATAGTGCCTTGCTGTTATGGCTTGTATCCAGATGTCCTCCCAAAGCCTCATGGGGTCCTAAGTGGGGCTTTTCAGAGAGGGCTGGATCTAGAATGTGTGGTGCTGGGATTAAGGATTGATACTGGTATTGATTATGGTGCAACACTAGGATTAAGGGTGCCCCACCCTGGGTTTGAGTGCTACCTGCCGTAAGGACAAGTAGCCTGGATAGAATGAATATGAGACAGACAGCGGGCTCCTGTGGTCACTTGCTGTTAGTCACTTGCTTCCTTGCTGCTTCACTGCTTTGTTACCCTCCTGCCTTCTCCCTGTCATGAACTGTTTCTCCTCTGCCATGCCCCTGTGCCGTGCCACCCTGCCTTGGAGACAGCTAGCTATGCAATGAAACCTCTACAATCTGTGAGCCAAATAAACCTTTCCTCCTTTAACTTTGGATGTCATATATTTTGTCTCAGCAATGACAAAAGTTGCTAAGCCATTTGCCAGTATCTGGTCTTTGGAGCACTCATAGATGCAATTGTTTTTCCTAGCTAATACTGAAATGCTGTGAAAATTAATTCCACTCCAAAGCCATGTGAATATCACAGCCATAAGAGCATGAGAGTAGTATAATTCAAATGGTAATGCAGAGTAGTCTGGAAGATGGATCCTGACCTCCAGAATATGGATCCCAGGTCCACCACTTACCTACTGTAGAGCTTTGACAATTATATAATCTCACTATTAAGTTTTCTTACTGGAAGACATATAATAATAATGCCTACATTATAGGGTTATTACTATGATTAGATGACTAATATTCTATGCCTAAGAACTTAAAATAGTGCTATATATAATGCCAATAAGTTATTATTTCAATATTATAATCTATTAAGTAGAGGGGACTTTTTTTCTGTAAAGTCTCTCACTTCCTATAGTAACCCCTAAACCCAATGCGAAAATTACTACCTCTTATCTGTGGTAGTAATCAGCCTGGTATCAATCTATGAAGTTTTTGTATCTTAAGGAAATAAAAAACAGTAGGCAAAGTTGAGGAAGGAGAGAGATAAGCAAATTATTGCAGGTATCCGTTCAACAAATTTAAATTATTTACTGGATGTCTGTTAGGTGACTGACATGTGTTGTATGTTCATGGAGTTGACAGTACGGCACCAGAGAAAAGCATTAGTCCATGAACCTAAACACACATATAACTTCACACTGAAGGCAAAGAGAGGAGAACCTACTTGGGCAATTAAGTAATATGGCAGTAGGATAATCTAAAAAAAGAACACTTTTTATATATTTTTTTGTCTTTTTGAGACACTGTCTCCCTAAGCAGTTCAGGCTGGCCTTAAGCTCAATTTGTAGCCCAGGCTGATCTCAAACTCACAAAGATCCTCTTGCCCCAGCCTCCAGAGTGCTGGGATTACAGGCATGCGCCACCACGTGTGGCCTCTAGTTATACTTAATAATTAACATACTTCCCAATTTACTTCAAAAGAAGATAAGTTCTATATGATCAAATCCCTCTTACAGAAATTCTTTGAAATTCTTCTTAAAGTTTCACAATTCATTGTCTCCTTAAATTGGGACCCTGAGTGGACCTCTAGTGAAAAAAAAAACTGTTTTAATTTATAGAATTGGTCCTTGTACTGTATTCCTCCTTTATTGTCATCACTTAGGACAGTGCTAAGTATACTAGAGGAATTCAGTCAACACTTGTACAGTAGATGAATGAGAAAATGAATACACGATGAAGAAATCAGGGAACCGTTTTTACAGCACACCTACTAACACCCTCTAGAACTAACCAGCCTCTAACCAACTAACCCTCTAAAACACACTAGTTGCTTGGGAGGGGTGGTCACCAAGAAACAGTGCAGTCGGGGGAAAACAAAGGCCCAATTTCCCCACTTCCAGAATTAGTCCAGTGGGAGGAGGGCAAGGAATCATGACTAAGCCTGGGGGAGTTAAACACTTCCGTCTTTTGTTTTGATTTTGTACAGAACTTCTGTGGTTGGCATTTAAAAATATTTTTATACATCCCTTCACCTCCCCTGCCTCCTTCCAATTTTTAATATCTATTCTGGCATTTTCTTCCATGGCAATCCCTGGCTTCATTTAAAGCATCTTGAATAATTATTGCTAGGTCTTCTATCATGGAGGGTGGAGTTGAGAAATATTCTTTCTTACAATTCTCACATTATCACATGTTAAATCTGGGTTTCAAGAAGTCTGAAGCATATCAGATCGAAGTCCAACTTAGCATGTGCTTAATGAGTTGCCTAGATATTGTCTATGAGAGTACAGAGTACTAGTTCTGTCTGGTTGCCAGATATCTGCAGCTTTGAGACCTCATCACTCAGCTGTGGAAAAACCACATTTAGATGTTTGTTGAAATAAGTAGTATGGCTGACACTCTTCCAAAAAAATACAATTCTTCCATAAAGACAAGAAACAGATGAATGGTTTCCAGGGCTAAAGGGAGGGACAAATAGGAATGACTGCCTAATAGATGTGGAGTCACCTTCCAGGTGATGAAAATATTTTGGAACTAGAGAGATGATGGTTATACAGCTTTGTGAATATACTAAACGCCAATGCATTGTATATTTTAAAGTAATTAACTTTATGTTGGTCAATTTCACTTCAACTGAAGAAAAAACATGGCTCTACTAGATCTTCTAACCTTGTAGCCCCTGATATGACATAAAGAGGGCAATGCTCCAGTAAGAGAAGATGCAATATCATGTACCTAAGATACTGTAGAGCTCACTCGGCTCCCCTTCAGTGTCATGAAGGAAAATGGAAAAGTATTTTTAAGCCAAAGAAGAGCTGTGGCCATGGGGCATTTGTCCTCAGGACTTCATTATCCATGTAGCATTTGAGACATGTGAGCACCACTGTTCAAAACAGCTCCTGCATTTTGGGATGACAGCAGAGAATCAGGACAATGGTATAACATGAAGCCTAGTTACAAGATCTGGTATTTATTTTAAAGCTTCTGTGAGTCTGAATGGGTAATAGGGGTAGGAGAAGAATTGCTAGGGTGGGGAAAATATAGCTGTGAGGAAGAAAAAAGGGGGGATGATTGTTTCTTTAAACACATATATTAGTCACAGTTCAGATCCACTTCAAGGTAGGAAGCCACAGCTGTGAAGGAGAGGGTAGAGCTAGGACATGATTATTATTTTAAATACATTTGTATTAAATCATTACTGAAATGGGGTAAGAGACTAGGAATTTCTAGCTGGGAGGAGGGCAAAAGGAACTTAGTCTCTCTCCTTTGAAATGTATGTGCTAAGTGGGTCCTCAACTAGGTCAAAGGGGGCATCCTCTGCAGCTGGATGTAGGAGGACCATTAGAGAATGCTAGTTTGTCTATCTGTCACTTTAAAATATGTCCCTTCACAAATAAAATAAAATAAAATAAGATATGCTCCTGCCCTCTCAGTGTGGGAACCACTTGAAAAATAAAAAGCATAGGAAAATCAGAGGAAAGTTTGACCAGCTTCCTAGTTAGGTTACTTTGATTGCTCAGCTTGAAGAAATTCCACAGATTTTGTAATACAATGTAGTTTTTAAAAATCTTCTAGGGGAAGTAATAGCAACATTCTTGGCATTCTTTAGAAGATAGGGAATTTCATTAGGCCACAAGCTGTCAATCCCTTGTATTAATTTATGTATCACAAAACCTTGAACAATGTCTGGCACAATTATGAATGAGTAAATGAATGAAGAAAGGAAGGGGTGGATGGATGGATGGATGGATGGATGGATGGATGGATGGATGGATGGACAAATAGATGGAAGAGTGGGTAGATGGATGGATGGGAGAATAGAAAGATAAATGATTTCAAGAAACCCAATCTATATATGCATCACAAAAAGGGTCATGGACAACACCTAGAAAGAAACAGATGTTGGCATAGAACTCTAGATTATGCTTATATAGATAGAATAGGGATATAAATACATTAGCATGAGTACCTCTTCTTGTTAAGGCAAAATGGAGTTGGAGGACAACTAGCCAGATGGTAATAAGAAAAATTGTTTATGGAATATCTTGGAAAGAAAATCTCCACTCTTTCGCTCTCTCTAATTATTCCACCTTCTGTAGGGACACTGGATTTACCATACCACTCACAAAGCAGTGCTGGCTTATTAGGAAAAGCACCTGCTTCAGCAGTATTACCAAGCTGGTTTCAAATATGGGTTCCACCACTCGCTAACTGTAACTTTGAGTGAATAGCTTTATCATTCTAAATCTCAAGTTTTGTATCTACAAAATTATGATTCTGATAACACCCTTGTTGATGGAAATACAAATTAGTAAAATGATTATAAAAAATGGTATGGAGACCCCTTAAGATTTAAAAATAGAATTATCATATAATACATCAATCCCAATACTGGACTGGCACGGTTTAGATCTAAATGTCCTCCAAAATTCTCATGTATTCAGAAGTGGACTTTGGCATCATGAGGGCCCTAATTTTATGAGTGGATTACTCCAAGGACAAGTACATAATTTGATGGCATTACTGGAATGTAATGGAAACTTAGGATGGAGGGCCTACTTGAAGGAAGTGGACCATGGAGATTGAGCCTGGGGATTATATCTGTCCCTGGGCCTTTCCTTGATGCCTATTTCCCTTTCTATGCTTCCAGGATACCATAAGGTAAGTAGTTTTGCTATACTATGCCCTCTCCATCATGGTATTCTGCCTTGCCATGGCCCATAGCCAATGGAGCCAGCAAATAGAACATAGGCTAAAACCTCTGCAACTGGGAGCCAAAATATAACTTTCCTCCTCTGAGCTGACTTTATCATGCATTATGTCACAGTGAGAGAAAGCTATCACATCTAGAGTAAAGTAGATTACTTTAAATATTAACATATTTTTTCAGTTCTGAGAAGTACATTTTTCAAATCTTAATATCTCCATAATCGTGATGACTCTCAATGTAATCTGGTTAATGTCATTTCACTGTCATTGTGGACACATGAATGAGCTTAGTTGTTAATCCTGATGGATTCACTGAAAAATTGCAGCTTCTTAAAAGTTTTATTAAGAAAACACTTAAGAACTATTTGAAAGAGGAATATTAGCACTGGTTATTGCACAACCATCTTTTGTTAGATAAAAAAATTTTCAGCATCAAAATTTCCAAAGCAAGTATCAGTGGCTGGAAGACAAAAGTAAGATTATACCAGAGCATTCTTTTAATAAATATTGCATTATTAATCAATGCTCCAAAAGATACAGAGAATAATAACATCATGTGGAAAATGTAGATATCATTGATAACATCAATTAAAAACTCATTCAGGAAGGGACTTCAAGTTACAGTAAAGTGAAGAGATTAGGAAACCCTCAGCCCAGAAAACAAATTTAAATCAACGAAATTGTTAAAAATATGCATATTAGGCTCTAGATATTGATGAAAATAAATAATATATTAAGAAGTCTTAATTTATGATAACCTATTAGAACTGGGGCTAAGAACATTGCATGCCTGCAGAATTTTGGAGTGTGGTTGCCCTTTCATACCAAGGAGAGACAGAAAATCAGCCTCTGTCAGTGGAGGCCGTTTTGCATAGATGGTTATTAGTGATCAGCAATATTATCCATAAAAGTTCCAGACAGAAATTTAACGAAGAGAACCTAGATATAACAAGCTATACGAGACCTAGGTAAGTTCATATTTATCCCCTGTTGATTTAGGGAAATGCAGATATACATTAGGAGAAGCAAGAAGGGTTCACAGAAAGTAAATTCTGAGGCAGGACTGAAAATTGCCTGGACTGTTAATGTGCTCCTCTGCACAATCACAAATGTGTTAAGAGTGGAAGTCTTATAAGCTGAAATGTTTAAGAAACAGTAGACGATGTAGACACAGAAGTAACTCCTTGAAATCTTGGCTAAAAATTATAAATATGATTTTTTTAAAAACTTAACAAAAATATCTGTGGCTCTGTATTGTGAGGGAGAGTAGTCCTGCAGTTAAGCCCAGATAAGTCACTTAAAAACAGCAACAACACATCCTAGGTAAAGAGAGTCAGAATTCATAGTTTTTACAATATGTTATATAAAATATGTAATTTTCAACAAAAGAAAAATGAGACATCCAAAGAACTAAGAAAGCATGACCATACAAAGGAAGAAAAATAATCAGTCAATAGAAACTAACTCTGATGGGGCACAGATGTTGGATTTAATAGACAAAGACTTCAAAGTAGCTATTAAAAATATGTTCAAATAATTAAAGGAAAACCATGTCTAAAGAATGAAAGAAACTATGATGGCAATGACTCAACAAATAAGTAATCACAATAGAGAAATAGAAACTATTAAAAAACCAAATGGAAAGTCTATGGTTGAAAGTACAATAACCAATAAAAATTTCATTCAGTGGGTTCAACAACAGATATGAGATGGCAGAAGAAAGAATTTCTACAAACCCAAGCTGAACACCAGAGAGAAAAAAGATCAAAGAAAAATAAATAGAGCCTTGGAGATTTGTCGGACAGCATCCAATATATCAATATAAGTGTAATGGGAGTTCCAGAAGAGAGAGAGAAAGGGACATAAAAATTATTTGAAGAAATACTGGCCAAACCTCTCAAATTTGGTGCAAAACAGGAAGTTTGGGGTGGGGATGTGACTCAGTGGTAGAGCACTTGAAGGTTCCGGGTTCAATCCCGAGCAAAACTGGAAAAGAATAAAGACAGAAAGAAAATATAGGCCAAAAAAGGGAAATAAGAAAGACTACAGGTAAACTCAAAGACAGCAACATCTAGACATATCAGTGTGAAATCACTGAAAAAGAAAGACAAAGAAAAAACCTTCAATATATCAAGTGACAAATGATTCATCTCACATGGGGAAATAATAATATAACTAATAGGTGGCTTGTAAGCAGCAACAATAGAGGTCAAAAAGTAGTAGAATGACATATTCAAAGAAATGAAGCAAAAAAGGTCAAACAAAAGTTCTGCATCCACCAAAACTATCTTTCCAAAATGAAAGCAAAGACAGCCCTGCATAAAACAAAGAGAATAGTGTTTAAGAGGCCCGTCTTAAGGAATACTAATGAAAGTCTTTCTAACTGAAGGGAAATGGCAACGCATGATCGTTCTAAAGCATAGGAAGAAATGACAAACATCAACAGCGGTAACTATATGGGTAGATGTAAAAGACTATAAATGTGTTTTTTCTACTTTTTCATTTTATTATTTATTAGTATATGGTTATTTCCTTAAATATATTTTCCATTTCTTCTTTAAGTTTTTGCAAACTTAGGATTTTGTGTTGAGATAATAATATTGCAAATATTGTTGTTTATAACATTCATCATTATAATATATATAATAATAGCACAAAGTTGGGACAATATAGAACAATAATTGGAGCAAAGTTGCTTTGTTTTACCAGAATTGTCAGTATTAATCTGAGGTAGATTATGATAAATTAAGGTGAATATTAGAATCCCAGATGTAATCACAAAGAAAATAACTCAGAAAGCTACTTAAAATTCAGTAGAAGCCGGACATGGTGGCACATGCCTGTAATCCCAGTAGTTGGGAGGCCAAGACAGGAATATCACTGTGAGTCCAAGGCCAGAGTGGGCTACAAAGTGAGTGCAAGACCAGCCTGAACTGCATAGTGAGACACTTTCTCAAAAAGACAAAAAAAAATTCAGTAGAATTTAAAAACTATACACTGAAAATTTTTAACACAAAAAGGCAATAAAATATACAAAAGAAAGATTAAATGAGATGTATAAAAAACAAATGCAAAGTGGCAAATACAAATACTACCACAACAATAATTACATTAAATATGAATGGGCTAAACACTCTGATCAAAAGATAGAAATTTTCAGGCTGCATAAACATGGAGCAGTAATTGTATTTTGCTTAAAGAAACACAGCTTAGATTGAAAGACACAAATAGGCTAAAAATAAAAAGGTAGGATAAGATATACAATGATGTGATAAGATATACAATGAAAATAGTAACCATAAGAAAGCTGAAGTGACTGTGTCAATTAAAACAGACCTTAGTATAAAAACATTGTTAATCCAGGTGTAGTGGTGCCTGCCTGTAATACCAGCACTGAGGGACTCAGGCAGGAGGATCACTGCGAGTTTGAGACCAGCCTAGACTACATGGTGAGTTCAAGGCCAGTCTAAACTACATAGCAAGACCCAGTCTCAAAACAATTTAAAAAAAAACCATTGCTAAAGACAAAGTGAGATTTCATAAGAATAAAAATAAGTACCCATGAATAGATATAATAAAAATATAGTCATGCATATGTAAAGCAATAACTGACAATGAAAAATAAAAATAAGTAATTCAAACTTTGTGGTTGCAGATTTCAATATTGCATTCTTGATAATAGAATAACTAGAAAGAAATCACTGACAATGAACTTAATCTGACATTATAGAACCACTCCATGCAAAAGCAGAAGGATACATTTTCTTTTCATGTACAGACCATAAGCTAAGACATAAAACAAGTCTCAATAAATTCAAAATAGTTGAAGTCATTTCAAACTTGTTTTCTACCACAATTAAATTAGATTATAAAAAAATCTACAAGAAAAAATTTGTATATCCTCAAGTTTTTGGAAATTAAATAATGTCCTTAATTGCTCATGGGTTAAGGAGGAAATAGAGATATCTAGATGATATTTTGAATTGAAAAATAAAAACACAACACTATCTTATTTCTGAATTTGAGGAAGCTACACTAATCAGATATAAAGACAGACATATAGATCAAAGGAACAAAATAGAAAGTCTTCAAATAAACTCTTAAATTTATGATTAGTTATGTATTGACAATAGTTTCAAGACAACTCAAGAAATAAAGAACAGTGTTTCTCATGGATTGTACTGAGATAATTAGATATACACATACCAAAAAAGGAAATTAGATTAGTACCTCAGGTCATATTCAAAATTAACTCAAAATGGATCAGCCAATGATTTCTTTATTCTTTTATATCACAGAAGAGTGCAACAAAAGTATGTTCCATGAAAGAAGCTGATAATGTAGACCTCTTCAAAAGATACCATTAAGAAAATGAAAAGACAAACCAAAGATTGGAAGAAACTATTTACAAAGCATACATCTGAAAAGATTTGTATTCAGAGTACATAAAAATCTCTTATAAATTAATGAGAAGACAACACAGTTAAAATGGGCATAATATTTTAATGTACATTTGAACTTAGAAGATGAATAAGTAGTCATTAAGTGAGTAAGACTGCTCAGCTTCATTATTCACTAGGGAAATACAAATGAAAAGCACAATGAGACACCACTGTGAAACCACCAGAATGACTGCCAGGAAAAACTGACAATGCCAAGTGTTTTTGAGGATGTGGAGACACTGGAACCATCATACAGTAATGAAGAGAATATAAAGTAGGTTTGTTAGCAGGTTCTAGTATAAATTGGTACAACTATTACAGAAATCAGCATAGAGATTCCTCAAAAAACTAAAATTAGAAGTTTCATTTGATCCAGTTGCCCCCCTTCAGGTATATTTCCAAAAGAGTTAAAAGCATCATACCCCAACAATATACACACTCACATTTATAGCAGCACAATTTGTGATAGCTAAAGCTTGGAAATAAATGGGCACCCATATGCCCATCAACAGATGAATGGATAAAGAAAATGTGGTTTTTATATATGATGCAGTTCTAATCTGCCATAAAGAAGGATAAACTTGAGGCATTTTAAGGTAAATGGGTGCACTTTGTGAACAAAATTTTAAGTGAAATAAATCAGACACATATGTTTAAATATCACACTTTTCTCTTGTGTGAGAAACCTAAAGGGTAAATAGGGAGCAAAATGGAGGATAGATATGGGGAAGTAGGAAGAAAATGTTCAAATTGGAAAGGGCAAGGAGGCCGGGGGGGTGGGGGAGGGAAAGAAGGGAATAGGGATTTAAACAAAAAAGAAGAATGGAAGGAAAACAATAGAAACAAGTTTCATCAATGGGGAAGAGAAAAAGGGTTGAAGAGATGGTAGGGGAATGGGAAAAAAAGAATTAAGATCTCTTATGAACAGGTATAAATTCCCTATGAGGAATGTGATCGTTATGTATGGCAAAATGTACCATTAAAAATTAATTTTAAAAAACTGAATCTGTTCCAATAGAAATTATATATTCGTTCTCTAGGGAGAGAAAACCTAATAATCCATTCTGTTTCAAATTCTATGGTCTCTGTGGTAGACTGACAACTGGTGGTCAACTTATAAATTGAACTGAGTAAGCATGGTGCTGGGTGTGGGAGGCCCACCTGGGGACTGTCGCCAGCAGCATAAGAGGCACAACTGGAGAAGAAAAAAAAGGCATTTTGGGAATTAAGAAGGCTGTTGGGAGCTGAGAGAGGCTGTTGGGAGCTGGTAGAAGCTATAAGGAGCTGTTGGTTCTTTTGGAGGAGCTTGTCATGCTGGCTTTCCTTATGAACTTGGCTATTTTCATTCTCTGAGGAGCTCGGGACCTTGTTGGCATTGAGAATGGCTTTGGTTCACTTTGGGGGAGCTTTAGTCCTCACTTTGAGTATCGCTTCCTAGTTCCGGAGGGGAAGATGGTGCACTGCCTGTTTCCAGGAGAGGCTTGCTGGGTTGGCTTCCCTGATGGGAACTCATCCATCTTGATCATTGGAGAAGCTCGGGACCTCACTGTTCTGAGGATGGCTGTAGTACCTTCCAGAGGAGCTCTGGTTCTTCAGAGCACTGCTTCCTAGCTCCAGTGCAGATCCCTCAGCCTGCTAGCACAGATCCTTTGTCCTGCTGGCACAGATTTCCTAGATTCCAACACTGAACTTTGGGCCTTCCCAATGCAGATCCATGAAACAGGCCTTCATGAGACCTTGTAGTGTGCTCTGGGCCTCAAGATTCGTGGAAGGCATTGTTATGAGCTCTAGGTATTCAGCTAGACTCATGCAGGACATTATCGCGTGATCCAGGCCCTCAGCTGGATTCTTGGTCTACAGTGTGTGGGCAGATTTCCCGCACTCTTTTATATATCATTCATTGGGTGACTATTATAAATAATCCTATAAAATATGTGTGCTGTATTATATTGTGTTCACCTTGCAAAAATATCCCCCTAACCAACACAGTCTCTTTATAGATATGCACTTTCATTTTTATTTTATTCTGCCATTTGTGTGAGTGACCAGAAATAAAGTCTAGAAATTCAACAGGAAAAAAAATATACATCCTAGAGAGCCAGCAATTCCATTTTCTTGGTATATACCCAAGAGAAATACAACGTAGGTTTACACATAGCCTTTTAAATCTGTTCACAGCCAAATTATTCATACTATCTCTGAACTGGGAAAAAATGAAATGCTTCTGAACAAAATGTGGCACGTCCATACAATGGAATACAATTCAGCAGTGCGAAGTACAACCTTACTGATGCATACCACAGCATATACCAGCCGCACAGACATTATGTTAAGTAAAAGGCAGATACACCAACTAGATGTGATATAATTCTACTAATATGCAATTTCCAAAAAGACAAATTCATGGAAACATAAAGTAAATTATTGGTTCCCTCAGGCTCAGGGTACAAGAAAAAAACTGAATGCAAACGGGCATGAGAAACATTTTGGGGTGCGAAAAATGTTCTAAAACTAGATTGTGGCAATAGCAACACAATTTTATATCTTTTCTAAGCATCATTAAATTATACATTTACACTAGGTTAATTTTATGGTATATAAATTATGCTTTAATGAAGTTCTTGTAAGAAGTCATTTAGTTGCTGGGCATGACTGTGTGTGCCCGTAATCCCAGCATCCTCAGAGACTGAGGCCAGAGGCTCTCAAGTTTAAGTCCAGCCTGGAACTTAGTGACTTAGCAGGACCCTGTCTCAAAATAAAAAATGAAAAAGATTGAGGATGTAGCTCAGTGTGGAGGTGCTGAGTTCAATCCCCAGTTGGGAGAGAGAGAGAGATGGAGAGAGAGAGAGAAGAGATAGAAAGGAAAAAGAAGTCAGGAGTTGAAGGTATAGCTCAGCGGTAGCTTGCCTAGCATGTATAAGGCCCTTGTTTCAATCTCTAGCACTACCAATAAAGGAATTAAGAATGAAAGTCTAAATATAAAAAGATTTTTTGCTTTCTTACTTTTGTTTTCTTTTTTACGTGTGCACCAGGAGCTGAAGAGCAAAGATCAAGTAATTTGCTCAAGATTGCAGAGCTAGTTTAGTGAGAGTCAGAAAGAAATAAAATTCCCAGCCAATGCAATTTTCATTAGAAAGGTTCTGGGTATCACATAAGCCAACTGGGGAAAAAAATTTCAATGATGTAGCTGTTTTAAATCATTTTTGTTTAAAAGAAAATGTGAGGGGAAATTGGTAATAAATGAATAGAAAGATGAGTCCTTTATGTCAGTTCTGCTGCTTATACTCACACGCGAATTTTATTACAGTACTTTTATGCTTTGCAAGTCCATTCTCTTATCTGGTGCTCATTCTTGCCACACCATAGGAACTCCGTTTCCCACCATTCACAGGAAGTTCCTTCTCATCAGAGATCATGCTGTCATACATGCACCTTCCTCAACCTGGTGCTGAGCAGAGCACCCTCTCACAGTGAGTCAGCTGCCACTGCACCCCCATATGACTGGCCACTCCTAACAGTTCACTGGAACTCCTCATAGTTCAACAAAATTAATCCAAAGCACCATTTTAACTCTTCTTAC
Organism: Chinchilla lanigera; assembly: GCF_000276665.1. Classification (NCBI taxonomy): domain Eukaryota; kingdom Metazoa; phylum Chordata; class Mammalia; order Rodentia; family Chinchillidae; genus Chinchilla; species Chinchilla lanigera. The sequence continues at coordinate 11,679,162 of NW_004955417.1, read as the reverse complement.
CCCTTGTAACTCAAAGGAAAAGTCAAGTTGTGTGGAGGAAATAAGAATCTCAATGCTATATACACAAAATAAGATAGTTTTTCTTTCTTTATCTCTACAAAGGAAATAAAACAGAACAGAGACCTAAAAGTAAAATTCTCCCTATGCAGTTTTTAAACATTAAGTAAATGAATGGAAATCCCTATTTTTGCCTTTAGGCTGTCAGACTTGGGAATGACATTTTTTTCTTAAATGCAATACTCATTCTTTCTCTCTGGCTGCATTCAAGAAAAAATATAGAGCCCTCTGGTGGTAGAATTACTATACTCAATTAAATTCCCTAACAAGCCTCTCTTATTAACCTAGTGGCAAAATCATACATTTTATATGCAGAAGCTTGGGAATTCTTAATCTTCAAAGGGACCTTTTATTAAAGCAAGTGTATGTTTCTTTATTTTATATAGCTGTTTTGTGTGAGGGAGGGAGGTTTCTTGAAGAGCTTTGAAGCTAATACATGTTTAAGTGCAAGCACTAGCACTTCCTAAATTAAGTCAGTATAAACTAGAGGTCACAAATGAGTTTTAATATGAAAATATTCTGTAGCATTTGTCATTTATTTTGAAAAGTTACTGCATCCTTTACCCAACATTTAAATTTTTTCACTGGTAGATGAAATTATTCTCTTGGATCACGTATTTTATAATATTTAATAGATTTGCTGAGATAAGCAATGTCATCACTTTTATAAGATAGCTTCTACTTCCTTGGAATCTGCCTTTTGAACCATAAATCCAATTGCATTTGAAAGTTGATAAGAGGCAAGTAAAACAACTTTTTCTCCTCCCTTTTTCCTCCCCCTCACTATGGAAAAATGAAAAACCAACCAACCAACAAACAAATAAAAAACAGATGCCAAAAACACAGTCCGTAACAACAGAAGTCCAACTAAGGGAGAAAAAGGCAATAATTGCTTGAATGGATTCTGAAAGCTTTTACTTCTTAATCATCTAATGTTCAGGTTAAAAATATATCGACTCATCCCCCACCGGTTAAGGTGCACTGCTTTCTAACAGTAAATTTGCTTTGAACTTTGTAGCGGAACATTATTTGGTGGCATGAAAGGTCAGAGGTAGGTTAGGCATGTGCATTTCATATAACCCCACACAAGCAAACTTTACCTAACCATGACTTGGGTTATTTCCTTGGAACTTGCACTGGACAGAGCTTAGACTCTTGTTTCATTTTCAGAAAATCACCTCTCCTCCTCAGATTCAATCACACAAATTGCATCAGTCCTTAAAGAAAGCCATACCTCAAGACCTCACAAAGAGGTATCTATTACCAGGAGCTCTAAGAAAATGTTCTTTTAATTAGATACATTTATCTTTAATCCCTGTTTTGACAGAAACTCTAACACAAACATACATTACCAATACATAAAACCTAGCTCAAAGAATGGTTAATTTTTATATTTGACAGAGCCAGTTGGAAAAAGTAACTTTGACCTTTCTCCATCGCTGTGTGATGTCACTCCAACCTCGTCTCAGGGCCTGAAACAGAAACAGTGGCACCCACCGCTAAAGTACAATAATGATTCTTAAACTGCTCCTTAAAAGTGGCAATAAAAACTCTAATAAGACCTCTGGGCCTTATGTCGAAGCAGCTGCAAAATCAAGTTAAATAATTTCTGCGAGGGCTACAGTAATTATAACACTGATTAAAGTTTACCTTCACTTCATTCCTAGAGGGTTTTCACCAAGGACTTGGAAACCAGATGGTTCAGAACCGTGCATGATGGATATATTCCACGAAGTGTATCCGTCGTCATAGAAACAGCAGAAATAACATCTTTACTGTCTATTCTTCCAAAGCCATACATTTAATAGTTCCACCAATTTAAGCAAAATTCAAATGAGCTTTTGGGGTCCAGCTCAAAATCCAACACCTCTATCATTATTTAATACTGAAACCCATCTATTGAAAGCACTTAAATGTCTTTAGTGTATCCATTTACTTCTGCAAGTACGCTCAAGAAAGATTTTATAATTTTTAGAACTTTAAGAGTCCAGAGAGGACAGAAAAAGCTGAAGGTCTTGAGGGATTGGCGTTGAGGCTTCAAGATTGCCCATTTCCAGAAAGAAAATGTGCCTAGAGAGAGGTGCCCACCCCCGACGGAACCGTGGACAAGCCAGCCCCTCTTCTCCCTCAAGCTAACCTCTCCAGTTACACCTCAAACTGGAGCTTACTCAACCATTAAAGAGCCATTTTGCCAAAGTTATTCTTTTTCAAGATGCTCAACCTCAATCTTAATGCTGACAACTGAACATTTATTGAGTATTACTTGGTGTCCAATACGCATCAGGCCATTTCTTCTTCCCAGCTGCTCATTTCTGTCCCTATATCTTCATTTCTCAAATCATGATAATCATTATAGGTACTTATATATTTATGTTTATCATCCATGCTTATCCATTTATTATTTATATATCAGTAAAAAATTATATTTACAGCTTCTTTTCTGTCCCCTTCCCCTTTCTCCATCTCCCCCTTACCCTCCTCTTCTTATTTCTTCATCAACAAAAGTACTCATTGATACTATCTGTCATAGCGCAGGTTATGGCTTATAATACCTACAGTGATTGGGGTTATTAGGTTCCTGTACATGCCATATCTTTATTCATCTCATTTCCCCTTCCCTTCCCCCTTCGTCCTCTCCTTGCTCCCTTGGACCATTTTCCTATTGTAGGAAATACATCCAGGGGTTTTTCAAAATCCACAGACTTGAGAGGGAGACCAAGATTCTGAGTTTTTAACAAGATCCAGATGACACAGATGGATGCTTGTCCACTTTCAGTTGCAAGGACTTTGACGGTTAAGAAGCGCACCCCCAAAATAACCAGCTCTTAAAGAGCAGAACCTGGGACTCCATGCCCTGACTTCCTGGCTCATGAGCTCCAGTTCTTAATCACTGTGCCCTCTGGTCTCCCAATTCCATTGTACACAACAGCCTCTACTTAAGAATAAGTAACAACAATACTGAAATGACAAGTTCTAGACATGCTTACCCTGATCTGAACCTAACACAACATATATGGAAACATCACATGGTGCTCCATAAATATGAACAAATTTTGTTTGTCTGTATAAGCAAATTTTTAAAAGTAAATATGACAAGTTTATTATAACCCTGAAAACTACTAGCATCTTCATTCTTTCCCCTCAGGCACACTTTTTAATCCAATAGTTTGTACAGGATCTCTTGTTTCCATATAATCCACTTTCTATTGCCATTACAATCATTTCCAAATCTATGACTTCCCAGAATATACTGTCTCTTTCTACTATTGGTTGCACTGTGAAAAATGTCAGATCTTATTTGCATCCAAATTTAATGTATACATTTTCTGCTGTACAGCATATGTGGAAATGTGAATTAGATTCTTATACACATAGGTGTAAAAAAGTGACAGCAGAGAAGCTACTATGATGGATAGTTTGAAGCAGGAAAATAAACCAAAGGGTAGTTTGGAAAATAGAAGATAAGAATCAAGAGAAAAGTTAGTTCAAAAGGATTTCTCTAATTAAGGGACCCAGGTAGAGGTGGAGACATGAGCACCAGTGAGGTCCTTCACTATGCACTTCCTTTAGGGAAAGGACTTTGGAGAGAGAATGAAACTTTATACCCTGGGATTTTAGTTCTAAAATTCATTTATGTGCAGCCAGAATGGAGACAACAGTCTTAAAAGCCATGGCTTTTCAGTTGCAAGAGTCAGGCAACCGAAAGGTAAAAAGATTTTGTAAAATACCAGAGGTTGGTTTCAGCATCACGGGTCAAATTCCAGGGAACCTAGAATACATCACGTTTTGGCACATCCAGTGCAGCTCTTGAAGTTCCAGGGTGAAGGACTGTGGGAGGATGGAGAAATAAAGATAAGAGTCCAAGAACAGAAAGCTGAAGTCAGGTGGAGCCCTCTCTCGGGATGGGAGGAAAGGAATTGCTCAACCATTGCAGTGTATTTTTTTTTATACATTAAGCAGATTGATGTCATGTGACACCCCTCTGCCTACCAACCTGTTCGCATGGCATCTTGGGGCACCATACATTCTTGGAGCTGGAGCAGCTTGTTCACGCAGCTCCCTTCAGGCACTCTTTGTTCTCAGGCTGCCCTTGCTCTGGCCCCACATGAGTGATTGCTCTCCAGCTTCAGCTGCTCCCCACAATATATGTCACAAAGTGAGGATGAATTCATGGTGATGCAATGCCATCCATCCACCCAAGAGGAGAAGAGGGTCCATCACCCGGGAACTACTGAAAAGAAAATAGCTCTCCCCATACCGGCCTCCATCCTCACTCCTGCTTAGCCCAAGGTAAAGCCTGATAATAGGAAGCTTGAAGGAAGCTGAGGGATGCCGGGACAGGACAGGCTGGACAACCTCCAGGAATAGACAGGATAGGATAGGATAGG
>NW_004955417.1:11595655-11674617 GCF_000276665.1 Chinchilla lanigera | reverse complement strand
TAGGATAGCTCTCAGAGCAGAAGCTGGAAGGTATCAAGGCACCTAGGATTCCTCCAGAATCCTAACTTTGCTAGTTAATCATCACCCCTTCCCTTCCAAAACAGGAAGTATTCCATAGACTAGAAGTCAGTGAATTTTCTGGAACTTGGAAAATCAAGTTTTCTACCACCAAGCCAAGATAGTACCTAAAGCAATAAGGAAGCAAAGACTGAAGAATATTCTAGGAAGACAGTCCTTTAAAAAGTCCCCACAGAAACCTGAGAACACTCAAGTGCGACAGGAAAAGCCTCCAGCCTGCACTCTCTTTCACGGCACTCTTAGCAGGCACACAAGAGACCAGAGGGCTGGTAGACTGAAAATAGACTAGAAGAGGACTCATAGTGGGTATGAGGACAACATAGGGTCAGGAGAGAACAGAGCAAGGGGAGGCAGAACCTGGAAGCCACGGAGGAGCTGTGGATACCAGCAGCAGGCAATGCAAATACAGGAAACAAAGCCTCAGGCCTAACAGGATGAGTTCCAGTTCAGAACAGGCCAACATTCACAGAAGGTGATCAGGAATTCATGCCAATCTCCCCACACACCCCTGAAGTATGTCATGGGTGATACAGACACCCTCCAATCCAGAAGGAAGATAAAAAACTAGGTAGAGGGGAGAATCCTAACTTGGCTAATTAATTATCACCTCCTCCTTACTAAGGTCCTGTCAGACTAAAAGTTAGTGAACTTTCTGGAGCTAGCAGGATTGTCTGCTACCAAGCCAAGATGGGTTTTTCAGTTTAGTTTGACTCTATTTATAGATAAATAAAACTGTGACTTTTCTGGTATATCTGTGTTTATGACTACAAATTTCATGCTTCATTTATAAGTACTAAGGAAATGTGGACTTCAGGTTAGTATGGTGTGGTGAGCTTGGTAGAGTATTCTTTTTTATTATCCAAATTACTCTGATATGCCCCCTTTATAATGTTATGAGGCATAAACTCTAAAGAAGGTTAGTTCCCATGGTAGAGGGAGAAAGTGTGGAGCAGGTGGGCCTTGGCACTCACAGTTCTAGGAAGCGTGAGAGGCTGCACTGGTGACCGCTGCACTTGTAAGGGCAGGAGCAGCGAGCTGACGGGTCACTTACGGGCCACCTGAAACAGGTTTGTGAGCCACTCGTGGTTCATGAGTGGGACACCGTGGCTGTGGAGGAGGAAGCAATAAAAACACAGACGTGTTAAAGAAAGCTGGAACTGCAGAGAGAAAAAATAAGCTTTAGTTTCATTGAAAGAGAAAAAAGGCAAACATCAAGACATAGAATTTTGGATTCATAGGGGAGTCTTCAAAAATATGAAAGCAATAAATACCATTTCCCCCATTAAATAGAGAAAGAGCAGGAAACTAAAAAACAGTGGAGAGGCTCTTTCAACAAAGAGTGTTAAGATGGGTCTATGTATAGATTAACACTACTCAAATTCTGAAGAAAAGTTAAGACCTCCAGAAAATCAGTAGAGGTAAAAAGGGGAAAGACCTAAGATGGGTAAGAAAATTTTAAAAACAGAAAGTATCCTAACAGAAGTTCTATTAAATATTTTTAAAATGTTTTAATGTTAAATAATTTTCCCAAGAGAACACAATCAATTTAGCAGAAAGAGGCTGAGAAGTGATTATCATAACTGGCCTAACAATCCTAAAATTGTTGAATGTTAATATATTAAATTGCTTTATCTTTTCAAATAAAAATATAAATAATCTACTGAAATAAATCCAAGCACTGTGCATTTTATTTAATATAAAATAGAACTTTTATAAATTAAAGTTAGCTCAACAACTATCTTACAAGCTCCATACCCTCTAAAATGTAAAGACAGGGGCTGGGGATTTAGCTCAGCAGTACAGCACCTGCCTGGCAAGCACAAGGTTGTGAGTTTGTTTCCTGGTACTGGAAAAAAAGCAAAAAAAAAAAAATGTAAAGACACAAGACAGACAAAAGTTAAACACTTTGTTCCAGGCCCAAGGAATAAACTACAGGCAGACCTTTATTCCTCAGTTTCTCATTTTTAAAAGTTATATATGCATACAATGTTATGTGTGTAGTATGGATGCTGAGAATCACAAACAGAACAGAGAGTCCAGAAATTCACCTGTTCACTCTTGACCTATGACAAGTGCTACTGTGTTTGAGGGTAAGGACATATTTTTCAGGATGCTATGGTAACAATTAGGTACTGGATTTTTTTTTCAATGAAATTGTTGCCTATTTCACATCATACACAAATCAATTTTAAATTGGCTAAACATCTTCATATAAAAAGAAAATTTATAGGGAGAGCCCCCAGTACACGAGGAGCCTCGGGTGGGGAGCACCGGTCTTCAGACCGGCGGCTCACTCCCGGCCTCGTAGGCCCCCGGAAGGAGGGCTTCCGGCACACAGGGAGCCACGGGCAGGGAGCACTGGTCTTCTGGCTGGCTAGCTTCCTGCCTCGTAGGCCCCCGGAGAGAGGGGCCCCAGCGCATGGGGAGCCATGCAGTGGCGAGTGCTGTTGCGCACCGGCCTTTAGGCTGGCTGCTGCCGCTCAATTGAGATCTATCATGACACAGAGAAAGAGTGACACAATTGGCCCACCATGCACCAACTGCAGTTGCCCACCCACGGATGTGTGTGAATCATTCAAACTTTGAACAACCCCTGGGAATACATGCCATACAACGGGCCACTCTTGCTCCTGCCATTGAGAACCAGAAAGGTCCACAGCCAGCGGAGGAGCAGCTGCTGAACAAGGACTCAGAGAACATGAGAATGCAGACTAAGCCCAAGGAGTCAGAGGTCCACTGGACTGGGGTCACGAGAGCCGCTCAGAAGCTGTAAACCAGGAGGACCTTGCACAATACCTGCAGAGACTCCCTGGAAGCCATTCTTACCCTGACAGTACAGGCTGTGGTGGAGCTCTGGAGAAGTCTGCAGCAGGATTCCTGCTGCCTGTGCTGACAGTTGGGGAGAGGACACTAACTGATTGTGGGGTCCCAATGCGATGGGAGGCTGGAGAGAAAACGCTACAAAAAAATGGCTTTCACCCCAGACAACTCACTTGATTTTTGACAACCCTTAGGCTGTAACTACTTGTTAGATCCTTCTTGTGTATCTCTGTCTTCCTGAGAAACCACTTTGAAGATACCACCATGTATTACAGCAGTCATTGATATTTTCCTACTAATCTATCCATAACTCTCTGTTTGTATTGTTCCTATTCTATTTCATAAATGGATCCATGTTTATTATTATGTGTTTCCTACAACAACCATTGAGAATTATTGAATGATTATTCAGTAGGTCACTCATGTATAGTTCTATTTATATTCTTTAGAAGCCACTTTGAAGATACCTAAGTATAGTACAACAACTATTGATAATCTCCTACCTCTTTTGTCTGTAACTCACTATCATTTGTTTATTTGTTTTCCTGAGAAACTATCTTATAGATAACAATATGTAAAACAATAACCATTGATAATTTCCTACCACTTTGTCTGTAATTTGGTAAGACCCTCCTATTATTATGTTATCCTTCTTTTATTCTTTAAAATAAAAAAAAAAGAAAATTTATAAATAAAGCTTTCAGGAAGTGATTTAGCAGAATATCACCATGATCATGTGACTCATGGCCGAGACAGTGTTTTGAGTTCATCAGATGCAATGTCCTTCTCACTGTGGACATTGAAAAAGCATATTTCCCAGGGTCCATATACTTGGCATCTGGGCATGGACTGGAGGCAGAAGTGAATGGTAAACAGTGCTGACTTCTGTGAGACTTCCCACCTGATCTTCCTTTTCCCTTATTTGTCTCTCTTTCCTCATTTTCTGCCAAGTAGAAAGGAGCTGTTGGAGGACTCCAGGTGGGTTAGATGGAGTCTGAGGCTTGGAATGACTGCATGAAACAGGGTCTCCATCTTTCTCATCACACCATAATGGAAAGATCCCATATAAATCAGTAAGAAAGAGTAGATAACTCAAGCAGAAAGTATACAGTGAAACAAAAGAAAACATCCAAGTGGCAAATAAACCCCTAAAAGGCAGGAAACCTCTTTGGTAATCAGAGATATAAAAATAAAAACCATGTTTCACTGTCACTGGATGGACAAAAACATTGAAGTTTAGTATGCAAACACTGCCAAACTGCAGAGCAACAGGAGCTCTCCTGTATTGCTAGCAGAAGTGTTCATTGATACAACCACTTTATAAAGTAATTTGTCCTTATCTTGTAAAAATGAAGACAGAAGCACCCAATGATTCAACAAAATTAAGCATGTAGATGCAAGAGGAACCACACACACACCAAACTATCCCATATGATGTACCCAGAGGCAACTCAAACTTTATTGCATTCATCGTGAGATGAATCAGCAACTCTTTGAAATGTTCTACAACTACATGCAAAAGCTATTGTCTCACAAACATAATATTGAATGAAAGAAGCAAGCCACAGACAATACAATACATACAGTATTGCTCCATTTATGTAAATGTCAAGGATAAACAAAACTAAAATATACCATAAAGTATACATAAATAGATCCAAAAAAAATTTTTTTGGAAATTACTTTTTTAAAGTCAGACAATGATTAAGTAGTCTCTAATGCTTTCACAGATGTTTAATCTATAATGACTGTCAAATTGTATGTATATATTTATATGTATACATATAGTATTTGCAATAAAAATGTGAGGAGAAAAAAATAGTTAAATAATGTCATGGCTTATATCTAGATGTCCCCCCAAAGCCTCATGCAGTCATAGGTGGGGAGTTTTGAAGGTAGCTGGATTAAGGGGGTGGATAATGGAAGCCCCACGCTAGGAAAAGGTGGCATCAATCAATAGGCCTACAGCCTACAAAAGGAGAGAGGGGAGGCAGCTCTGCTGCTGTTTCTGCTGCAGCTGCTTCTACTAGTAATTGCTTGCAGCCTTGCACTTGCCGTGCCATCAACTACTCTGTAACGCTCCTCTGCAATGCTCCTCTGCCATGCCATCCTGCCTGAAAGCCAACCAACTATGGACTGAAACCTCCACAAACTGAGCTGAAAAAAACCTCTGCTCTTTTGACTGTGGTGTTGGGTATTTTGTCTCAGTGAGAAAAGTAACTAAGATAAGTAATCTATGAAGCAATGAAGCTAAAATTATGAAATGTGAAGAGAAGAAATTCATCGAGTTTATCTTTCAACTGTGTAATATTCCATTATATAAAAGTACCACAGTTTTCTCATCCAATCCTCAGTGGACGGACATTTGGGTTGCTTCCACAATTTAGCAATTACAAATTGTGCTGCTATGAACATAGGTGCACATATATCGCTGTACTATGATGTTTTTAGATCTTATGGGAAAATACCCAGAAGGGGAATAGCTGGGTTGAATGGGACCTCTAGATCTAGTTTTCTGAGGAATCTCCAAACTGATTTCCACAGTGGTTTCACCAGTCTGCATTCCCACCAGCAGTGGAGAAGGTCCTATTTCTCCACAGCCTTGCCAGCATTTGCTATTGGTTGATTTCTTAATGATAGCCATTCTTACTGGGGTGAGATGAAATCTCAATGCTTTAATTTGCATTTCTTGAATAACTAATGATGTTGAACATTTTCTCATGTATTTGTTTGCCATTTGTATTTTTTTTATCTGAGATGTGTGTATTCATGTCAGCTCCCCATTTTTGGATTGGGTCTTTGAATTTGGGGGGACTGATGTTTTTTAATTCTTTATATGTTCTAGATACAAGCCCTTTGTTTGAGGGACAGTCAGCTGAAATTTTTCCCAATTTGTGTGCATCCATGTTCATAGCAGCACAATTTGTAATAGCTAAATCATGGAAGCAACCCAAATGTCCATCCACTGAGTGTTGGGTAAAAAAACTGTCGCATTTTTATATAATGGATTATTACTCAGCTATAAAGAAAGATGAATTACAGGCTTTTACAGGTAAATGGTCACAACTAGAAACCATATTCATAAGTAAAATAAATCAGATCTGCATGTGTAAGCAACATATTGTCTCACTAGAGTAAGAACATGAAAGAGTGAATAAAAACTAGGAGGTATGATAGACATTATCAAACAAAAGGAAAATGCTCAAAAGTAAAGGGCAACTAGGGTGTGGGAAAAGAGAAGGTAAAGAAGGGAAATTATGTAAATATGTATATAAAGGATAACTAACATAGTGTACTACTGTCTTCTATTGCTTTACTGAAAAGAACAGTTAATGATTACTTGTTTGATCAATATTGCATGTTTCTATTTGTTTCCTAAAAAACCACTTTGAAGATATCAATACGTAATACAAACATTGTTAATTTCCTATCACTTTGTCCATAACTCTATACTGTTTGTTCTTATGCTATTTTGTAAATGGATGTCTGTTTGTTAATATGTTTTCCTTCTTTTATTTTTAAAATAAACTTTAAAAAAAAATTTTAAAATTCCAACTCTCACAATCTCTTTTAGAGACAAAATACACATGACATAAGTCAAAGGACAGACCTCTCCTATGGGAAAGAGATATCTGAGCTGAGACCTGAAGGTTAAGTAGAATTAGCCTAGTGAGGAGTATTTCAGGTGGAGAAAACAACAAACAGACAGCTCCAGAGTAAAAAGCCCAGAGCCATTCCAAAACTGAAAGGAGATTTGCTTGTTACAAAGGTAATACCAGCATTTACTGGAGAAAATGGATGAAGAGCAAGAGTAGACAAAAGGCAACTCCACAAACTTGGGTTTTGCTAAAATGTCATGCAGATGAACTTGTATTTCACCAGCTCTAACTGTTCCTCCCAATGCCCTCATGCAGAGAGTGATAGAATTTGAAGGCAAACAGACTTGCATTCACATAGGACAGTATAATGTGCTGTACTAAATGTAATTCCAAAAAGAGTGGTTGCCATCTCAGAGTTCTGTGTCTATACACCTCATAAGTAGTAAGCCAGTACTGAAAGAAGAAAGCATTGGAATGAGCCAGGGGACAGAACCAGGCCTTTCCCTTGACTCTACAGAAACTAGACGCAGGGGGCAGGTAATCCCAAAGACGCAAATCCGAAGCTACCAAGAGAGGTAGTAGTGGACTCCATGCGAATTTAAGCTTTGCTTTTCCCACTCCACTGCCTGCAGTATTTCAAATAAAATGTTTCAGATTTAAGGCAGGGTGTTTCCAGGTAGGAACAGACAGATTTTCAAGATGCAATCAACTTATCCTCCTTATTGCAAGGAAATTCCTGACTTTTTATACTTATCCAAGTTGGTAAAATGTGCTGCTGTGGGCAAGAAGGACAATAGCTTTGAAGTACATAGGCACACCATACTTAAGACATCCACTCTGTCTCCACGGCTCATTTTCAAACAGAATACACACATTATTTCAGATAGACATTTAAAAGGACAGCTATGTACCTGGTACCATGCAAAGAAATTGTACATTTTCTAGTGCCAGAGCACACAGATGGTCCACTTACCACTTCAGGGGATTTGCCACTGTTTTTGAAGCAGTAAAATTTTCTTTTTCTCACTTTTAAAAAATTTCCTATTCTCTCTCATGGTGTTCACTAGTGCTCTGAAGTTCTCCAGGCACTTGGGAAGCCATTAAAAGTGGAGAAATTTTCTGTTCTCTAAAGAATGTGGGTCTGATATTTGTTTTTAAACCAAATAGATGTGTTGAAAAAGGACACATAGGATTTACACTTTTACAATAGCCTGGCCTTTGGCTCCAAGCAGACACACCAATATGAAATCGCTCCAACTTGTCACTTGAATATAGGACAGACTGGAAGTCTATTGGTTAATTGATGTATTAGTTGATTAATAACTGATTTATTAGTCAGCAACAAGTTCAGCTTTCTTTCTTTCTTTGGATCCCAGAAGATATATGGAAATTAGGGAAGGATAAAGAATGCTAGGAACTCTTGAAGAGTAGAGGGAGCAATTATCTCATAAAACAATGATAAATGTTACAACTTGTAAAAACTCTCCAAGAAATATTTTAAGATGCCTTTTGAGAATCCCAGAAATCTTTCAAACTGATTAAATAAAATGATCAACATTTCATCAATACTTTAAATGACATGTAAATGTGTAAACATATGCAAAAGCATACACAAATCAATCACACCATTAAACAACACAACATTTCCAACTGATTACAGTGAAAATGAGAGATATTTATGAGTTACAAAACAATATTTAGCTGGGCATGGTGGTGCACACCTGTAATCCCACCACTTGGAAAGCAGGGACAGGAGGATTAGTGTGAGTTCAAGGCCAGCCTGAACTGTATAATGAAGCCCTATGTCAAAAAATAAAATTAAAGTAAAAAATAAATAAATAACAGTATTTAATAATTACCTACTTAGTGTCTATTACTTTTCAGTCTGTGTACTGGAGACAATACACTGAATAAGGAAGATACAATATGTACACAGTATCTGCCTTTTTAAAGCAAGAAGCATATGAAACATATGAAGAGAGCTACAAAAAGATTAGAGGTTATGAAATTACATTAGACACAAGGTGGTAAGGTCAGAATACTGTCTTTGTTTTCAATAACATTTTCTTCATAAATAGCATGAATTATAGTTATGAATTCTAAATGTATTATTAAAAGAAATGAGATTGTGTAAGAAGATGAGAGTAAAGAAACAATCATCAAATTGGAAAGGATTTTGATAGAATTTTCCATACTGCTCCATTGCTATAATTCTTCAATCTCTGATAGTCATTATTGCTGAAGAAAAATAAACAAAGGAGAGGTCAGTGAAAACCTGGAGGATTGTTTGAATTAGTTGATCTTATCAAGCTGAAGTAAACTATACTAAAGGTATTAAAAACATTTGAATATCTAGGTAGCCACTAAAAATAATTCCTCATCCTAGTTCAGCATATGTTGGGTTTCACACTGAATTCAATTTAATCACTCTCTGAGTCTTACTACACAATGGTTTGCCAAACAAACTTAAACATCATCCCTAGATACTATTCAATACTTACACCGAGGCTTTAGGGCCAGACTTCTCTCCACCTTCTCACCCTGTGGTCCTTTTACACACAATGCCCCTTTACTAACATGTCGCTTTATCTAAGCACATCAACCAGTGAATGTATTCATTTGTGCAAAACTACTGTATTTCTTTGTTTAGAACAAGCATTTTACCAACAATAACAAAAATAAACCCACAGCGAAAATCAACTAATAAATTAATTCCCACAGTTAAAGAAAACTACTTATCATGTTTAACAGATTCTACTCTTCATGAAATGTGGGCAATTCAACAATCGTTTAAAGACCAAAGTAGGTGGCAGTTCAAGTTTTAAAACCCTGCCCTTTCAACTGCTTCTGGAGCTCTCTTGTCTGTCTTCCTTTGCCCTGTGCTGCCATTGGAGGTAAGGGTGGGTCTGTCCTTTACTGATCCTGGGTGCACAAAGTGGGTTGGAAGAGTGTGAAATATTTACAATCAGGAAGTATTTGGGGTAGTGCCAGTTAGGGGGCTTGGTGTGGTCACAGATTTGACAAGAGCTTGCATTCCTTGGAAAAGTTCTCAAAGTTTCTCAAAACTGCTCTTTCTGACCTAGGACAAAGTTCAGCACTTGATCATGATAAATAGCAGTCTGAAGAGGTAAAGCTGAAGTGTGCTATCTTGTAAAATAGCCACTAACTACACATAGCCATTAGAATTAATAAAATTTAGAATCCAGTTATTTGTCACACTCTCCATATTTTACCTGTCCAGTAGCCACATACGTCTAGTGGCCACAGTCTTGGGGAGCAGAGAAGGTCATTTCCCCCCATCACCAAACATCACATTAGACAGGGCCACAGAACATCTTTAGAAATTCCTCTGTTTACCTGGAAGAGAGAAATTGATTTCAGAAAGTCCTGTTGGATTAAAAATAACTATTAGCTCTTCCAGTTTCTTATACTCGGTATAATAGATATTGTGAAAGGGAAAGAAACTGCTCAAAAGGAAAGAACAACTGGGATGAGGGAAAGGAGAAAAGAAAGAAAGAAGGAAGGGAAAAAATATATATATATATACAAGATGGTTAAGATAATTGGTTTATTGAAAGGAACAGTTAATGATGAATTTTTTGATCAATTTTGCATGGCCATAGTAATCTGAACAACTACTTTGAAGATAACAATATGCAATATGACAATAACTGTTGATTTCCTATCATCTTGTTTTGATATTCTGTACTATTTTAAATTTTATTTTATTCTCTCTAAAATAAAAGAAAAAAATAATTATTAGCTCCTCTGAAATTGTTACCAGCTCTCAGGACTCATTCCTAAATTGGAAACTATTGTGTAAACAGTAGTGCTTCCTCTTTCCTATCTCTTTCAAGTCCATCTGTTTGGACTGACCTTAAGCTTTCTATCCCAAACACTTACCCACTGTCCCTGAGTCAAGCCCAAACCCACTCTTCGCTTATCTACACTCTCTATCAGACCAGTCTGGTTCTTGTTATATTTTCTCATCATAACAATATGTTTTTGCATCTTGAAAGATTCCTTCCATAGAACCCAGGACACTTTCATCCAAAAGAAGAGGAAGGATGGGGACTTAAAATAAGAGAATTACTTAAACTATTCCAGATCAAATATTTTGCAGAGTTGTCTTCTCTGCTTCAACCATATCTACCCCCAAACACTAAGTGAATATTTAGTCATAATACCTCAACCTAATGTCATACGTGCACAATTACATAAAAGCCAAACTTTTCCTTTAAACTTCTTGACGCTGACATGAAGAAAAGGCTATAACTGAATTTCAAATTGTGTCCATTGGGGCAAAGGTTTCTCTTATTCAAATACACCTTTTGAAGCCAGTGGAAAGGACTTGCTGATAAGCGTTTCAACACTGTGCTTTATTAAAACAAGTTATTCCTATTGTTTACTATGTGGTCGGCCCATGATGAAAAGCAGATCTTCACCAGCACATTTTTGTGCAGATTCTTTACCTTTCTGTTTACAAAAGAAAGTGAAGGTCTTTCAGGCCTATTTGTCACCATGTCCCAGTAGCCAACAATGCACATTATCAACAGCTTAAGGCTTCATTTCCTAATTAACTTTCCTAGAAACACAAGAACGGCCAGAAAATGCACAGCTCTTCTGTTTAACTGTTGCCCGTTCCAATCCATTTGGATGGTGAGCATGTTGAACCTCAAGTGGGATAGGAACCATGCTACACACAAGGAAGGAAATCTGAAATGCTTTCTGCAGGATAAATTAGTTATCTACTTCAGCTAGAACCTTTTTAAAGGACTACAACATTAAGGCAGTCTTGCCCCAATCCCAAGCACAAATGTTGAATATAGTCTCAAACATACTTATTTCCTTCATTCCCAAGGTGAGATTCATTTTCACTTAATCACTAATGATATTTCTCAGCCTGTGACTGAGGGATTCCAGATCACATATGCAAACAATATCTCATGTATTAGTAATAGTGAACTGTAAATAGAATCATTATTAGAAGAAGTAGAATTTTCTTTTAAATTCTTGTTTGATTTGGGCATTGGTAACAAAATCCACCCCACTAAAGAATTAAATAATTCCTTAACTATCCTACAATTATTATGCAACCATCCCTGTTAGTTGAAATAAATTCTTTTAGCAAAATTTTGGCCACGTTTGCAAAAATGCAATACTGTACTTATTTTACACACTTTCTCATAGATTTCTGGATTATTTTGTCCATTTCACAGGCAAAGGAAATAGGGAACAGAAAAGTTAATCAAAAACCTCAAGTTGCACATTCTGTTAACAGTGAAACCAAAAATACTCTTTATTGAGAATGAGGTGCATGTGTTTCCCAGGAAATCTATTGATATAATCACCTTAGGATGCTCTACTTGTCTTAGAGAAGAAGGCAGGACATTTTCTCAGGCAGCAAGTTCTTGCTTATTTCAGAGCATCTCTAAATCTGTGTAATATAGGTAATAGGAATAGTGAGAGAGGAGTTAATATAATGCACCTGACATTCCTGAATGCATAACTCTGGCTTCTTTCCGGTAAGATCACTTATGCCCTCAAGTCTGACTTTCTTGAAAACACAAGCTTAGTCATGAAGAGCTTTGCCTTTTCTTGAGACTATACTTATGTAACATTATTGAGCAGAAAACATTTTCAATGCTGTTATATCACTAGCTCAGCTGGACTACCCACACCACAATTAACCGCATTAATCATTTGCTTTCCTATTAAAGTCATTCTGTACAAAAGATGCAAATTTCAGTTAGCCCTACTTTTTCTTTCCAATAGCCTGTAACATCTATGAAACAGAAGGGTCCAGTGGCAGAGAACACTGAGTTTGGTAGAACAAATACTGGGAGACTGCAAACACTGTAACATAGATTCAAGTAGAAGAGATTGTCACTGGGTGCTGCTGTCACTGGGTCCTGCTGTCACTGAGTCACAAGAATGAGCCTGAGCAGGGATCAGCAGGGTTTATCTCCATGCTATAACTCAAATGTAGACTAAGAATGTTCATCTTGGTAAACTGAGGACCAATGTCTGGGATTAGGACACAGAGCCTTTTCTGACACAGTTCTTCTTTGGCAGTTCCTTATCTATTAATGAGGAAATTTGAGGACAAAATAAAAGCAGTTGGCTCAAAAAACCCAGGAAAGAGATTCTGCTCTTGAAATCCAATGTATGTGATCCTCCTCATAAGAGAATATTTAGAAAGTCTGGTCCTATCTAAGTGCTGCCTGGTTGTTGTTCATACAGCGAATGAAGCAATGACACTAGTAATTATAGTCTTCATGGAGGCAATCTGGTGACTTCCCAGTTCAGCTTCAATTGACTAAGACAGGAGGGTAAAAAGGACTTTCCAGGACCATCAAGAATGAACTAGCCTAGCTGCATGTGAGAGTCTGAACGATTATTCATGTAAACGTTCTCAGGCAGAATAGTGGTTCTGCTTTCTTACTTGAAACCTTGCCTAGTTAAATATATAAGAAAACAGCAAATCCCACCTGAATCACATTTTATTCCAGCCTATATGCATTGCCAAGATGTAAAGAGATAACTATGTGTAAAATTTTTGCACAGAGCCTTGAACTAACCAAGATGCAAAGGGAAAGGAAGATGAAAGAATTTTAAATGGTGTGGCTGGTCCAATAATGGCCAAAACAAAATTTCCTTTCCAATGTCAACAACTCAAACTTAGTCTTCTCCCATGCAAATATCACTTGGAGTGTGAGCCTCACACTTGAATGTTACTTTCAGCAGATTTCAAGTAGGTGAGGGAAGTAATTAAAGGGGAGCAAGTTCACTTATGTTTGATCTTGAATGCAGCAGGGTAAGGAGGCCTCAAAGAGCAGAGGTCTCTTTTTTTGAGTTATGATGAGATAGGATGGAGTAAACTATGAGACCAAGGGCAGAAGAGGTTGGTCAATGGGAGCCCTGCCAGCATGCAGGTGAACCCAGGCATGTCAGGTAGATCATTGGCCCCACAATGTACATGTGCATGAGGAGACCTTGAGAACACTTAGAGGAAAGAAGGAATCACAAGTACAAAAGTAAGATTGAATTTGAAGCCAGTAGGGGCAATCCAACATCACAGAAATTAAAGGAATCAGGCACCACATAATTTTACCTAATTATGCTTTGCTGTTGTATCAATAGACTGTTAAAAACTCAATTCAGAACCTACACTTCTTGTCAAGAGTCATAAATTCATAGCTGGGAATCAGACTACCTATAGAAACAATGCTTCCAGCTACTAATTGAAAGGCAGAAAAGAACAGAATCAATATAGAGAGTTCTGAGGGCAGGCAAAAATTACACGATTGAAGTATATAACATCTTCCCCCGCCCTGATCACCCTATACACACATTAGCTTACATAAATTAACATCAGTCTCCACTTACTTTGGAACAAGAAGTTACATAAAAATCATGATAGAGAAAGCCAATGTGTTGGTATAAGTGCCTTTAGAAATTTTGAATGTATTAATAGTCTCCCTTCACTGTACTTTGTAACTGCTTCTTACAAAAACCTTCCATGGGATGACATATCAGTGGGGATCCTGAAATATTCAAGAGAAGCCAAAAAAAGAAAAAAAAGAGAGAGAGAGAAAGAAGCAAAAGCAAATTCTATACAAACAAACAATTGCATGGATAGTGTTAATAGAGAGAAAAACATAAGGTGAGAACAAAAAGGATTATACAATTATAATGGTGCCTAAGGTCAAAGCCATAAGAAATTGTAACCTTTATTAGTCATGCTACTTCAGGATGCTCTGCTAAAAAGAATGCTTCAGGCACTGGGGATTTAGCTTAGTGGCACAGCGCTTGCCTGGCAAGTGCGAGGTCATGAGTTTGATTCCCGGTTCTGGGAAAAAAACCAAAAACCAAAAAACAAAACAAAACAAAAAGAACACTTTGTACCTACTGAATTTTTTTAAATCACAAATTGTAATAGCCACACTAAAAATATACCTACTTTAGTCCTTCCCACTTGTAACATTGATCATACGTTATCATAATTGCATGTTTTAAAGTCTCTTTGCTGCTAGGTACTGTTTGATCAGGTCAGGTTCCTTGGTGCTTTTGTTCACCAATATATTCCTGACCTCTAGAAATTTGCTTGACAATGTAAACGCTAAATAAATATTCTGAGGTGGGGTAGAGAGGGAGGGAGGAAGAATAGAGGGAATGATGGAAGGAAGGATAAAAGGAAGGAAAGAAAGAAGGAAGGAAAGAAGAAAGAGAGGAAGGAAGGAGGGAAAGGAGAGAGGAAGGGAAGGAAGGAGGAGGCAGGCAGGAAGATGTGAAAGAAGGAAAGGAGAAAAAAAGGAATGGCATGGAATTTCAGGGAATAATCCAAGTACTTAACATCCAAAAAAAATTAACTTAGTCTAAGTATAGAAAGTTGTAAGTAATTTGAGAGCACTTCTACCATTGATCTCCCCAGAGTTATGGATATATACAAGAATGTAATTTAGTTACTAGAATTAAAAGTACATTTAGGGGATGCCAACTTACCATGGATAAGATTTAAATTCTGGGAAAGCTATAGTAAATGAATTAACTGAATATCTAACTGAAATGAAGATCCAATAATCATAAATGGGTATTTTGGTATTTACCCTTTTCACGTCTTTTGTACAACTGCAGAGTTGAGTTCTTATAAAGGAATAAATTGGGGCTGGGGATTCAGCTCAGCGGCAAAGCGCCTGCCTGGCAAGGGCAAGGTCGTGAGTTCGGTTCCCGGTACCGGAGAAAAACCAAAAAAAAGGAATAAATTGATTTTAACAATACAGAAGCTCTTGGTAGGCAATAACTTACATATCGAATCTAGGGCAATCAGTGTTATGGTAAAATCTGTTGATTCGGCACACTTGAGGCTTAATTCTAATAATCCCAGAAACCAAATAGATTGCAGTTTCTTCAGTATAAAATGAAAGTAGTGGGTCAGGTTAATTTTAAGTCATTGGAGTAATATTTTTATTTTATGACTAAGGTTTTTAAACTAATGAAAGGCTCAGAAAAATAACAGTAAATCGTATACACTTTTGTCATACAGAATTTTATAGTTCCCTGTGGCTTTTAAGAGAGACAGTAAAGTTCAGTATTTAAAACATAACGAAACAGTTAAACAAAGGTTTCAGCAATATATTCAATGCTCAGTTTTATAATATAGTGTCAATTTGATTTTTTGTACTTGTAAGTTTGTTTGAAAAAAAGAAAACTACTCAAGTGAGCTGGGAATCTTAGCACTGGGCAATAGAAGTAGGTATGTGAGGTGTGGCTTCAGAAAGCCAAAGCCAATACTTACCTGGCAGGGGAGATGCCATGGTCACAGAAAGCCAAAGCCTATTGCAAGGTGGCCAGTGGGTACAGATAGTCATGCACGGTGAGCCATGATACACAGCAATGTGCAGACATAGTTACACCCTAACTTATGTGATTCTCACCCAAATCCTGCAAAGTGGAAATTCTTATTCTTGTTTTAAAGAAAAGAAAATTGAGTCTAAGAGAGCTTCAGTAAACTGACCATGGTTCCACTGCCAATAAACGATGAGACCAGGCCTTGAAACCACACTGCTCAGCCCCTCTCCTTGTGCTCTGCGCTCCTCCCTGCTCACTCACATTCTCCAGCTGAAAGAAAAAGAAAGAAGGCCAAAGGAATGGGATCCAGATCATTACACGAAGTCCTAGAACCACTGGCAGGCACTGCACAAGTCATCTAGGCATAGTAGACGTCAGGGCTCACAATGGAACCCCTGTCAATTGTCCCCTCACATGTATGTCCGTAACTGCTGTTTGAAATGTCACCGAGTCATCACAGCAAAGGAAAACAGAGCTCTATGAAATGCTCTGTCATAGAAGCTGTGCATAGTCAACTACTCACAATTCATAGATCAAAACTGGTAACATGATACCCCTAACCACAGAGTGCCAAGAATCAATCGATTAGAGAAGAGGGGAAGCAGACATGTTTGGGAAATAACCCTAATGATAGCTTTAACCAGAGGAGCTGTACGGTGGCATGGGAGGGATAGATTAGAGCAAGAATCTTAAATGAGGACAACTCACTAGGAAGCTACTGCACCTACCTAATGAATCAAACAACAGAAGCTAATTTGAACCTTGCATATATATTATTTAAAAACCAACAGCAACAGTAATAATTGTTCAGAATATAGACTTAGGGTCTTACTGCCTGTGCTTTGGAGTGGACTGCTCTCATCACGCCACCTCTGGTGTGCCACTGCTGAGGAACTAATTTTCAGTTCAAGGAGTGTTGACAAATTCATATAACTATGAAATACCACCACAGCCAAAATGTGAAACATTTCCATCATCTCTGATGCTTCTCTGTTCCCCTTCAAATTTCTACTTCTGGCCTTAGCAACAACTGATCTGCTTTTTATCACTATAAAATTGGTTTTTCTTGTCAAGAATTTCATACAAATGGCATCATACAATATGTATTTTTAAATGTCTCGCTTCATTCACTCAGCATATCGTTCTCGAAATGCATGAACGTTGTTGCCCAAGTCAGTAGTTTCTCTGCTTTATTGCTGAGTCCGATTCCATTATTTAGGGCACCATAATTATTTATCTGTTATTGTGCTGATGAACATTTGGGTTGTTTTCAGTTTGGGACTGTTATGAGTAAAGTTAATTCAACCAAATATTTTTGTGGACAAGATATATACTTCTTTTGGATAAATACCTAGGCTGCTACAATTGCTATCTGGTAAGTGTATACTTACCTTTCTAAGAATTTTTTTTGTTTTCCAAAGTGATGTCATTCTACAGTCCCAGTTACTTCAAACACTTAGCATTGTTAGGCTTTTTAACTTTATCCATTCTAATGGTTATAATTGTATCTCAGAATTGACCCTGTCCTTTGGCTGTACATTTGTCATAATATTGTGACCACTGGAAAGGATATCACATCTCTCCAATTACAATAGTTTCAAGAATGATGGAAAAAACAAAGTACTATATAGTGCTCTTTGGTCAACCCTATATTTTTCTAATCATTGAAAAACAGAGGCTATTCTTGCAGTCCTGCAATACATTTCCCTCGCTCCTGTTAAATATTTAAACCATTGACTTTTCTTGTTCAAGCATTGACTTTCCTTCATCAGACTTGTTAATTTTCCATATTCTAGGAAAGTATACCAGTTTAGCCTAATTGTGTACTTGATTGGCGTGGGAAGCAGCCCGGGGACTGGTGGAGCACATATCTGGATATATCTGCATAGATCATGAACACATAATCTTGGATACCGTGTATGGTGCTGGCCCCTTCCTCTATGATGCTGCTCCCCTACTCTGCTTTCCAGTGGCCATTAGCTAAGCAGCTTTGCTCTCCTGTGCTCTTCTACTATGATGCTTCTGCCAGTCAGTTATAGACTGAATGCCCTGAAACCATAAGCCAAATCAAATTTTTCTAATCATTGAAATTATAAGTGTCACTGGTATCGTGTGCCAGCAACAGGAAAGTGACTAATAAGGTATGTTTGGGTTTTTTTTTTTTCTTTTGAACTAAGTAAGCTCAGTTACAGAATTTTCACAACAAAAAACTATTTCAGAAGGAAATGAAGAGACACACCACATAATCCTTTTAGATTATAGCAAGATTTTCTGAGGAAGATCTGAACTATACTACTTCAGGTGGAGAAGAAAGCAATCTGAAGTTATACATCTATAAAGTGTGTTTTTATCTGGTCACTAACTTGACACTTTGAATTGTTCTACATGAAGCTATTGTTGTTAAAGGATCACTTTCTCAGTTGCAGATGGTGACTTACCTCCAATAGGAAAACATGCACGTGTGCACACAAACACAGGCTCTTGCACACACTCAGCTCATTTACTAGGGTTTAGGTATATGCTGTGCAGTCCTTCACTTAAACATCTGGAGAAGGGGCTAAAACTAAACAGTATAGTAAGCATAAGCTAATTCACATATTATTTAATAACAAAGAGCAGCCATATAAATAAAAAATCCACTATATTGTACAGCATAAATTCTGGTAACTCTTGTCTTTCAATTTGTATACACACTCCTTCTTAATGGCTTAGAAAAATGCAAGTAATTTCCAAAAGATTCCATGATACAAAATTGAAAAAGTCAGAGTAAGGAATTTCCTTCACTCAAAAAGTACCTCTTGTACAATCTCTACAATCTCTGACTTTCTAACAGTTAATTTGATAAATTAATTTTTATTTTCAATCAAACATTACAGAAAGTCTGGTGCTGCTCTTTACATTCTAGGAGAACTCATGGGCCTGGTCCTCCTATATTCAAGAATATATGGGATGCAAAAGACTAATAAAGAAGATACCAGAACAATTTTATTTTGGAGGACTTCTTATGAATTTATATTTCCCAGACTGGCCCCCATTTACAGTTTTAGGTCAGATGACTCATCTTGAATTAAATGATCTTCTCATATCTCCTACCTGACATTCCACATAGCCCAGATCCCATCATAGCTTGGCTCATATATCCTGGAAATTTAGCCCAAATTCAAGCTTGGTTTGTGAACCTTGGCACAGTATTCTGCCGGTCAGATCCAAGATCCCTCCAGCCTGAAGCATGCAGTCCCTTCCCTCTGGAGAACCCAAAGGGCTGCCTTTACTATGTTTGTGTTGGTTGGCCTTCCCAAGACCAGGTTGACGTCTCCTTCCCCAAAGTCCCATGTCTACCACTCCATGATATTCATCACCACACTCAAAAGGGAAAATAAAAATCTTGACATAGAGTAAATATAAAGATGTCTATAGCTTTTTTCAAAATAGCTGGTTTAGTCCTGGACTCCCTCCCATACCAGTCCTCCTACCCCACCTCCCATTAGCATCCTTGAGTACAGTTTGGCCATCTTTGACCTCTCCTGAGCACCATTTTGGCCAGTCTTTTTTTCCCCATGTGTCCCATAGCACTTTATGAAAGTCTACAAAAAGTATGGTAATCTAAAAAGTGTATCACCCCTATTTTGGTTATTCTTGCAATTAAGGTAAAATGGTTTTCTATGTAGTATCTTATCATGCATGAAGAATTAGAGTCAAAGAAATCTCAGAGTGTAAGGCTAATTTTCTTCAAAATCTAACCTGCTATCTCCTCAAATTAACAAGTACATTTAGAAGAACTGCAGTTGTGATATTGTAATTGCATTAAATCTCAAAATAACTTTCTAAAAGACATTACTCTAAAATCCATGGAAATTAAGCAAATGAAGACACTCAATAAAATTTGTGGGAGGGGAGGAGAGTGTCAGAATTCTCATGTTTTTATGAAAAGCATGAAAAAGGTATACTAAGTGAAGCATTTTTGCCCTAATATGGTATTCAGTGGATGGACCATGAAACTTTCTTTAAAAAGTAAAAAAGAATAAATATTAAGGGTGAAAATTCAAACTGCAACATTTGTTTTCCTAGAGAAAAACAGTTTTCTATCTCACAGCAAGTGCTAAAATGCTATATGGAATATGGCGTTAAATATTCCAAAAGCAAATTTTTTTTCATTCATGTTTAGTTTGTCTAAAATCCTGTATTTCAAAAATGAGTTAACATAAAGTATTTACCTATTAAATTTCACAAATATTAAAGACAAATCTGATGTGGATGGTAAGATAGAGATAAGTAAATCTCATCTATGATTAATATGAGTTAAAAGTGGTAATTTCCAAAGAGTAACTGTCACGCATTTTGACCTAAATAAACAAATATCAGACATTAGGTCCAATAAAATAATCCAAAAATATTCAAAAATGTGGCTACAAGGTTAGTCACCATAACAACATAATTTAGAAAGAAGATATGAAGAAAATACAGGTCAGTTTGGTTTATAAATGAAAATACAGTGGCAGATCAGTGCGCAACGGAAGTACATAAAGCCCTCACTCCAAACATCCATTTTCATTCACACATTTTCACAGCCATGCAGGGGCTGAGCATTCAGGTTTATTAAGAAGGCCTGACGGAAAACTGCATGTGCAAGCACCGCATTGTCTCACTAGTGTAAAGCCTGAAAGAGTTAATAAAAACTCAGAGGT
Organism: Chinchilla lanigera; assembly: GCF_000276665.1. NCBI lineage: Eukaryota > Metazoa > Chordata > Mammalia > Rodentia > Chinchillidae > Chinchilla > Chinchilla lanigera. The sequence continues at coordinate 11,654,084 of NW_004955417.1, read as the reverse complement.
ATGATAGACACTGTGAAATGATAGGAAAATGCTCAAGGGTAAAGGGTAACTGGGGTGTGGGAAAAGAGAAGGGAAAGAAGGAGAAATTTTGTATGTATGTATATACAGGAGAGTTAACATAGTTGGTCTACTATCTTCTATTTCTTTGCTGAAAGAAACTGTCAGTGAGTCCTTGATTGATCAATATTGCATGTCTCTACCTGTTTTCATGAGAAACCACTTTGAAGATATCGATATGTAGTACAACAAGCATTGTTAATTTCCTACCACTTTGTTTGTAACTCTGTATTGTCTGGACTGTTCTTTTGCTACTTTGTAAAAGGTTGTCTGTCTGTTAATGTCTTCCTCCTTTTATTTTTAAAATAAAACAAAAGAAGGCCTGATGGTAGCATGGTGGTCTGGGATGATGCAAGATCATACAAAAGGACAATAAAAGGTAGAGGTTTTGGATCAATGAGAAAAAATCCTCTACATTAGCATCACACCGGTTCCAAATCTCTGAAACTTCAATATGCCTGGTTGGCTCCATGGAGCCTTTGACCACTGGAAATGCTGGTGGACAGTCACAATAAGGAAAGCATTTAGACCTTCACACAAAAAGAACTGTGCAGCACTGAATTTATGATAAGCAGGTGACCCTTCATTCCATTCTGCCTGAGGCATCCTAGTTATTCCTGTAGCCTGGGTGTAAATAGTTAATATGCACCTCCTTTTATCCTCAAAAATATAAGTTATATAGTCACTCTAATGAACTATATATTTTAATTAAATAAATTTCAATTATCTTGATTAAATAATGTTTTGGCACAATGGAATAGGCTACAGAGTAGTAAGTGAAATACTTTAACATAATCCATTACAATGTTTGCTAAGGGCATTATCCATTATATTGTGCTGTTTTTTGTTTCTTTCTCTTTTGTTTTGTTCTTCAGAACTGGTAATAAGCATTTCTCTCTTATCTCAGCCACAATGTGAATGTGTTTCTCCTGAATATCTGTTATATTTTTGTCTCTTGTACTCCAAACTGCAGATTTTTCCTATTTCCCAGTTTACATTCAGCTGTTGCAAAATTCTTGGAGCCAGATGTATGATTTGCCTTCAGTCTATCAAGAGATAAATGATTGTCTCCAGTTTATCATTTGACTTCTCTAAAGTATAAATACTTACTTTTTATTGCTAGGTTTAAAATGGAAGAAATAGCATTCCAACCCCCAACCACTAAGCAATAGTGTATTTTTGTTCTCCAAAAGATACATGTTAATAGCAAGAATATGATAGGTGCCACCTATAAATCACATCTGTCACTTCAAACACTGCCATGTTATACCTGTGCTGCATCATTGACACACCCTCAGAGTTCCAACAAAAATGGGACCCCAGAGCTATTTTCTGATCATGAGTTGCTGAATGTATCTCTGTAACTTCTATCTTCCACCTATCACTGGATTTATATTTTGGTTCTTATAGATAGCTGTCATTCTGAATGGCACTGGTGACTTAGTCTCTGATTAGTCTAAAGACATGACATAATTTTTTCTCCAATTATTAAATGACAGTAGAAGCAACTATTTGGCAGAGTTCCAGGCTAGAAAAGCAAGCCTAGCATTGACTTTTGCCACTTACAACATTGTTTGGCAAAAGTAAGGTCATGAAATCACCAGAAAACAGATACTTTAGGAAACATATTCTGATATTTTATTTTCTTCCTGGTGTCTCCTGGGACTGAGCATCAACATTTTTCAGTTGTAAAAATGTATTTTTTTAGAGACATTACCATGCTATCTTTGCAACTTTTCTATAAATCTGAAACTATTCTGAAGTAAGTTTAGTTTAAAACAAGAGTACCATCTTTTAAAAAAAATAATGCTCTGTGTGCTAGCTTATAGGGTTGCTAACCAAATATTTACAGTTCTCTGGACTCCAGGCTCTGGCTGAGATCATACTTCCTGAACTCCTGTAGTTGGCAAGGCCACGTGACCACCACTGGCCAATGAAGTAGGCCGGAAGTATTTCCTTGCATAGCAGTTATTTGTTACACTTATAAGATGCCATTTTTCTTCTGCCACGTTGATACAGAATGTTCCACCACTATGTGCTTCAGTAATGATAAAGGAGCAAAAGAAAGCCCCAGCTAACTACCAGGCAATATGTATATGAATAAAATATAAACCTTAATTTTTCAAGCTACTGATATTTGAAGACTGCTCTTTCCCAAAATATAAGCAATCAATATGCTAAGACTTTGGCCAGAATGACGATGTCTAACTTTATTTATGTGTACTCTGTGTGTGTGTTTTATTTAAATGGACCCTGATGCATTATTTAGTATGTGTTTCTTTTTGTCCAGAAATACTTCAGATTAACATCTTTTAGTCTAGGGCAATTAATCAGTTTCCTTTCATCAAATGATACAATTGATGTAATAAATTATACAGTCCCACAAGAACTATGTACACCTCTAGGAAGTATATTAAACTTTGTAATATGCATTTTGTGCATAAACTGTATAAATCTCCATTTTATTTTGCTTACTTGATTTTTACCTTGTTTCATTTTTCTAATTTATTTACAAATTTCTCCATTATGCTATAATTTTTTTAAAATTTCTCCACTGAGAAACAAACTGATGCAAGTGTTGTATGTATATAATTCATTTTAGCTATTTAATTTTAAATGGATTTTACATTAATATATCAAAATAAAATTTCATTGTTTAATATGTGTGAAGAACAGTTTTCCCCCTTTTAATGCTGTTACAGATCCTCCACTTAAGATCTTTGCCCTTCATATTCCAGAAAAGCAACCCACTGGTGACTGATTAGCCCTACAGTTAACTAGATAGTGTGCTGTGGGTGTTGTGTCAGTCAGAGCCTTTAGTAACAAGGCACAGCAGTGAATTCTGGACTGAGTTAATAAGAAAAGGAATTCATTAAGAAGATTATGCATAACTTGCAGAATCAATAGAAGATCTTGCAGCTATGTAAAAATCCTTCATCTAGATCCTTGCTCCATGAGAACACAGCTTCAACTGATTGGACCTGAGTCATAAGAGAAGGTTCTTATTCTTCACTCCTTCAGTACTAGCTCTTAACTCAAATTTGGACAAATTTTGACTGATATGTTTTGGAACTATGTTCCACTTCAAAGAAACTTGCAAAAGCAAAACTCTGCACTTTCAGCTTCTGTATTAAAGGACAGTCTGTTCCACATCAAGACACAGAGCATAGGAAGCTAAATAGTCTCTTGACATTTTACTAAGTGTTTAGATGCTGAACAGAATGAGCAAAGAGCCAAAATAAATGACAAGTGTCTATTTTAGGTGATGAAGTCCAATACATAAGTTCAAGAGATCATTATAGCATGCACTCACATGTGGCTTTTCAATCTACCACATGACCAAGTATCCACAACCCAGTTACACATCCCTATGAACCTGGGTCATTTTCACTATCTGAAATGGAAGATCCACTCCTCCACTTTATACACATTTTCAAGTTCTGTCCTCACTAACGACTGCACAGAAAAATGACAATAGGAAGTGAAATAGCCTCTTTTCACCACAAAAACAATACGGAGTAGTATCTCCATCTGCATATTAGGTGAAGTAGCAGTGATCTTCGTGAGCAGAGATAGCCCCAGAGTTGGTATCATGTCCTGTTGCCCACATACGTGAGTAATTTCCACTGTGAGTCTATCTACCCTGGAGTCAAAATGTCAGGAAAAAAAAAAACTAAAGTCAGAAATCAGCACTGTTACTCAGTCTCAATGTGCACCCAAATATACATTCATTTAATTTTTACCACCTATGAAAGCAATCAGAAATCCCCAATGTACTTCCAGATCTCAAATTCTGTAATCCAGTAAATTCTAATCTAAAACAATTAGACAGGTATTGTCTTGCTAGACAATACCTCCTGACCTAAGTGTGGTCTTAGCACACGGCAGAGAGTTAACACATGTTGACTGAATGAATGACAATGAAAGGATGAATAGACAAATGGTGAATGAATGAATGTTTGATTCTTCATTGAATGAAATATAACCAGGCCAAGGAGCAACACTCCACTGAATTTCCTCTGATTATCTTTTACCTTTTCAGTTGATCCATAGGTTCTCCCCATCCTCCAGAATAAGACGATCACCAAGAACTCCTTAGTTAAGATGTTCTGATTGTTCATTTTTTTATCTACTTTATCGGGATGTGTTTCAGAAACCATACCATTTACCCACTTAACGTGTACAACTTAATGATTTTTTTAGTATATTCCTAGATAGAAACCACTGTTGCAATCTGACTTTGGAACATTTTTATTATGCCCACAGCCCAAAATTATTAATAATCACTCTCCATTCTGCCTCCTAACACTCATCCTTAAACAACTACTACTTTACTTTCAGTCTCAAGAAATTTGCCTCTTCTAGACATGTCATGTGAATAAAATCACAACATATATGTTCTTTGTAACTGAATTCTTTCACTTAGTATAATGTTTTAAGGGCTATTTGTGTCATTCTTTTCTATAGCCAAATAATATCTCATTGTAAAAATATACAAGTTTTAGTTTATTCATTCATCAGATGATCATTTTTTCACTACCTTTTTTTATTTTTCTAGTGGCTTCTCCAGGAACTTCAGATCTTACTAACTTAATTCCAGTAATACATAGAAATGTTGCTCTTATATACTCCTATTTCTACTTTCTCTTTTGTGATATTATTATTATTATCATATTTTAAGTCTAGGCATGATCTTCCCCACACTCTTTCAGTTAAAGTCTGTTCTTTGGGTAGAACTTGGAACTCTTTTTTCCTATGGTCTTTTCTCCTGCTAAACAATACTTCTGCACCACTACTATAAAACGTGGTGCTGGATTAGTGACTTACTTCTTTCTTATGATATGCCTGACTCATAACCAAGGTGTTATGCCTGACTCATAACCAAGGCTAGCACAACAGCAGCCTCTGGTCTTCTCAGCTTACCTTTCCCAGCATGTAAGCTTTACCTTACAAGCAAAACTGGCAAAGAACAATCAGGGCCCCGGTGTTCTTGGGCGGCCATGCTTGAAAGCACTTCGGCCCTATGCATAAAGGATGGCCAGAAGAAATAAATCTTACTCTTTTTCTGGGAATAGAGGCTCTGCAGCATGGAGCTGGGAGAGGAAATAAGAAATGCCAGTGGCCTACTTCTCCCAGGCAGGTATATAGCCCTCAACAGGAAGCTGGGGACAGAGGAAACCCTGTGTTTTTGGCTATACCCACTTGGAGTGCAGAATCCATCATGCTGAACTGAGAACAATTTGTGGCTCAAATGCCACAGATTCCTGTTGTTCTTACTGATATAGGGTAGATTTTCTTAGATAAAATGCACTTTATTTATACTTCCAGTATAAATGTACTTTGTCCAAGTACCTTTCTAAAGATTTTAATTTTCCTTTTTTAGTAACTTTACCAGTTATGAATGTTTCATTGAGCAGAATGTCAACAAAGCTAGCACATCGCTCCACTGTTCCAGAATTCAACTCTCAGTCATCCTGAATAGCTTTGAAATTTGAAATCTTGCATTAATAATTCATAAAATTTATATTACCAAATCTTCTTAAAACTAAGCTATGCCATCATCCCACCTGCTTTATTCTCATACTGTTTACTCTATCAAAGAAGCACGTTGAAAGAATCAGAAAAATCAGTATGTTGACTTTTACACAGCATCCTAGGAACCACTGGCTAGCTGACTTATCATATGAATAGCTCTTAGGATGCACACAACCTATCTTATTTCATGCAAGCCCAAAAATTCAGGTGCAGTTTTCTTCCAATTTTTTGTCTCATGTTTAATTTTTTTGGTTTTTTTTTTGGTTTTTTTTTTGTTTTTTTTTGTTTGTTTGTTTGTTTGTTTTGAGTACCAGGAATCGAACTCACGACCTTGCGCTTGCCAGGCAGGCACTGTGCTGCTGAGCTAAATCCCCAGCCCCTCATGTTTAATTTTAAATACACTTGCAATGTCGTGCATTGCTCTGAGTTTTTTCCTGAGTAAGCACTGGATAAACATGTGCTCCACACATATACCCAGAGAGGTGATGTCACCGGTAATGTGACATCAACCCTAACACTTTGCACCACATCCATTGTGAAGCAGCTTTCAAGTCTTGGCCAATTACTTGATATTGCAATGTGCTTCCTGAATACTTGACAAAATCCAGGGCTGCCAACAGTTTAAACATGTCTCTGGTAATGCTTTTATTATCCTCTATGCTTTGCTTGTTTTTAGAAACAGAAGAGTAAACATGGTTCTACTTTAATGCAGTTATTCAAGGCCCTACCTAACTCACGCATCTGCAAATTTAATGAATACATGCTATCCAACCTTATTTAGCCATGACTAAATTTGTAATACTGTGCCAGAAAAGAACTGTCTCCAACAGAATTATAGTTGATCGCCCCTGCCCTTTCATTGATAGAAACACTAGTGATAGATCCAAACAAATAATATTTTAACAGGTTGTACACTCTGTTGCAGTTGCTTGATTTAAAATCAATTTTCAGACTGAATAAATCTATGAGACAATTGTGGGCCTTACCCCAAATTTAAGGGTTCCAACCTGTAGCTGGTCCAAGGAAGGCTCTTTCAAATATTATAATCTAGACATGACTTTGTGTTTAGAAATGGCTAAGAATGTTGGTTTCTCTTTGCAGTGCTCCACTCCCACCCACAGACCCAGATGAGAATGAGATAATAATCAATTTAATCTAGAGAAAAAGAAATACAATCCATTTTGAATGATTCAGGTAGATTACAGCTCATATACAGACTTACTTTTGAGCTAATCCAACATATTATTATTAATATTCTAGAATACTGTGGTGAATAAGATTCTGGGATTGTATATGGAGTCAGTGCAAAAAAACATTGCACCATTAGAAAGGTGCATAGGGTCTTTAAGAGACAAAAGAGGCAGAACCTGTGTCACCCACTTGCAACAGCGTATGAGATGTCCAGATCCAATGGCTCCAATGTTGCTTTTCAGGTATATGGCGCTGTGCTGAATGACACTGGCGGTCCTCCTAAGAGCACATTCCTTCAAAAATACAAAGTGTACAATGTCCATGTCCCACTGCTCTTAAATTCTCTTACTGGAATCATGCTTAATTCAACAATTTTCTTTACACTTTTGTGAATGCTGTCAGAAAATTGTTCTTTTAAATTCTACAACAAATGTTTTCAATATTAAGAGTACCCACAGGAAAAGAAAGAATCATTTTTCACTGAACTGATTTCAGGTTATATACACAACATATAAGGAACTTATAGGACTCAATAAAAACAAAACAAAACTTAATTTTGAAACAGGTAAAAATATCTTGGGAAATGTCCGAAGACTCACAGATGGCCACAGGTTTACAAAAAGAGGTTTTGCATAACTAATCTCCAGTGAAATGCAAATCAAACCAGGGTAAGAGATCACCTTACACCCGTTAGCATGGGCAGTATTAGAAAACAAAAGGTAGGGAGCGTTGGCCGGGAGACAGACTAAAGGGAACCCAGGGACACTGTTGGTAAGAATGTAAATTGATAGAACCATTATGAAAAACAGTATGGAGGTTCCTCAAAAAATGGAGCTACACTGTGACCCATCTATCTCACTTTTGGGTTTATATCCAAAGGAATTAAAATTAGGGTCTATATGAAATATTTGCGCTCTTATTTTCTTTGAATCATTATTCTCTTGAAAACAACCTAAATGTCCATCAAGAACGTGTGGTATTTACGTGCAATGCAATATTATTCTGTGTTTAAAATGAAGGAGATCCTGCCACTAGTGATGACAGAGATGGACCTGGACAAGAGTTTGCTAGATAAATTATGCCAGGCACAGGAAGACAAATTGTCTATATGATCGCTCTTGTATGTAAAATCTAAAATTCAAGGAAGCAGGGAGTAGAGTGGTGGTTACTAGGGATCAAAGAGAGGGAGAAGTGGAGAGACGTTGGTCATGAGATACGAAGACTGAGTAATACAAGACGAATAAGTTTTGGAGACCTAATATAGAAGACGGTAAATATAGGCAGCGATCTCGTACTGCATATTTGAACTACGCTAAGCTGGTGGTTCCTAAGTACTCTCACACCCAGAGGGATAAAAAGGTAACCACACGAAGTGATGGATATGTTAATTACCTTGATTGTGGCAATTATTCACAAGATACACACGTGCCAAATCAAACTGCATACCTTAAATAGATATCATTTTTAAAAATTAAAAAAGAATTAAGCAATAGCAGGAGACAGGGATATTAGCACACCATCTTTATACAAAGTGGTCAATTTGAGTCAGAATTTTTACACATTTAGAAGAATCTGCAAATGAGTGTCACTTTCTAAACTCCCAAAGCACATAAACAACCATGCCTCCTAACAATATTTTTGGTTCCTTTCTGTTGTCTCATATAAAATTACTTCTTTATTTTTCTTACAGTTCAAGTGTTTCAGTGACAAAAAAAAACATTTTGAGACCAAAATATTAATGTCTGTAGCTATTCTCACATAAAAGCAGCTTATAATACATAAGGGGCTACATCTTTACTTTCTTGAGACTTAGAGTTTGTTGATTCTTTTAGTCTCAGCAGCTTTCTACTTTAATTGCAGTTGAAATCAGTGCTACTCATATTGTGGTCCCTTATCCAGAGCCAGTCCATTGATCATTAGTGAGCTGCAAAATATATTAAAATGGAGAAGAAGAGCTTATAAACACTTCTTGCAGCTTGACAAAGCAACTTTGTGACTACTAAATCCAATAATCACAAATTTGGAATTGATTTTTGTTTGTTTTTATTTTGCACTTCATTTTATACTGATTTAGTTTAATGTACTTGGTAGTAACACCAGTCTGTGATAGATTGCAAATAAACAAAATCAGTACTGCACCACAGAGAGTTCAGAAAAACTGAGCACTAGTCTATGCCCTCTCCTACCTTTCCACCTATTTTTGTATGAAGACTAATGAATAATAAATGTTAATTTTCCTACTTACATTTCCTATAAAATATAGTTCTATATTTGTGTTAAACTTTATATTTCTATGCAACAAATTACCATAAGATCATCTTTTTTTTTTTTTTATCTTTTTGAGACAGAGTAAGATCATCATTTTGAAACACTACCCATTTACTAGTTCATCAATCTGTAGGTCACAGGTCTATTATGGTGTGGCTGGATTCTTTGTGCAGGGTTTTATACGGCCAACTTCAAAGTGGTAGCTGGTCTCAGTACTTGTCTTGTAGTAAAAGTCTGCACCCCAGCGCATTCTTCTTATTAGCAGAGTTTAGTTCCTTGCAGTGGTAAGAGCTCCCCATTTCCTTTCTATCAACCAGTGTCAACTGTCAGCTTGTAGACAGGGCCACAATTTTGTTTGCCGCTTGAACCTTGGTCTTTAAGCTAATGACAGTGTGGACTGCTTCTCCTCCTTCAAACCTCTGATCTCCTTTTCTGTGACCAGCCAGATACAAGTGCCTTTGGGGCGAGGTCCAACCTATGTAGATAATCTCCCTACCTTAACGTCAGATGTGCCTTCAAACAAAACCCATTCACCGCGTGAAGCCCACCATCTTCATTGTCCCCTCTGTCACATCACACACATCACATCTGCCTGTGCTGAGTCAGGCAGAGGGAATCCTGCAGGTCATCTCAGAAATCCGCCTCCCATGTGCTCCGCTGAACTTCATATCTGATTTTGGCTGTCGTTTTCTTTGGATTCTGGCCAATAAAGACTTCTGGCTATTGAATAACATTCTGCCCATAAGCCTACCCCTTATTTGGAGGGAGCCTCGCTTTGTGTAAAATAGATTAAGACTGTTTAATAATTTCAATGATCAAAATTATATTCACTAAATACCACATTTAAAAAAATAGCAACTGTGCCTGTGCACTATATATATCACGGATGTTTAGTTTCAAGGTCTCAAATGTCACAGGGAACAAGAAAAATAAAATTACTTTCTTTAAAAATTAATTTTTGGACATTTAAATATTTTTAAAGTATGCCATTAAGAATTATTTGAAATGAATGGCTATGGTTCCTAACTTATTATAAGTTCATCCTTTTATAATGTAAACTAGTGAAAGTGTATGGACCTTATAACCTAACTGATAAAGCATTCCAGTCAGAGATGTATTACAGATAATTTCAGTAATGCTTTTCTTTCCTGTAAGCATAATTTACGTCCCTAAAAAGCTGGAATCGAAGGAAGTTAATTTTTGGAGATAGAGTTGGAAGATGTAGTAATAGCAACACTGTTTAAATCAAATATCATTCGCGGTCTCTGTGAACATTTTAGGGTTCAGGATGAAACAGGACAGCAAAAGTGTATGATCCCTTGATAAGTATAATTTGCAACAAGTTGGCAAACTGGTAGGAATTAAAGCCAAAAATAGCAGCTTTTCTGTGTAATTTTTTTTTGCAATGACTTTATAGCTCCACGTCCCAGCTTGCATTACTCATTTTGTAAAATGAAGAGAAAAATATATTTTTAAAAAACTTATTTTAAGTAAATTACTCCAGTAAATTGACCAGTTTAAAGAAAATATTCCATGGGCTGGAATATTGGCACTTTGAGGGTCTATATGGGAAAAAGAAAAGCAAGTATCTCTGACACTGAGAATAACAAAGCCAAGCATAAAGCAATACTTGCAGTCAGTGAGGTAGCCTCTGTTTAGTAATTTACTGAAACTGACAGTACCTAAAGTGGTACTTTGCTTCTGAATTCTGATTTAATTCTACCAATATTTTCACCATCTTCCATGTTGACATTGCTATGTCAAATGTATCTTAAGTATTGAAACTAGAAATCTCAAGAAGGACTGACCCCAAACATAAAATAAGCAGCTGATGGCAGAATACAGTATGCCTTAAAGACTCTGCTTTATTGTAAGGAAATACAGGTGTTTGAAGCCAGAGTAAGATGGAGTCAACTGTTTCCATTAGATAAGCTCAAAGCCTTGATCCCTGACTAATTCCGGGATTATGAGGCTGCTCCAAACTTGAGAAGATCAAAAGGTGAGTGCTATGCCTATCACTTCCGTTCTCTGACTGTGTATCAGCTCGCTGTGCATCTGTGGATGACTGTCCCCAGAAACTTGAGTTGACTTTTGGCCAGTGGGTGAGCTAAGCACTGGCAAATACCCAGAAATTATATTCTGATAATCTCTCACTTACCCTACTGATGGAGAGGAGCTTCCTCACTCTGAGTAGAAGGAGATTGCAGAACACCTGACTCTTGACATTAGAGAGGTGAGACTGACAGGAGTTCATTATGCACATATATTCCCAATTTGTGAAGGGGAGGATGCCACATGCCATGAAAGGCCACATGGTGGGGTTGGGGTGGTGGCATCTGCTCTCAGGAATAAACTAAACAACCGGGGATGGGGGGAAACAACCAGGGATTGGGAGATGGAAGCTTTGCAGTATCAAGTGCTCCCCAGTTCTTGTGGGGGGTGTGATTGATTTGTTTGAATTTCACAGACTGGCAAGGGAATGAAGACCTTTGGGTTGAGAACTAGGTTGAGTGCCCCTGGCCTACCTAATGAGGGAATTTGTGAAGTGGGAACCTTTTCTAATTAGTGTGTCTGATAGCTGATCAGAGTAGGAGAACTCACAGGTAGGTCTTCGATGTCACATGAGGTTCAAAGATGTCAAAGAAACACTTGAAATATTTGGTCTTACACAGCTTGAGAGAGGAAACAGTAAACAAATCAGGACTTCACACCAACTCTGTAAGGACAAGGAGCAAATCCAAGTGTCAGCCTCTGCAAAATTTCTCTTCAAATATCAGTAATAACAATAATAATAACAGCAGTAGCAATTGCAGAACCTTCTCTGAAAGGTCTAGGGGGAAGGAAATTCTCTAACACTGCCCTTCCTGACAACTCTTGATCATGAGTCTCATAATGATATTTATCCGCATATTTGTATTATTCACTTCTTGCCTGGATAATTCCCCGCTCCACCCGGAGGCAAGACCAGACTACTCCAGGAGGTGACCTGGTGCATGTTCATACTGCTTTCTGCTTACTTCCCTCCTGGCACCCACACTGTCGTTTCTATGATGGGATGTGTCTGTTTTTCTCCAGAAAAGTACTATTGAACTTTTATTTACATGAAGTGATTCATTTCCACCTTTTTGTCCCCCTCCCCGGTAGCTTAGAAAACGCCAAAAAACTCAAAGTACCTCATGCTGATGCTGAATCATCTTTAGATGTTCTTGGAGTACGACCCTGATTCACCCAAGTGCCTGTCACAGGAAGAGCTGCCCTCCATCATGGGAGACCCTACATGCAGTTGCCTTGCCCACACCTGGGTACCACCACCAGGGGAAAATGGAGTGTGTGAGAGAGAGAGAGGAGTTGGGAAAAGTGACAGAGGAACAGGAGCAGAGAGAAATGTGCCAGATTCAAGTAGATTCCAGGAAGCAGTGCCAGCAATAACATGTGTCACTCCTGATGACATTAGGAGCCAAATTCTGGACTTCACGGCCAGCCACCAGGGGAAGTTTTTGCTGGTACAGTCACTGCATAAACTCCCATTTGGTCTTTTTGTACCCCCTGCCCTGCAGGCATCCTGTAAATGTTCTTGACTTTATTTCACAAGATTTCTGAGCCTGCACGTCCTCCCTGTGCAGCAAGTGCCGGCAGGACTGAGGTCACAGCAACACTCACTGCTGGGGTTTTGAGGAAGGTGATGGGAAGCAGCTGTTCTGCTTTTGGTTACTGAAAATCACCTGCTGCCTTAGTGAGGCGAAAAACCGACCACTCCAGACTAATTCAGCCATCCTGCTTTTATGCTACCCTTGTCCATTTATTTATTTGCCCCAAAACTATTTCCAGAACGCTATTTCACAGGGATCTTCTACCACTGCTGCTTGGGTCCTACCTGGATCTGCTCGGGAGAAGAGGAGGACAAGAATGTTGGAAGCACAGGTGCACTAAAGCCATCCCAAGTCCCCTTACCTCAGCTCAAGTGCTGAGTAAAACAGAACATAAACTTTCAAATATCTAAAGGTTTTATGTAGAAATAATGGGTCACTCATGCTGAAGTTGCTGAAGTTTCACATCACCAGCCCAAAACTAATTTTTATCTGATCTTCTCAGAGAGAGTGGGGGAGAGAGAAAGAAAGAGACAGAGACAGAGAGACAGACAGAAAGACAGAGACAGAGACAGACAGAAAGACAGAGACAGAGACAGACAGACAGAGAGAGAGAAAGAGAGAGAACAACTGTACCCAGCAGGGTAAGGGAGTCCCCTCTACTTTAACTTTATAAGGAAAGTAACTTTGAAACCACTAATCTGCTTTTGTTCCTTGTTTTCATTTTCTTCAGCCCTTTTTGGTCTATAAAACTACCTCCTCTGCTCACCTAGTTGACACACTTATTTTATTTTATAGGATGAGGTGTTGGCAGCTTCTAGAGTCACAAATAAAAGCCAATTCAATATTGAAATGGATGTTATAACTTTGTCTTTTGACATATTGAACCCTGTGAATGTTACCTTCAAATACCCATGAGATCTGCTTTGGCCCTATTCTTCAAGTATACTGATCTAAGATTGACATTAATTTCCAGGGTACGTGGATCAGATTTTTTTCTAGTAAACGTACTATTTTAAAAATCTGACTTATATAGGCAGACAATTGGATTCCTCAAATTAAGCTGAGGAGAAATTTTTTCCTAAAATGCTAAGAAATAGATACTGATTGCAATCCACATTTTTAAAAAAGCAGTGTCTTCAGTGATAGGAAAGAAAATGAATGGTTTTATTCTTCTGACCCTTATTGTTATAAATGTTTGGTCACAGATATCTATTATAGTAAATATTTTCTTACATATATTTATTATAATAAATGTGCATTCAGCTTGATGAAGATCCTAATTTTCAAACATTAACCTCAGAAATAAAAATTAGAATTACCAAACTCATAAATCCTTTGGGGAAAATAGTGGAGAATAAGAAAGCCTGTGATATATATATGTGTATATATATATGTATATATATGCATACATAGAGAGAGAGAGAGAAAGGAGAGAAAGCAATTCAAAAGAGTAAAAGACTTGTTTTTAATTCTTTTTGTAAACTAAATAAAAAAGCTTTCCCCAAAAGCAGCTAGACAGTTTATTGTTGAAGTGATCATGTGTTAAATACACTAAATATCCCAGATGGCTCAGAGATCAATGAAAAAAGGCAAGGGGGTTTTAGCATCTCAATTTTCAATGGGGTGAGGTCATGAAGTTACAAGAATTTAATTTAAACAAACACACACACACACATAGAAGCATTAATCTTTTCAAGCCTATAAAAGATTCTATGTGTTTACCTTTTTTAATAAACAGCATAGGCTTTTATGTTAAGGCAGGAGACTATAAACCATTGTTCTCACTTAAGAAACAGGTAGAAAGGTTGTGTTCTTTTGTTAGTATCAGTGCCATGGTGGAGAATAGTGCAGAGAAAGTAGAAATCATCCCCATCATTTGAAGACCGCCCTTTTCTCTGGCTAGTAACCTAAAGAAGTAATAAAAATGTTAGCCAGTTTCCCTGACTTCTAAATAAGATCTCTAACTGGCCAACACGTTGTCAACATTATAAAACCAGGAGAAGAGAAACAAGCTGGGCTGCCTGGATTTCTGACCTATAGAAATGTGAGTTGATAAATGGCTTTTATATGAAGCAGCTAAGTTTGTAGGAATTTGTTGTACAATAAAAGAAAAAGTAAAGCGGGCGATCAAACACTGATTCTCTATTTTTAACTGAGATTTTAAGTGGGTCAATTGGGTCATTCCTCCTCCTTGCCCTATGTCACTTGCAGTATTTCTAGTCCCACCTTTTATCTCCTTTTCTGTACCTCTATTTGCTACAATCCATATTGTTTTCTGGTTATGACTGGGCTCCATCCACTGGGTTATTATATCTTGATCTTTGGACCTACCTCATGTGAAACTTTATCTGGTACCATGCCTGTCTATATCCTCGAAGCTCCTGAAACCTCCCTCTCAGTTCACCTCAACAAAGAAGGAATGACCTATGTATATTTTGATACAGTTTATTTAGCTTAGTTCAACCCAAAAAGCTGCCTTCCTAGAAAAAAAAGTTGGGTATGGAAAACGTCCCAGAAGGAAATCAGTCAAAACTGGAACTCACATACACAGGAAAAAAAAAAAAAAAAGACAGTTGTCAATCTTGGGAGGTGTGGAGTATGGGCACGTCCCTGGGTCACACTGGCAGGATCTTAAGGAAACCCGGCTTTCAGAGGCAAGGCGGTGAGATTGTTTCTATTATGGAGAGTATGAAGCATTGGAGGGACGTCCAACCTCCGTGAACAGTGAGCTTCTTGAGGGCAAGTCTGTCTCATTCACCTTCCGTAACACTAGTCACATTTTAAGTTCTCATTAAATACTCCAGCGAATTAATGGAGATGTAATTTATTCACTCAGCAATTTTAAATACTCACCTGGGGTTTGGAAGCAGAGCGTTAGTACATATTTGCAGTGCAGGAAGCTTGTATTCATCTTAGGGAGTAAGCATGAGTGTAACAGAACTTGATTCTTGTTATTTCTTTCCCTCCCCATTCACCTTCCTCCCTCTGGGGATCCTCGTTCCCCATTTACATTATTATTGTTACTATTTTTTGTTCATGTTTTTGACATATAATGCTTACATTCATTGTAGGTCCTTCCAACAGAGTAGGCAAGCCTAGGTCTAAAGCCACAAATGTTTTGTTTTTGTTTTTGTTTTTCTTTTGTCTTTTTGAGACAGAGTTTCGCTATGCAGTTCAGGCTGGCCTTGAGCTCACTTTGTAGCCCAGGCTGGTCTCGAACTTGCAGCAATCCTCCTGTCTCAACCTCCCGAGTGCTGGAATTACAGGCTGCACCATCATGCCAGGCTAAAGCCATAAATTAACACTAAAGAAGAAATCTTACGGAATTGCATCCTACATGGTCTCATGGACAAATTGTTAATTGTGGGGCAAGTGAAATAGTTTCCGGCTGTAGTCTTTTAAGAGTCCCCTTGTTTGTGATATATACTAAAATAATTGTGAGTGGAATTATACCATATCTGGGCTTTGGTTTATTTTTTTTATTTTTTTATTTTTTTTGGTTTTTCTCCGGTACCGGGAACCAAACTCACGACCTTGCGCTTGCCAGGCAGGCACTTTTGCCGCTGAGCTAAATCCCCAGCCCCTGGGCTTTAGTTTAAAACACCCCAAAAAAGGGGGTGAAAAAGAGGAATTGAGAATTTCCGAGGAGGTTGACTAGCAAAGACGGTGATAGCTGCAGGGAAGCTTGTTACAAAATTCCCTCTGCTTTCCAATTTGTTTGAAAATAACCGTGATGAAAGTTTGAAAGAGGGAAGAAATTTGAGAATGAATTGACAGTTGCAACTACTCATCAATTACTTTTCAGCGGCATTCTTCATCACACAATTAGAGTCCACTACAAATCCTTTGCTGGACTATGGACTGCATCTGTTTCTGTCTTTGGAGTTTTCATCCTTCTGTTGATCAAATGTGACTACATGGTAACTCCATGTGGGGCACTAATACCTTATATAAAAAAAAAAAAGATAAGATCCTAATTTTGCAATAAAATATAATATAATTAGTATAATTAGTTTGCAACTCACATAGGATCAGATTCACTGAATAGCTGTAAAACCCATGGACACAATGTGCCCTGCTTTAACATCCTAAAAAAAACACACACCATTATTACCCTATCGCATCATTACGTAAAGCAGGGCATGTGGTCAACCTGACTCCGTCAAAAAAAGGTTAGTTTGCTTTGGAGGTAGAGGTGGGATGAGGCAGTGCCCTCCCAGTCAGAGGAGGCACCAGTCAGCCCAAATTAGCCCCTTGACCTAGTCCTGTGATAGCAAACCAACAGAGAAGTTAGTCTCCTTAATGGAAAGCAGATACGTTTCTTGCTTACATGTATTGCAGTTCTGATCTGAAACATTTCCTGCCTCCTAAGTGCTTGGCTCAACTAAGAGGAAGTAAAAGCATAAGGATCCGTAATGTCTCCTGGCATAGTCAGGGTGAAGTGTAAGAGACAAGGTTCCCCGGGAAGTGCCTTTCTCTTCTCACCCTTTCTTACCAACATTCAGGGAGTTCAGGGGAGAGAAAGCAGCTTGGGGACTAATTGAACAAATGTAGTGACCAGGTGAAGAGCACCTTATTCACTGTTTATGACTAATTCTGTTTCTCTGGTGACACTGGACCATAACCTAAGAAGGGTGAATTCTGCTGGGTTTATTAAATGTCAGTACTGTGTTTAGAGGAAACATGCAGCATTTCATGTGCACAGACCCCCCTTTAATGTAATGAAAGGGGAAAATAATACCACATTAAGGACAGGATTTCAGAAAAATGATATAGAAGAGGCTAATTTAGTAAACATCTGGCCCCAATATCTTGAGACTAAATCACAGTGTAGTAGATAGGGTTTGGGACTGCATGGAATAAAGATCCAAGATTTAATCTAGTGTGAAAGTCACTTAACTTCCTTGAGCTCCAGATTCCTGACCTCAAAATGGGGGAATACTTCAGCCCAGAGTAGTTGTGCTGGTTACATCTGACATTCATGTGCGTGGGCATAGCATGATTTATTGTACTGAATGAATCACACATGAATTTTTCAAGCCAAAGTTCAAGTGTGTGAAAACTTAAATTTATCTTTTTCTGTGATTGAATTTAGACTGTTCCTTAAACTCTCATTTCTTCCAGTGACAGAAATTAAAATTAGTCAGTTCCAGGTAGAATCAGATTGCTTCAATATATGCTAAGTCAACAATGTTGGATGCTGTCCGTTTTGACTATGTCAGTGCAAAGCTTCTTTGTTTGGGTGGTATGAGACATGAGAAATATCATAGCAAATAGGAACAGCGCCCATCCCATCCATATCAAAGACAAAGATAGGCCAACCCCTGCTCCCAAGCAGCTGCAGCGTGGGTACATGACTGATGTTGGCCAAGAAAACAGTCCTACCCAGGTCACTGAATCAGTAGTGAGTAGGAAGTGAGGGGCCCTGAAGAATTTATTCTGGCAGTGACAGCGGCAGTAGCATCCAAAGCACTATTCTGGAAGCGGTGAAGGTTAACTGCGCTGATGTTCTGTGTCCATTTCTTACTGTGGTGATGCCAAGAATAGTGTCATCATCATCTAACCAGATGCTTCCTGTGCTGTGGTTTTGGATGAAGATGGTCCAACCCTTTTTTGGAGCCCATTGATTCTAAGGATGTCCTGGTATCCTTCCTGAAAATTCCTTCTCGGATGATGTTAATCAGAATTGGTTTCTTTGTTTGTAACTAAGAATTCTGACAAGATCAGTAAAGTATTTCCTCCATAATTCTCTCTCAAAGGGTGGTGGGGAGAAGCCTGCAAAATTCTGGGGACTTTACATAGCAGCATCTCATTAGAGACATTTCCTGAGCTTGGTGATGACTTGTTCCACACTGGCATCTCCTTAATGTATACTGCTCTGTCCATTCCTTAGTCGCCCTCCCTTCACTATGCTGGTCCCTCATAGTGACTTATTCTCATCTGTCACCTGGTTCTATACAGCTAACATGGTGTCTCCATCCTTCAAGTCTCTTAGCATCAATCTTAGGTCTAGACAAGGTCAATCACATGAAAGAATTTTCCACTTTTCCACCTCCTGAGGCAAGTGGGGTGTCTGTGGCCTGCCTTAGGTCTGCTTGCCTTGGCAGGCGAAACTGCTGCCTTCATGTGCCTTACTCAGAGGGGCACAAGGAACTCTGCAGAGCTACTATCTCCCACACTCCCCAACAAGAAGTAGGACAAAGGACTCGTACATCTCCAAGTCAGTCTGGGGATGCTCTGGCCATTTCCTGTAATTTAGGCCGGGGTCAGAGTGGGGAAGGCCACAGAGCATATTCTTCATGACATTCTTGTGTTCTCCATTTCTTACTGACTCTCAGATTGGAGGATCTTATGCTTCTTTGAAAAGAAAGCAAAAAGTGGCCTGGACATATATAATCTTCCACATTACATTTCTTTTTACACTAGGAATATATATTTAAATTTATTCACAGAACTACTTTTAAAAATCAAATCAATTGTTAAAACATAACCTTATTAAAAATATGAAATTAAAACGGTAACTTCTGTCTCACCCCATCATCCTCCCCAGGAACACCTTTTAAAAATTTTAGTTATTTTTCTATAATAAAATATTATTATCTATTGATTATTAATATATTAGCTTCCTCTTATTAAAGGTATATATTTAGATCTATTATATTTCTTTCCTCATCTGTCCACCTTTCCTGAAAGCCCCATTAAGATACATCAAATACTTAAAAATGTAACATGGAAGGAGGACAGTAATTTGATGGCCAAGCAACTTATTGCCAGAACATAGAGACAGTGGCAACGTATTTATGTAGCTTAAAGGAGAATTACAGTTGGTAAAATCTGAGCACAAGTATTTTTAACAGATTATTAAAAGAGAATATAGATAAAATTTACGCATTCATAAAATTACACAAACTGAGGAGGGTCAAGGGAAGATGTGAGGTAAGCATAGGAGGAAAAGCCTGTCAAAGTATTTTCTATAGAGAACATTCCAAATCCATACATATCTGACTTTGTTTACCAGAAAAAAATAGTGTAACATAAAAATACTTTTGAATAATTCAAGGCTAACTACCAGCTGTATTAAAAGAGGATTAATATTCCCCAAATGTTTACAGAGAAACATTTTTAAAGTTATATTACATATAGAAAAGAAAAAAATACAGAAAACAAGGAAGGGTAGCTAAAGTAAGTACATAAAAATAACATAAAAAGATTATAAAAGAACAAGCACAACAGTTTAACAATAAACATAATTGGTTTAAAATTCCTTATTGAAATTCAAAGACTCACATTTGCCTTTAAAAATACAATAGAATTCTATATTGTTTATAACTTCTTTGTAATCAAACAGGCCCACTTTTAAAGCTAGGCTCTGGCACACACTGGCTGGGTCATTCAGGCACTTCTCTGAAACACCTGTGCAACTTCATCTCATCATTTACATGATGAAAATGAAAGGTCCACTTCATAGAGCTACTCAAGGATTAAATGAGATCAAGTAAATCTTTGCACTCCCTATTGCACAATGTCAATGCATTTTCACATGGAAAGGAGCCCAGTCTAAGATTCAAAAGCAATTGGTTCTTTCTTTGTAACTCTCAAAGAACAAAAAGGAAGTTGAATTCATAACTTTAAATACAACTTCTTAAAATTCCTGTGTTCTCATAATCCATAGCATCTTGAATCCCCACCCAAGACCTTCACAGTATATACTTTTGCCAAACTGTTGATAATATTGTACCCTCTTGTTTGCTTATTCCTTCCTCATTAATCTCTAAACCATCCAGTCTTGACTTCCTTTACCCACTTTTTCTGATTCTGGATTTATAAATGATAAGGACCTGGCCACAAATTCGTATCTTTTCTTAGAAGGAAGATGAAGAAAGTAGCTACACTGCCTAAGGCAGAGAGAAAGGAACAATGATGTAAAATATGAATTATGGTTTAGCAAATTTGTCTCCATCTCCTATATGTGACATGCCTTACACATAACAGTCAGTTAATACCATTTCCTTTCTCAGTGATCCCCAGCACTTCACAAATGCTTGGCCTTTGTATTCAGCGTATCGTCCATTATTAAAATTACTTCTTTAAATTTTAAACACTAAATTTCTTGGCATTCTTTTCCCAGCTGTGCCAAATTAGCAATCTAAAACTGGGCACTGATTCACAGGGAAGGGGTTGCTGTTTTAAAGCAATTATCTTATAATTCAGATAAAATTTAAAACCCATGTTATGATATGAATAATCACCTCCTAGAGTCTCTATCCCCTGCTTGAATTTTTTCACTGCATTTTCTTAAAGCAAGGCACACCTGCATCCTTACCATCCCCCTAAGGGCACCAAAATGAAACTAGACCCCACAGAAGACCCCCTGGGTTGTTCCAATCTTTCTAAAAGTAAAATTTTTTCTCCTGACATTTTAGAAGTGTTATTAAAACTCACTGGATTCTTGGGATTTGGAGAGGGAAGAAAAGAAACGACTGAAACCTTGATTTTCCTCCCCTGGATATCATGTTTGTTTGGACATATGGGTGTGGTGTGCTTTTCTGGCAATGACTGTGCAAATCCAGCCCTCGGTGTCCACAGAACACAGCACAGCCATGTCTAGGTTGCTGGGACAAGGAGTATTGCTTTTCTTTCTGCAAGTCATTCACACACAGCTGCTGGACTCCGGTGTCAGCACTGAGTAGATTTGCTCTTTCCTTCAGATCTTAAAGTATATACTCATGTGTCTGACAACGAAAAACAGGGACAGAAATGAGTTAAACTTTATTTTTCTCCCTCTCATCCTGTAATCCTTTCTGCCTTATATGTTAGTGGAAGGTCTTCTTAGATAATTTGGAAGTTTGAGGTTGCATCTCTCTCATATATTATGGCCCTTCATGTAGACGCATGACCTGCATTATATTAAATATTTTCTTCTGTTGAAATGACTTTTAATATTTTCTCTCCCTCATTGACCATAACCTGTTATGTATTTTTTTTCTGGTTCAGTCATATACAAGGGGTGATGGAAAAATATAATGAATATTTCATAGACAACCCACTCAGGACCCCTCTTGTCTCTCAGGAGATATTCCTAGTCCCCACTCCTATTCCCCATTCCTATTTCCCAATAAAATTTTCTACTCAACCTCCTTTGAAAAAAAATTTATTACAGTGAAAGACCATAGCTATGTACCCACCTCAAACAACTGCCCTCACTTCAAACACACTCATCCCATCATTCTTGCCACTTTCTGAAGCAGTTCTGGAAATCTTTTGTGAGCATCGTGATTAAAAAAAAATGGTGAATGTTGCTGCTGGGTACCATCCAAGAGAAAGGTAAGCTTGTAAAACCATTACGGCATATCCTCATCCTCCTTGTTCACAGGATCTGGCACCGTGCAACTCTGGCTCTTCCCCAAAGTCAAAATGACCATGAAAGGTAAACATTTTTAATTGATTCAGGACATCAAGACAACCACAACAGCATAATTAAGACACTCAGAAAAGAGGACTTCCAGAACTGCTTCAGAAAGTGGCAAGAACAATGGGATAAGTGTGTGCTGGAAGCAAGCGGAAATATTTTGACGGATACTAATGGCAATATGTCTTTTACTGTAATAAAATTTTATTTAAGTACACACCTTATTTGTATAAAATGCTACATACAATGAACCATTTGTAATTCATGCATTCATCAGGTTATTTCCTATCTCTCTGCCTCTGCACATGCTGTTCCCTCTACTTCAAGTTCCTTTTTCTCATTTCATTTAGCTATTGCCTACCTGTGCCTCAAAGCCCAAGCTAAGTACCACCTCCTTCTAGAAATCACTGTCCCATCATCTTTCCAATGCAACCTTTTCACAGCACTGTCATTCTTCAAATCAACATTTGGTGAGTATATAACTTCTAATTTCCTTAATCCTCGCGATGATCTTATAATGTAAGAACTATCATTTACAATCATTTTATAGACAAGAAAAAGCATAGAAACATTAAGGAACTTGCCCATGTCATGCTGTTCATGGGTAGTGAGGTCAAAATTTAAGTTGGTCTGATGTCAAAACTTGTCTTCTTCAGTGCTAGATTATTCTACCTTTTTGAATAGTGAAAGTGTATTTACTGGTATATATTAATTATCGGTATACATTAGTCTGAAATTTCCTTGAGCTCAGAGCTAACATCTTATCCATGTTTGTAACTTTCATGCACGCAAGCAAAGTCCCTGTCACTGATTGAGTGTTCAGGAAAATTATGTTGAATAAATAAGAGTGGGGGTCTCTGCTCTGTTAATTTCCATATTCAGTTGACATCAGAATGCCTCTTTGCTCAGTGAAATTAAGCTCAGTTTCACCAGTTCAGACCATACCATATGTCAGTGAGGAAAAGCAGGAGGAACCTGAAGCAACTGATAGATTGACAGCTCCGAGTAGGGTGAGCAGCATAAACAGTATGTAAGGGCACAGGGATGCCAGTCTCCAGGCACAAAGTAGTTTGTGCAGCTGGGAGTCAGTGGCAGCCAGCCCACTAATTCCACATGGAAAGCAATCATCAATAGAGCAACACAGACCAACGGCAGGAGAAAGATAAACTGTGAAACCAAACTGATTGAAGGAAATCCAAGTAAGGCCAAATAAAGCACAAATTGCCAAAGATGAAATGAAAGGTAGTGTCTTCTTCCATACTGGTGCTGTTCCAGGACTGTAGGATGTGCCTAAGCATCAATATGCATTAATTAAAACTACCTATGTTTAGAACTTAGTAGTGACTCCCAGAGCAACACAGAAAATTTGTTCATAGAAATTGTGTCCATGAAAGAAAGAACTATACTCTTGGAAGAAGGATGCAGAGGTGCACCTAAGCAATTTTGGACACTAAGCTCACTGTGTGAGCCAGGTTTCTATTGCTACAATAAAAACACCTGAGACTGGATAACTCATTTCTAATTCAGGTTTATTTAGATCATGGTTTTGGAAGCTGGGGAAGCCCAAAAGTGTAGCAATAGCGACGTCTCAGCTTTGGATGGACAGCCTCTTGCTGCACTGTGACATGACAAGACAGACCAAGTATGCCGGAGAGATAAGAGTGAGGGTCTGTGTTCTGTTAGTTTCCATGTCCAGTTTGTTTCTTTGCTCAGTATAATTAATGTGATAAATTATGTCACCTTTATGACAAATCGATGCTATCAATAACCCATTAACCCATGAATGGTTCATCCATTCATAACCAAACCACCTCCAAATGGTTCCACCTTACCCTACCTCTCAGTATCTCACAATGGAGATTAACTTTCAACATGCGTTTTGGTGGGAATATTCAAATCCTGGCACTCACTTAAAGCATGAAGGAAGCCGTTAATAAATGCAATTGTGTGGCATAATTAGTCAGGGTAACATACTGGCAGTCCAAATGAAATGACCAATGAGGGATTTGCATGAGAAAAATATGATTGTGAGTGAAATCCCTGATAGTGGGAAAAGAAGGCTAAACATTTGCTAGCATTTTAAAAACAGGACTGAAAGGGGGCTATATGTCTTCTCTGTAGCTGGAATAGTCATAGGAATTTCACACAAGATAATAGGAGCTATTTAGTAGGTCAGAATTAAAGCAAGAAGGGTTTCTGATAATGTGAATATATATTTAGGTTTTCATACAGAAAAGAAAACATGAAACTATTAGCCATAAACATTAGATGCAGCATGAGAACAGTGTAGGAAATTAGAAGGCTACTTCTGTCTTTATTTTAAAGAGAAAAAACAATAAAAACAATGAAAAACAATAAAAAAAAACTCTCATTCAGAACCACAGAAGTGGAGCACTGAGAGAAAAGTCAACAATTCAAGGTGAGGAAAAAGTGAAAAATAAAGGTACTGACTTAGGTGCTTGTGGAAGTCCCCTTTCTGTTACTGTAACAAATATCTGAAATAAGCCAACTTATGAGAGAGGTGGTTTATTTTGACTCATAGCTGTGAAGGTTCCTGCCTATGGTCATGTGGTCAAGCAGGAGCACATGGTGGAGGAAGCCTGTCTATCTTGTAATCAGGTCTAAACAGCAGAGAGGAAGGGACTGGAGCCATTATCTCCTTTTAGGGCAGCTCCTGGTGACTTCCACGCCTCCCAGTAGGCTCCACATCTTGTGGTTCCCACCATCTTCTGACAGTGTCACAGGTTTGCAACCCAGTCTTCGACACATAACCTTTGGGGGACATTCTAGGTCAATTATGGCTTAGGTGTAGGATGTCCCATCAAAATCTCATGTACTCAGAAGTGGAGCTTCTAGGTGACTGGATCATGGGGCCACAATATTAGTGGGTTGATCCATTCATGAATTCATAGCCAAGTGTTAGAAGAGGCATGTTAGTGGGGGAGTTCTTTGGAAGGTTCATCTCCTTCCCTGGCTCCTCTATTTGCTCTCTGCTTCCTGGTTGCCAAGGAGTGAGCATCTTTCCTCTGTCATGCCCTTCCATGTTTTTTCCTTAGAGCCAGTTGATCATGGACTGAAACCATGAGCAAAAAATAAACCTCTCTTCCTTAAGGAGTGGGTGTCATGTATTTTGTCCCAACAATGGGGAAGCTGACTAACCTATCTAGGAGTATCAATATTTAGGATTTAATGAAAGTTTGAAAATTATGTCACAACTGGTAAAAGATATGAAACTGTGGTTTCAAACTGTTTGAAAAGAGATAGTATAAAAAATAAAGTTGTCCCCCAAGGAGGTGAAAGAAAGTAACACTTATCCCTATAGACCAGTAATTCTTCATCTTGGCTATAGGCTCAAATCCTATGGAAATGTCTTTACTCATACCAGTGTCTCAGGCCCAGACCCAGATATCATGAATTTCATGATGAAATTCACCATGAGTGTTGTTAAGAAGTTCTTCCAGAGGGAATCCAATACATCACTATTGCTATAACTCAAACTATTGCTATAACCCCATGTGCCACTCGATGGTCAGAAGGAATTTCAGCTATATTTTCTGGGAAAGGTGAAAAGTGACTGTCTGAAATTAAAAATTTAGTCTAAACTCAATGAAAATTCAATTAAACAGGATTTACTTATATAAACCCATGTGAAATGTTGCATAACATTAGAATACTCTGTTAAAGAAGTACTAATCAATAAAAATAAGAATGAATTTGAAATTTTAAAATATATGAAATTTTTAAAACTGAGAAATTATGTAGGGCTATCTTAGGAACTAGCAAATATTGTCAGAATGTAAAGAAATCTTGAATGAAGTAAAGGAATATACTCAGAGAACGTGAATTATGGTTTCCTAACAGAATCTTTGCCTTGGTCATTGTCAACTTGGTGGCCTGGCATGAATGTTGAATCCATAAATTTGTGCTGAATAAAAAATGTCTAAATCAGTATAAGCAAGAGATGGAAAATCAGGCTCCAGTGATGGAAATTAAAGCAAAGAACTGGAAATTAATACTGGGCCCCACCTACCGAGTGTCACCATATGACAAAACAAATCAGTACATCTCCATAGCTCTTTGTCAGACCACCTGGACTCAAAGATCACCTGGATTTCCCTCAAGTTAAAAAGAGAAGTCAAAAGCCTCCAATAACAAAGTGCAGTATACCAGATGCCCCTAATGGAATTCACAGACAGACAGACTAAAGATGCAGAAATGAGAGCTAAGACACCAAATGTAGGTGTAAGTAAATGCAGCGCACAGGTGCACTAAAATGTAAGCTCCCTGAGAGCATCCAGTTTGTCCATCTTGTTCTCTACCTCTTCCACAATACCCAGGACAGCGCCTGACTCATAATGAATGCTGACTGGATTGGGAAGATGTGGAATGCCAGATTTTTAGATAGATCTGAACTAGGCACTGATCTAGGAGGTGTTGTAGAGAAAATAGTCAAAAATAAAACACGTCCAAAAGTGCAAAGTATTCACAAGTCACCAACATGGAGTAACTATATGACAGATGTCTTATAAGGGGATTTTTCATCAGCTTATCTTGGTCACACCATATGTACTTAAGGGCTCTAGGGAATAGTTCACATAAAATATTAGCTCGGAGCTGAGTGTGGTGACATGGAATTAATTCATACAGTCAAAACATTTTAAAGCTTTGCAATACTTGCCAAGTTATTTTTTCCCCTCTCAGCCACAGGTATGTGCTTTCTACAGAATGCCAAGAACATTTGAATCCATACTGGTAGTATGAGACCATTCCCTAGGGAACAACTTGATTGTAGTCAAAACTGTCCCCAAATGCCTCTGAGTTCTAGCTCAATCATTTTCTCAACCAGCAAACCTGTTCCCTTTTAAATTGTAACTTCCACTCTCCAAAGAGTAATCATTCAAACATGGTTCTGAATTTACCTATCTTGCTTTGGAAAACTATGGCTTTAATTAGGTTGCCTCATCTCCCTCCATCATGCTCAAATCAAATGTTTCCATAAAAGAATGGAACAAACCAAATCACAGGCCCACATGTCTTGCCAAGAAGTTGGGCCAAGTTTTCTGGAGATTGCTATGTTATTCCTTCCATCTAGCAGCCAACATACTTGCACTGAACACCTGTATTGAACACCATGCTTGTGTTGGGGGATAGAAATGTTAATAAGTCAAGGTGTTCCTCTAGAGTACTTTCTGGTCTAGGGAGACAGACTGGTCCATATCCAAACAGCAAGCTAAAAGACATTTCTTAAATATTTGCTGGAGGCAAGATTGTGTGCTGCACGCATGATCTGTTCTCCTTTACATAATCTCATAGTCTCTCTTACAAACAAGAAAACTGAGGCCTGGAGTCTTAAACTTGAAGATAGCATAGTAACAAAAGCATCCAGATTTGTCATCTTTGGAAGTCTGCTCTCTTACTCCTCTACCTTACTCAAACGCTATATCCGAAAAGGTAAATGGTAGGGAGTGATCAATGCTATATTATTAGCTTGAATAAAGGGCTATGGAGGCAAAGAGGACTCCGTGAAACTGACGTGGAGAGGCAGGGTGTCAAGGAAGGCATCACCGAGGATGTGACATTTGAGCCGGGCCATGTTAAACAGCTGGAGTCAGTCCTGCTGGATTACTAATGTGTTGATTTTTTGACTACACCTCTTGGGTACTTACCAGAGCCACAAAGTGAAGGAAGCAATAATTCTTCTCTGGCCACCAAAACTGCTGAAATGGAGTCACCTGCTATTTCTACACCCTCTGGTTTCACACAGAGCATTTCTCAAATAAGGTTGCAGTGTAGAGGATGTTAGCTTAGGGAGCAGGTGTGGAGGGTGGAGAAGGGTGTGGGCCATGGGTGAAGGGAGGAAGGAATGCTGTAGGTCTTTGGGGTTCCTCTTGCTTGCATGCTAGGATTAGAGATACTCAGATTAGAAAACTGAAAGTAAACAGCTCCAAAGAGAATGTGTAAAAGCATATGGAACAATTTTTGTCTGAGAGTTCTTTAAAAAAGAAAAATGTGAGCATAAGTTTTTGGGTTTTTTTTTAAGGAGAGTTTCTGTTTAATGATTGATGTAAATCCACAGGGTTGCATGGTAGCCCAGTGGGTCTCTCAATGTGCTGTTTCATTTTCCCCATTAGATCCACAGAGATTCCCAGAAATGGAAAAATAGGTTCCATGAAGGAAAATCTGGAAAAATTTTGTGTGATCCACTAAACAAAAGACCCTGGGACATGAATGGAAAATGCCTTAGAGTAAATGGTGGAAATTTTTGTACTAGGTACTCTGAGAATGAAAGAATATAATGGAGTGCTCACATAAAGCTCAAGGAGTCACCAACTGGGGAGGGAAAGGAAAAAAGGGGGGAAACTAAAGCAATGGGATGTTTCTCTGTAAGATGACTGAAAGCCAAATGGTGAAGTAGGAGCAAATAAGTCCCCCGATTGATTTCCTGCTCCATAAACCATTCCCCTCCCTGTGAAGGGTTGTCAGCAGCTGACAAAGTATGCATTTAATATCTGCCACTCTAGTGGGTGTGAGGTAGTCTCTTGTCCCACTTTTACTTGGCATTTTCTTCATCACTGAGAATGAGCATCTCTTCGTATTTGTTGGCCACTCGTGTGTCCTTTTCTGTAGAAAAACAGATGCCTATTTTTTACTGTTGCCCCTTTGCTCATTAATTCTTAGGAGTTCTCTACATATTATAGATAGTAAATCTTTGCAATTTTATGAGTCTTACTGCAAATACTTCTCCTGCACTGTGACTTCATTTTTTCCATCTCTTTTTGAGGTATGTTGAGGAACAGAAATTTTTAATTTTAATGTGGCTAAATTTAGCAATAGTTTGTAATTTATATCTTTGAGTAATAAGAAGGTTTTTAAATTTCAGCTTTAACCCACCTAGAGCTGAGCACACATATAGTGTGAGGTAGAGATCCAACAGTATTTCTCCTGTGGAAGCCAGTTAGTTGTCCCAGCACCAGTAATCTGCAAGGTCAGCTCTGTGGATTTAAGTTTCCAAACAGGCTTGAATCTGCATCTCTTCCATCGATCTAATAATTTTCTATGACTCTAGGGGCTGGGGATTTAGCTCAGTGGCACAGTGCCTGCCTGGCAAA
Organism: Chinchilla lanigera; assembly: GCF_000276665.1. Classification (NCBI taxonomy): domain Eukaryota; kingdom Metazoa; phylum Chordata; class Mammalia; order Rodentia; family Chinchillidae; genus Chinchilla; species Chinchilla lanigera. The sequence continues at coordinate 11,624,925 of NW_004955417.1, read as the reverse complement.
TGCAAGGTTGTGAGTTTGAGTCCCAGTACCAGAAAAAAAAAAAAAAAAAAAGATAATTTTCTATGACTCTGCCCAAAACATATTAATATGATTAACTGTTAGATCTGTAACAGCCTGATACCAGCTGGATTGTCTTCCCTAGTTCTTCAGCACTAAAAAAGATAAAGAATTTTCCTATCTATAACTTATTAATATCTTTCAATATGTTGTCATATTTCCTTTCTAAAGGTTCAACACATCTCTTACTATATTATTGCTAACACCTTATTTTTGTTGTCATTGCAAACAGCATCCTTCAAATATATGTATTTAAGATTTTTTAAAATCATTTTATTTCCTATGTAGCTGATTCTGTCATCTGCAGTAATGGAGTTTTGTTTTGTCCTTTCTAAATTGCTTACATTTTATTTATTTTTCTTCCTTTTTTGTTTTGATTAAGGTAGGCAGTAAGCTTTTGAACAGAAATGTGGACATGTTGTTATTTTGTTTCTGATTTTAAAGGGAATGCTTTGATATTATATAAATGAATATCTTTTGTAGTTCCGTAATTGATACCATTTTTAAAATTCTTAGTTTACTAATCTACTGCGATTTGATTTGGATTTAATTATTGCTTTAATTTTGCATCTGTTAAAATGATTGACTTTCACCTTTAATCTGCTAATATGGTGATTTTCCAATATTGAATAAACTTCTTAAAAAGGAAATTCAGCTAATAATCTGTATTCCACTGGGTTTAATTTGCCAATCATTTTCCTTAGAGTTTTGCATTAATCACTGACATTGCCTATTTTGTCCTTTCTCCTACCATCCTTGACTGGTTTTAATAATGGGCCCAGTAACTCATAAAATAAATTGGGCCAGGTGTTTTCTCTTTTCCTAATTACTGGAAAAGAATTATAGAATCATCAGTTATTTAAATATTTGAAAGTATTTGGAAGAGCTTCTGTAAAAAATCATCTGGCCTTAGTAATCTCTTCATGAGATTTTTAAGCCACTGATTCAATTTCTTTTATGGTAATGGGACTATTCAATTTTTCTTCCTCGCTTGAGTTTGTCTAGAGAAGTTATATTTTTTCCAAGGAATTGTACACTTCATCCAAGCTTTTAACTTATTAGCATAAGTTACATATCCTATTCTCTTATGTTTTTAATTTCTTCTGCATTTGATGTTTCCTCTTTTATTCCCAATAATTTTTGCTTTCTATCTCATATTTTTAAAATCAATCTTACCAGACTTTGGACAACTTTTTATGCCTTCATAAAAATCTAAGTTTAACTATATTAGTTCTGTTTTCTGTTTTATTAGTTTCATTAATTTTTGGTTTTGTTGTTATTATTTTCTTCTTTTTACTTTCTTTGGGTTTATTCTATTTCTTATTTTAATTTTCAATTATTCATTTCTAATATAAATATTTAAGTACTGTTTTGTCTGTAGTCCACAGATTTCGTATGTAATATTATAACTTTTATTCTAAGTATTTTCTAGATTCATTTGCAGTTTCAGTGACCCATAAGTTAATCTTCAAATTTTTATATTTATGGTTGAAATTCCATAATCTTTTTATAATATAATTCTAATGTAATTGCTTTGTGATTAAAAAATAGAGCTTACATGAAAACAATTCTAAAAATTTTGATGAAATTTCAATTCTGGTAACTAGTCAATTTTTATAAATGGACACTTGAAAAAATAATTTTTATCCAATTATTTGGTGCAGGAGTCAATATATCACCTTTATTGATTGTGTTAGGTAAATACTCTTCATCATAAGTAGTTTTTTTTTCTATTTGATTCATCAGTTGCCAAGTATTGTTTTAACATCATTTATGATGATACATTTTTCATTTTATTTGTATAGTTTTTATACTCTTTGAAGTTATATTATTTGCATACATGTTTTGAATTATATTTCCAGAGGAATTCAACCTTTATCAATATATAGTATTTCTTTTTCTTTCTAGCAGTGATTCTTGTCTAATATTAATATAACCACACTAATTTACTTTTCTATTTTCCTAGCATATCTTCTTCCAGCCTTTTATTTTTAATTTTCATACCTTTGTACTTATATTTTATGTAATTCCAGGTTTACTTTTATTTTCTTTCAGACTTTGAAAGTAGTATACTATATTATACTTTTTTCATTTTTATTTTGCATCCAGTAGGCATATGTTTACCACTCAACTGTCTTGTTCTCTAACTGTTCTTTAGATGTTTTTAAAAAAATCATTATTCTCTAGCTTAACTACAATATGACTAGGCATATATGTGTTTATATTTATTCTGTTTGGAATTTAGTGTGATTCTTAAATGTTAAGATTTGTGCCTTTCATCAGTTTGGGGAAGTGTTTCACTATTATTTCTTAGAATACTGCCTTGTTTAACCCTGTATGCCTTCTCCTTCTGTAATTCTGATTGTATGTAAGTTGGACCTTCTCAGTGTATGTTCTATGACTTGCAATTTCTCTTTTATAATTATATAGCTTTGACCTCAGACTTTCAGCTGCTTAAATTCACTTTCTGGCTTGAATCTTTACCTTGAGCTATGCCTTATCTACTTTTAAAACTGAGATTTTCCTTATTTCAATTACATTTTTCAGGTTACAATTTTTTCTGCATATTTTCAGGTCTGCAATCTTTTATCCTTTCATACTTTCCATAGACTTTTATATTTCTTTAAGCTTAAAAAATGTCTTTATCTTCTATTCAATATCAGATAATTTGGATATCTAAGTCTTTGTGTGTGTAATTCTCAGGTGTTTAGGCTAATTATCAGCCATGTTACTAATGATTTTCACATGTGTAATATTTCATTGTTTAGTCTTTTATCTGAAGGGGTTTTTGGAAGCTGAAGTTGAGGTCCAACTGCTGAAAACTACTTTTATCTAGTACATTTTTCCCTGAACCTTAAGTTGAAGTTAAAACAGGCAAGTTTCCCTTGCAATATAGAACTTCTCTTAAATTCACTGTTCACTGAAATTGTAGCTTTTGGAGGTGGATAAAGTCCTGGTTTCAAATGCAGGTCTCTGGTCTAACCCCCTACATTATGTGGATGTTAAGATTTGTTCTATACTCCTATGAGATAATTAAAGCTAATCTCTGGATTGTTAAAATTTTGCAAATTCCCCAAGAATAGTCATAGAATTTTCTGCCAGGATTTATAATTTTGCTTTATGCTGTTGCTGAAAGTGCCATGAATTAGAGTTTTGTCTGAATTTTTAAATAGTACTTTCAGTTATTTTTTAAATTTCTGCCTAAATTAGAACAGTTCCTTTTGAGGTAACAAAGTTCCTTTTTAAGAAAAATTATTTTTATAATTTAAAGATTGAATATGTTTCTGCAAAATTTGGAAATTAAAAAATATACACTGTCATTGAAATTTCATTTCCTATAAATATTCATGTGTTAATATTAGACTGGATCATGTGAAATAACTCTATTGGTCCAAACCAATAACTTTATGAGCTATAACTAAATATTTCTTTCTTACCTTTTTCAATGGCTATTTTGTGTAGCTGAAATTATAATTTTGCTTTTTTTATCTTTATAGAACTATGCCTTCATTACGATTTCCATAAATAGTATATTTATGTGATATTTAGCATAAACATCTTATCTCACTGTCTTTAAAATTTTAACTTTTTTCTTATTATGACTAATGCTATTGTAATCATACCTATACAATGAACTTTCTGAAGTTTTTGTTGTTCTTTATAATGGATAAGTAGAAGTGGTATTGCCCTTCTGGAATATTAAAGTTTGTAACAATTATTACCTATCTGCAAATTACAGTCTCACTTATTAATTTAGTGTTTGGAACATCTCCTAGTTCCCTAATTTGAAGTTTCAATACCTTCATAGAAAACACATTTGATGCTTTAACTGTGAACTACATCATATCTATAATTTGCTCTCATTTCTACACTATCTGTTCTTTATTTAATAGATCTAATACTCACATATTTTGTATGAAGACCAGAAAAATCTCATCCAATTTCCAGTGGAATAGTATTCAAAGTCTCACAAAAGTCAAATTATAAAATCCTATCAAAGTTAATTCCTCAAAGAGGTATGCCAGTTCCTACCAAATGCCTCAACATTTAGTTTCAAGCAAGTGTTCAGATTCCATTTCATTTCCATTAGTGGAAAAATCAATTTTTCCCTCTTTTCCAAGTTTTTTATCTGTTCAGAAATGGCAAAAATAAATCGTACATTCTCCCCCCTTAAATTGTTATAATGATGATGATGATGATGATGTGATGATGAGGAGGAGGATGATAAGCTACCTTTATTGCCTGCCTAATCTATGCCAGCACCTGTGCTAGGAACTTTATGTATCCTTAGCTCCCACAGTACACTTGCAAGGTATCATCATGACACTTTTATAGTTGAGAAAAATTGAGCCTCAGAGAGGTTAAAGGTTCACACAGAAACCCCAAGTGATACAAGTTGAAATGGATTGTTCTATCTCTGCCTTTACAAAAATATACACAGGCACAGGCAGACAAAGACACATCCCAGAAATAGAAAAAGAAAGTCTCTTTTACGTAACATACTAGATATCTTAGAGCAAGTAAAAGATCCAGGGTCACACCAGCTCTTCCTCTGTGTCATAGATGGAGTTTAAAGGCTGCAGTAGAGAAACCTAGTTACCAACCTTGTGAGATCACTGCAGAAAAGCAAATAAACAAACAAACAAAAAGCTGAGAAAATAAATGCATGGTCCAAAGATGATTTTTCCGAGGGATCTAGTTTAATCAGTGAGTAAGACCCAAGAGCAGGATAGCTTAGCTAGTTCTTTCATTCAGTGCCATGCTCAAGTGATTTTGTTTCACAGCTTTAATAGTCCTGTCAACGTTCATCAGGAAATCTGTGCAGTCTCCAGAATCCTGCCATAAAAACACCTTGGCTTTTTAATGAGTGCTGTGCAACCTTCAGCACGCCCCAGTTCTATGTGTAATTGATGTGCCTCACTGTCACTGTACACTCACCAAGGTTCAGATGAATCCAAAGGAAGCAGAGTGAGCCCAGCTGGACAAATGTGTTGTGGTAGATTTCATAGGAAGCTTTTAAGTTTTGATGCCATAGGGGTTTTTAAAAAATAATTAATGATGATAGGAAAATCTAACTCTCATCAGCATGAAAATTATAGCTGGCATATTTACTGGACACAAGTTTTGTGAAATAAGGAGAAGTACAGTATATGTAATTTCAAGATTTTTGTGACATTAGGTTGTTATACATATTATGCTTACACAGAGAATTGTGATGCAGATGGATAATTGGGAGGCAAACATCATGTGCTGGTTTTATTATTCCATCACAAATGATACTATTTAACAAAAATTACATTTACATTTTTTAAAAAAATATATAATGAGTCTCCTATAATTATCAACCCCAGTCTTTGATGGGTCTGTGTACTCACTAAAAATTTTCAGAGCTCTTAACAATGAAGAGGGAGATTCAATAGTAAAGCATAGGTACTTTCTACTTTTCTTGAAAGCCTGAGGATAGCAGGCTCCTAGATCTCTTGCTGTTGAAACCACAATACAATGTGGTAATGGTCACTTCTGGGTTTGAAGCTCCCACTTCCCATTATTAAAATGGAGAAGGGCTGTTCTTTTCATTTTTGTAAAGAATATAATTTTTATTTAAAAATAAATAGATCTGGGGCTGGGAGTGTAGAATGTATGCTTACAAAGGTATAATGTATACTTAACACTCAGGAGGCTCTGAGTTCAACATCCAGAATAAATAAATAAATAAACAAACAAACAAATAGCTCTGACAATGTCAAGGAGGAGAAGAGAATAAATTTTGAATCTCCACTTACTGCTGATCCTTTTCCAGCTTCTGTAAGATCAACAACAGAAGTTCAAGATGACTTAGTCTTTTTTAAAAGCACTTTATATTTACTATAAATCAGTTACCTTGAATTTGATCTCAAATTTAAACTTCTTTCAAATTAACGTGTATATCACCAACTAGTACAGATACAAAAATGGTTCCTTCATATACTTTACCAGAGTATATACTCATGCCAACCATAAAATTTAAATTTTTCCCATAAAAACCTTTCATGTACAAATTATGACTTCACTTTTGTAATTTGTCTTGGCAAAATTTCTGGTATAAATTAATAAAATGCATTCTCTAGGAAGCATACTTCCTTGCAAATAAATAGCTTCCTCCACTCAAGTGAAGTCAGTCAAATGATAATCAAGCTTTTTATTTTACAATGCAAAATTACTTGCCAAAATTTTTATTTTCACTGATAACAGGAGGCTGTAATAAAAGATCATTAGACATGTGACATAATTAACTACTTGTGGTGTCCCAAATGTTGAGCTATACGATAGCCTGCATATTCTATGGAGAACTGAATATCTAAAATAGATGGACTGGAAAGAGAAGAGCCAATTTAGGGTCATATTTTCACTTGAGGTAATAATCTAAGAGTATTTGTATATTTTGACAAATTAGGTTCAAGGCCAAGGTGGAATAAAACAGGTAAGGAAATTAAACTTGTTAAATTTCTTGTAATCGTTGTAATGGGAAGTGACATCTCATAAACTTGCTCAAGAAGAAAATCCTGCCCTCCTGTAATAAAATCAATATGTGCAGAGAAATGGTATGAGGGCCAAATTAAGGGTTGCTCTGTCTTCCCTGGAAGAAATACCAAGGCTCCTTTGGTCAGGCCAACCTCATAAGTGGGCAAGGATGAGAGATGCCCACACTGGCTATCCTGAGCATGCTAGGGATGCTGCCTCCCACACAGGACCCCTCCCCGAGGTCCATGACTGACACCTGAAATTCCACCACTAGGAGTTTATTCCCAACTTTTATGTACCATGCTAATGTAGATAGATACCAAAGAGAGGAATAATACACGGAGCTTCTCATTCATTTCTGTTTTAAGATGATGAAGATTTTTTAAGTTGACTCCTAATAATTATATATCTTCCTGAGATGCAGTGTGATATTCAGCATATGTATACAATGTGCAATGATCAAATTGGGCTAATTAGCATATCCATCCCTTCAAACATTTATCATTTTGTCGTGTTGGGAACATTCAAAATCTTCCTTTCTAGACTGCTGGTGTAGCTTGGTGATACAGCACTAGAGCACATGCCCAAGACCCTGCGTTTGATCCCAATACTGCAAAAATAAACACAAAAACTTCTAGCTATTTTTAAAGATAAAATAATTAATTACACCTCCCCTACTGTGCTACAGAGTGCTAGAACTTAATCCTCCTATGTAAATGTACTTTTACATCTGTTAAAAAATCTTCTCTATCCTTCTTCCTCCCCCAGCTTCTTGTCCTACTCACCTCTAATTCTATGAAGTCAATTATTTTAGCTTCCAAATATGAATGCAATCACACACTGGAGGAAGACAGTGTCTTCAGTAAATTGTGGTGGGAAAATTGGATATCCATATGTAAAAGAATGGAACTAGATATCTCTTACCAAACATAAAAAGCAATTCAAAATAGATCAAAGAATTAAATGCTGGGTGTGGGAAAGGATTTTTTTTAATAAGACCACAAAAATCACAGGCAACAAAAGACAAGTGGTACTATATCCAACTAAAAATCTTCTTATAACAAAGAAGAGTGAGATACAACCTGCAAGACTGGAGAAACTATTTGCAAGCTATCTCTCCAGGGATGAATATGTTGATGAGCTTTTAATGAAAAGAAGGGCAATAGCTTCCCGTTTGGAGGATGGGAAAGGGAGCACTAGTCACAGAGGAAGGCCCTGGAAGGTGCAGCAAGGCACTGGGCCACATGGAAAGCAACTGTCATGCAGCCAGTGGGAAGCTTCACAGTTTCTATTCAATGGAGCTTTAATGATCTTGCAGACTTGGCAGTATGGGAGGAAATGTTGATAGCTAGCCCCAATTGCTGCATAAAAGAGCTAGGCAAATACGTAAAAAAAAGTGCGGTAAGGTATCCTCAAACAGAAAATTCAGTGAAGGAGCTAAGAAAATAGCGTTGATTTGAGAGTATGACACTCAAAGAGTCTTTATCTGGGTGTACCTCTAATGGCAACATTTCTTTTTCTATTTCTACAGCCTAGCTGGAGAAAGGAAATCCAACAATCCTTCCAGAGGAGGTTTTAAGGGAAGAAATATAAGTATTTCTCAAAAGGTGTTCACTGGAATGCTTGAATGGTTAATGGTAAGTGATGTGGCATGGGGGAGGGGAGATCTGTAGATCACTGAGATTGAGAAAGCTTTATATTATGTTTCTCGTAGTGAATTAAAACATTTATGTGGTAGGCACTACTATGTAATCATTAAAATCCATTAAAGTCTTATCCTCCTGGGCATCCATGCCAATCAGAGTTGAAGCATTCATTGCAGTCAGGTGTGGACTTTGACTGAGTTTGGGCCAACGAGATGTGACTTCAGGGTAGAATCATATGGGCCACTCTGTGGGCTGCCCCATAAAGACCCTTCATGTATCATCAAAGCTTTCATGTACCATCTTCTCTGCCTTTTGTCCCTTCCAACTGTCTGGAATAAAACGTAAGGTGATTTTGGAACCTACATGTAGAGGATGATGAAATTGCAATGGATTGAGCCAGGCTTTATGAATTACCTCTTACAGGCTGTCTTCCAAATGAGAACCCTAACATTGGACTATGTCATCAGATGAAAATACATCCATTATGCTAATGCACTGAGAGCTCAGTGTTGTTTTTTTATAGCACTATTTATTATAACTAATAAGCTGTTTCAAATGTCAAATGTCTGGAAGGTATTGCATTTTAAAATCATGATTATTTTCTTAAACCTAATTTTTCCAAACTGCTTTAACCATAAAGCCTTTGTGGTTTAGTTTGGTTTTTAACAATTACTAGCTAGTAGAATTTGTTTTCTAGTTTGGGGAATATTATACTGCCTTTCTTCTTCCCATTTCCCTCTGGAAATTATTTTAGCTGAGAGAGGGAAGAACTAAGACATAAGTTAGGGCCAGACTACAAGGAAGATACAGCTCAGAGATTTTAACTATAAGCTCAGCCACAGAACTCTGTTCCAGATAAACGTTGGTATTTCAACACAGAATTAAAAGGGTGAGCTCAAAGAACCAAAGAATGCTCCCTGAAGCTCCGAAGTGAAAGAAGGGAAGAACCAAGAATGGTATGTATTGCAGCTAGCAAGAAGCCAGTGTGGTGACAGGTTCTAAATTTTTGAATTATGCATGATTTTATTTTCATATGACATCATCTTACAAGAATAGTGGTGACTAATAATGGATTTGTTCATCTATTTTAATGAGGACAAGTATTTTAGCCCTGTATGAATTAAGACTCTATAAGAAAGATGGGTTTGAAATGGCTTACAGAATAAAGAGGATTTATTGATATCAGAAATAGGGCAAGTCCCAGTTCTGGTTTGGCCCAGTAGCACTATGATATCTTCAAGGACTGATTTGCTTTGGTTTTTCTATTCTTTCTTCTGAGAAATCGGCAACATCTTCAGTTCTGTGGTTTGGTGTTTCCCCAACGGCCCATGTGTTGAAAACCTGCTCCCCAAAAAGATCCCCTGGGAGACGGTGGAATATTTAGGAGATAGAATATTGAGGAGGTAGGGCACAGTGGGGGGTCTTCAGTCATTGAATTTGTGCCCTTGAAAGAGATTGTGGGAACCTACTTCTTCTTTTTATCTTTCACTTTCCAGCCATGAGATAGAGTCTTCCTCTGCCTATGCTACTGGCATTGCAATCCAGCACCTCCTTTACTCTTTAAGCCCATTTTGAATCTATTTATCTTAAAGAGTTCTGCTATATACAGGATCACAATACATATCTTTACCAAAACAGCTAAAAAGGTCACTGTTAGTCATTACTATTCTTGTAAATTGATGTCATATGAAAATGTCATTGACTGACTGATTTATGCAGGATTGCCTAAACCGGTCACCAGGGCAAGGAGATCATCTTCCTTAGTCTGCAGAACTTAGTGACTTCACTTGTATTTGTGCATGAGTAAAATCCTCCCCACACTATATGGTTGTAACACACACACACAAAAAAAAGTGGAATGTCTGTTGGGAAAATAATCACAGACCAACTTTTGAATACATTATACTATAATGAGTGTTTTGGTTAATTTTTCTCTCATTGCTGAGAGAAAATACCCAACATCCAAATTTAGGGAAGGAAAGGTTTATTTAGCTCACAGTTTGTGGAGGTTTCAGTGCATACTTGGCTGGCTCCAGGGCAGAGTGGCACATGGCAGAGGGCAACAGTTCATGGTAGTAGAAGACAGCAAAAGCAGCAAGAGCAAAAGGGAAGACTGGCAGTAAGCAGCCTCTATCTGTCCCTTACATCTGCAAACTCTCCTCCCCAGTGCAGTGTAGTACTCACACCCATGAATCAATCATATACTCTAGAATCCTGCCGCATGACAGCATGAGGCTTTGGGGGGACATTCAGACACAAACTATAACAATGAGCTATCACTTATATGTAGTTACTACATGCTGGTACTGTGCTGTGTTTAAATACATTAACTAGTTTAAATCTCATACCTCTTGAGGCACTATTATTAACCTCACTTTATAAATAAGTAAACTCATACACAGATAGGTTATTTAACTTTCCCAGAATCATCAAGACTAATAGATAGCAGAGCTGGGTTTTGAATCCAGGCTGTCAAGATTCAGTCTATGCCCTTTCCCAACCATGTTAAAATGCTTATAAAGCCAGTATACACATATAAAATATTCACATACATGCATATACATATGTAAATATGCACAAATGTAAATGAACATATTTATACACATAAGCCACCTACACACACTCCCATACTGGATGAGAAGTCCAGTTCTTCAGAACTTATGATCATAACAAAGGTGCCACCTGGTGTTAGAACCTCTAATTGCAAAAAAAGAAAAAAAAAGTACCCAAGTGAAAATGAAGCTTCACAAAGCACAGATACACTGGGATAATACTTTGGATAGGAACCCAAGCCTGAATTTGTTCTTCTCTTTTAGAACAGTTAATTCTAAAAGTTTGAAACTGTCTTCACAATTAATCTTGAAATGAAAAAAGGTCACCAGGAGCAATATTCCCTAGCCTAGACCTTCTTATCAACCCTTTCACTCTTCCATAGCTTACCTAGTCCAAATTTCCTCCAGTTGACGGTTTGACAAGCCTACTAGCAAACCCAAAGAGCAGTGTAAACTGGTTACTCTGCTTGGTCTCCTAAATGGCTCTATATAAATCTAAGTGATCACCACACTTTCAAGTGAGCACTCTCTTTAAAAAATGATGAGTTACTGAACAGAAAGAGAGACAGAGAGACAGACAGATGCAATATTTCAACACCTTTGGGCAGGTAAACATGAAGCTTCTCATAGAACATAAAGTATTAGTAGTATGGTGTTATTTTATTGCATTTAAGCTAGGTAAGAATTTTTGGCAAAATAGAACATCCTCTTAGTTCACATTCAAGTAACAAGAAAACATGATTTATGAAGGGCAAATCAAGAACAGAAATGGAAGATAAAATGGAGGCACCTAGGCATTTTCCATGATGAGAGGGAGAGTGAGCCCAGGCGGGGGCATGCCCAGCTTGGTGGACTGGACATATTCCTCCTGGGTGCACTGGTGCATTTTCTGTAGAGAATGCTCAAACAGAATAAAACTGACTAAGAAGTCAGTCTGCTTCTTATTATCACCATGTGCCGGCAATTCTAAACAATGTCAGTAAGATGCTACTGTTTTCCCCCAAAAAAATCCTTAGTTGGTCTAAGTTCTAAACAAATATAATAATTTATGTTAAGTTTTAATATTCATATGCAAGCTTCTAGTTAGCACATTTTTGTTATTCTTTACTCACTATTGTGTGATGCATGAAAGTTAATTCAAAAAATTCCTATCTGCACAGTCAGACCTCAGTGCATGCAGACTCAAAAACACACATTTGTTTTGAGAGTACGTTGGTAATAGTTAAGAATCTTTCAAGCTCATTTGGGACATAACTCAACTCTTTAACTCTGTAGTTGTACATATCCCAGTATGTACGCAGTGGGTTCAAAATAAACAATGATTTCACAGTGATTGTAAATGCAAGGAAAAAGAATTTGACGATCTGTGTGGCCACTTGAAGTTTTTACTTTTTGGAACTTTGAGAAAAAAAACATTCATTCATTTCAGTGTCACGTACTTGTTGAAAACATGGGACATTTGTGGAAATGGAGGTGTTACAATGGCTTTTATTTGGGAAGAGGGGTAGGAGAAGGGAAGAAGGACAGCAAGAGTCAGCAGTCACTCTGCCCCACAAGCCTTCTTCACCGCAGTATGATGATGCACTAACTCCACAGGACTGGAGACCAGGGAAACCCAGGTGAAATCCAGTTAGATCAGGTGGTCATGTGATCATGGGCCAACTTTTCCTCACAATTTTCTCATCTGAGAAATGAGGGGCTAGGCCTAGATGATCTCCAAAGCCCTTTCCAACCATAACATGCTGTGACTATGACTCATTGGCCATGGTAGTATAAACTATGGATGGCCCTAGACTTGAGCCAAATTTACATTGCATCAAAGTGAAGAGACAAACAGCCCCTGAGCCAGAGACTGAGTTAATCAGCAAGGCACATTTGGATAAATGAGAAAGTATCGGGTTCCCGCTTAACGGACCAGGTGTTTTACATAGTATGTGTTGTTCTTCCACAAATGTTGGCTTCTTAGATCATGTCTCTGTTCACAAGACCTTCTGAAAACCTGTGTTGCTGTCAACTGAGACCCACACCAATGCTTTTTCTTGTGGTGCTGCCTGGAACTCCTTTCACCTCATCGGGCAAACTTTGGCTATAAGTAATTTCAAAACCACTGCATATCAGTCTAGTTTACACAACAAATATTTCCACATGGGCAGAAGCCAGTTTTCTGGTATTTGGAGGACAGGCCAGATCTTAGAGTGATCTTTTAAATCAAAAACCAAATGTGGGATGATCTCATTCACTGGAACTTCATTAAGGAGAATTCATTTCGCTTCCTTGGCATAAATTAATCTGTAGTGAGTTAGTGAAAGATTCTGCCACCTTTCACTGAGATAGTAAATTGAATCCCGCCATAAAGGTCAGCAAGAGAACTAGGCCCTCTGACATATGTGGAAGACCGACAGAGACAGTGGGATATGTAGTTTTCCTGGCTGGAAGCCAGACAGAGAGAGGCAAAAAGGCTACCATGAGAATGCAAGCCTGGAACTTTCAGGGCAAGAACTGGGTGGATCCCTGGACTTTACTGAGGCCTTAGTGGGGGAAAGAAGAGAGCTGTTTGCAGGAAGTGGAAGTATGACCTCCATCACAGCCCTCTCCTCAGACTCAAGGCCCCACCCCAGGGCAAGGAGAAGGCCAGTGAGCGCCTCCTGTTGCCGGTGAGTGCCAGCTGGCTTCTGGGGCCTTAAACCAAGAGCCTCTGTTATAAGCTCAGTTCTCCATGAGCTCTTGAACTCTGGGTATCCATGGGCTTCCCAAGCCTTCTGCACCCCTCAAATACCCACTCCCTCGGAGGAGTTTCATCCACTGCCATATTTACAATTGGTCACCATCAGTGTAATGCCAAATCCTCTCACCTGTTCCTCAGCCCAGACCATTCTTCTGTGTGCTGGAATCCCAGACACAACAGCTTATTGAATCTCTCTACTGGATAGCCTATGGACACCCCAAACTCTTATCTGAGTCCAAACTGAACACCACCATTATCACATACGCCCCCATCTCTTCTCAGCAAATGCCACACACCCACTCCTACGTACCTGTAAGCTAAGTTCACTTTCCCTGGAAACCCCCAAATAGAGAACCATACAGATTTCCTCTCCTTATGTTCCCAAATCTGTTTTTCCTTCTTTTTTCCACATCCACTGACTTAACCCAGTCCCTCACTGCCCATTTCCTGGAGTAGGAAAATCTACAAACTTGTAATACTTTCCTGCTGTAAGTCTTACTCTTTTTGATCAATTTTTCAAATACTAACAGAGCTCTTGAAAATGCAAACGTAGATTGGTTCCTCCCTTTTCTAAAGCACTTTGATGACAACCAAAACAAGGTCAAAAAGCAAATAATAAAATCAGAGGAAATATGTACAGCACATCCAACAGAGTCAATATGCCTCATATACACAGTGTCCATAAATTGGTAAGAAGATAAACAAGGCAAAAGAAAAGTGGGTAAAGACAATTTATCCATTGGGAAATGTAAAGATCAATAAGCATATTAAAAAGATTCTCCAGCTCTGCTCATCAAGTAAACGCAAATCAAAAGAAAAATGGGATTTTTTTCATTTAGAAGACTGGCAAAATTAAGATGCTTGAAAACATCCTGACTGAGTGGGCATGAGGACTTAGCACTCAGAGATGGTCACACGGTTGTGAACAGTAGTCTGCCAGTGGCAATAACAATTTAAAAAAAAATCAATCTTCAGGGCCAGGTGTCCCACCTGGGATCCTGATCAACCATAGGAAAAGAACCAATATGTAAGAATACTGGCATAAAAATGGTTATTAACTCTTTGGTCATAGCAGAGAAATTAGAACAACTTGAATGATGCTCAACAGAGGAAGGATTAAATAAAATGCATCCATAGAGTGGAATAATATCATGCATCAATTTTAAAAAACGAATCATATCTAAATATATTACCATGAAAAGGTACCCATAAGTTATTTTATTAGTGGGTATTTGTGGTGTATCATTAATACATTCACTGTGGGTGCACGTGAGACCTTATTTCTTTTTACATCCCCTTCTCCTCTCCCCATTCATCTCCTAGTCCTCTTCCAATTTGCCAAAGATCTGTCTTCCTGTTTCCTATTGTGTACCTTCTGTTTCGCTCTTTGATTTATTTATACCTTGGGTTTCTCATATAAGAGAAACCCTAAAATTTTTAATCTTGTGTGTCTGATTTATTTCACTTAACATAATGAATTAAGGTATGTCCATTTTCCTACAAAACAATTTAGAGTTATCCTTCTTTATGGCAAAGTAGCATTCCATTATGTATAAACATTTTTGTTACCTACTCATTTGTTTATGGGCATATAGGACATTTCCATGACTTAGTTATTACAAACTGTGCTGCCATAGAAGGAAACACTGTGAGTTTGAGGCCAACCTGGGCTACAAAGTGAGTTCAAAGCCAGCCTGAAGTGCATAGTAAAATCCTGTCTCAAAAAGAAAAAAAAAATGCATTACGCTGCTATAAACATGGGCATGGCATGCATCACTAAAATATAAATTAGCATTTTTTAAGAAAAGAGATCTTAGGTCTCTTTTGGTTCCAAATGAATTTTAGGAATATTTTATCTATTTCTTTGAGATATGCTACTGGTATTTCCATTGGGATTGCCTTAAATCTGTATAACAACTTTGGGATTATGGTCATTTTCACTATGTTGATTCTTCCCACCCAAGTGCAAGGAATACCTTTCCATTTTCTGATATCCTCTTTGATCTCCCTTTTCAGAGTATATGCTATAGTTTTCAGTGTATAGATCTTTTAAATCTTTTGTTAGAGTAATTCCTAAGTACTTTATTTTTTTTCAATGCTATTGTGAAAGTCATGGTTTCCCTAATGTCTCTCAATGAGTTTATTATTTGTGTACAGGAATGCTACTGATTTTAGAGTGTTGACTTTGCATCCAGCTATGCAACTGAATTGGGTTATCAGATCTAGAAGTCCTTTGGTGCAGTTTCTGGTATCTTCTATGTAGAGTATCATGTTATCTTCAAATAATGAGAGTTAAAATTCTTCCTTTCCTATCTTTATTCCTTTTATTTCTTTCTCTTGTCTAATTGCTCTGGCTAATGTTTCCAGAACTATATTGAATAGGAGTGGTGATAGTGGACATCCTTGTTTTATTTTAGAGTGAAAGCTTTAAGTTTAATCTTAGAGTGAAACTTCAGTTTTAGACCATATAGTATGATATTGGCTGTTGGTTTGTGGTAGATGGCTTTTATAAGATGGAGATAAAGACCACCTATTCCAATTTTCTAGAGAGTTTTTCATTATAAATGGTGTTGCACTTTATCAAGTGCTTTTTCTGCATCTGTTGAGATGATCATGTGATTTTTGTCTCTGGTTCTGTTGATATGGTATATTAAATTGATTGATTTGCATATGTTGAACCATCCCTTCATCCCTGGAGTGAATCATACTTGGTCATGGTGTATAATCTTGATGATTTGATGCATTGTGTTGCCAATATCTTACTGAGAATTTTTGCATTTATGTTCATTAGGGAGATTGGCCTGTAGTACTCCCTTTTGGTTGGATCTTTTTCTGGTTTTGGTATCATCATAATGCTTGCTTCCAGGAATGAATTTGGGAATATTGCTTCTCTTTCAATGTCTTTAAAGAGTTTTAGGAGCAATGGCATTACATCTGCTCTAAATTTGTTATAGAATTCAGCTGTGAGTCCATCAGGACCTGAGCTTTTCTTTGTTGGTAAGTTTAATCACATTTTTATTTCATTTACTGATCCTGGGTTATTTAGAATTTGTATAGAATTTTTATCTATTCTGTATTTTCCAATCTTATTAAAGTAAAGGTTCTCAAAAAGGTACTGATGATCTTCTGTATTTCTGTAGGGTCCATTGTGATTTCACCCATTTCATTTCTAATTGCATGAATTTGACTCTCTTTTTTTTTTGATAAAGTTGGCTAAGGGTTTATCAGTTCTATTTAATCTTCAAAGAACCAGCTTTTGGGTTTATTAATTGTCTGTATTGTTTTCTTAGTATCAATTGTATTAATTTCTGCTCTGACATTTACAGTTTCCTCCCTTGTGTTAGATTTGAGTCTGCCTTGTTCTTCTTTTTCTAGAAGTTTGAAATTCAACATTAGGTTGTTTATTTGAGCTTGTTCCGTTTTCTTGATATGAGAATTCACCACTATAAATTTCCCTCTTAGGACAACTTTCATGAGGATCAGTGGGACAGATTAGAAGATGCAAAAACAACTCCAAACACATTCAGCCACCTTATTTTGGGCAAAGCAGCCAAACACCCTCACCAAAAGAAAGAAAGCCTGTTTAATAAATAAAGCTGGGAAAATTGGTTTTGCACATGCTGAAGACTAAAACTAGACCCACATCTCTCACCATGCACTAAACTAAGATCAAAATAGATCAAAGATCTAAATATTAAAACAGAAACACTAGATCTGCTGGAGATAAAAATAAGTAGAACTTTTGAAGACATAGGTGTAGGCGAAGACTTCATGAACAAAATCCTGCCTGCATGTGAAATACTACAAAGAATCAACAACTTGGATCCCATCTTACTAAAAAGCTTTTTCACAGCAAAAGAAATTGTCAATAGAGTGAAAAGACAACACCCAAAATGGGAAAAAAAATTTGCCACCTGTTCCTTAGACAGAAGACTGATATTTAGAACATATAAAGAATTCAAAAAATAAGATCATCCCAAATTTAAAGATCCAACCCAAAAATGGGCATCTGAGATGAATACACACTTTCAAAATGAAATAGAAATAGCAAATAAATGTATGAAAAAATATTCAACATCACTGGTCATTCAAGAGCTGCAAATTTAAACAACACTGAGATTCCATCTCACGCCATAAGGAATAACTATTATCAATAAATCAAACACTAACAAATGCTGGTGGGAAAAAATGAACTCTTGTCCATTGTTAGTGGAAATGTACACTGGTGCAACCACTGTAGGAATCAGTGTGGAGATTCCTCAAAGAGCTAGAAGTAGAGGTCCAATTTGACCCAGCTATTCCCCTTCTTGGTGTCTCCCAAAAAAATTAAAAGCATCATATCACAGTGATAAATGCACACCCATATTTATAGCAGCATAGTTTGTAATAGCTCAATCTTGGAAACAACCCAAATGGCCATCAACCAATGAATGGATAAAAAGATGTGATTTTTTTTTATATATACTGGAGTACTACTCAGCATAAAGAAGAATAAACTTGAGACATTCCTAGGTAAATGGATACCCCTAGAAACCACACTCTGAAGTGGTATAAATCAGACATACATGTGTAAATACCACATTATTTCTCTGGCGTGAGGAACTGCAACCGTGAATGAGGACCTAAATGTATAAGAGAACTGAAATGGGAAGAAATTGTTCAAAAGGAAAGGAAAATTAAGGAGGAGGAAAGGAAAGAAGGAAAAAAGAAAAAATGAGAAAGAATGATAAAATGGAAGCAAAGCTTTGTAAATAAGGATGGGAGAGGGGTTGATGGGAGGGGAGAGGAACAGGAAAAAAAGAGGAATCAAAATATACCACAGACAGGTACAAATTCCCTGTGATGAATGTGATCATTATGTATATCTAAATGGTACCAATAAACTTTAATAAGAAGAAGAAGATGATGAGGATGATGATAATGATGATGATGATGATAAAAAGAGTGAAACGCTCAGACCCAACATAGGGTATCCTCTTTTGAGAGTAGCAACCACTAGACTTGCCCTTTCCTTACAAACTCTTTGGGAGAAGCACATATAAAATGTATGTGTAACCACATTAACAGCCTCATTAAAGGCTTATTAGAGAGAGAAAATGAGCAAACAGGTGTGAATTCATGGCATAATCTTTAAAGAACTGTGCAATTATTAATTGTTACTTTTTCCTATGTTTTATTATAGTGATAGATTTAATGTCTCACTTGTTTATTTTCTCTAAATCTAATTTAACCTATACCAGATGCCACTGAATTGGCAAGAAATTCAATTTCAGTTATTGCTGTGTCCCCTTCCGCTGCCCCCAGGGTCATTTAAAGATAATGAGGGAACGCCACCAGGCCTCACATTTAAAGAAGCCCCTTTCACCATTGCTGCAGAGTTTTCATTGCAAATACATATGAGGAAGGTGTGAAGCCACGAGGAGCTTTGAACACAGGAGGCTCTGCCTTCCACACCAAGCTGGGACACACACTTTTGTCCTAGCTGGGAGCTCTGGCATCTGGGACCATGCAGTTGTCCCTCCTGCGGCTCCCAGCTGTGCTGTGAGTAACCAGGATGCTGTTCAGTCAGTTTTATGTGTTGGTTTGTGCTTGGTTCCTGCTCTGGGAATATATCCTCCTGTCCCAAACTGCCCACATCTATCTTACCCTACAAGTTCACTTCATTTTCTCTTTGCATAAACGTAGAATGATCTTGTCACACAAAATCTTTGAGTAAGTTCTGATGCCCCTGAGACAAGAAAATACAAAGAAGCCAAGATACAAATAAAGCACAAATTAACAACCCTAGCAATTAGTCAAGTATCTTATTATTACTAAAACAATAACCAAATTGGAGGAATAACAGGAAAACTGCTACAATGCACTCAACTACAACTCCTTAAAGAAGCTTTCAGTTAAATGCCTTCTGAAACTACAGCTTAGTAATATGAAAAGGACCCTCACAAGACTTATCTTGTTCAGAACATCAGGAACCACCAAGAGCACTGCTACAGATATCACCTAGGAAGAAAATGCCACACACAATTCTGACTAGATGATTCTGTTCTTAGAATGGGATTTGAACTGAAGAAATCCATTGTCCTCAGTGTTCCAAAGGAAGGAACTGTTGCTTGAGAAGTTTCCAGAAGAAGGCATGTGTCTTCCTGTCTCCTTCACACCTTGTGGTGGCACTTCTTTTAGAGATTCTGTGAGGGTCTCTGCCATCTGTGAGCTGTGCTAGCTTCATCAGCACCCCAGGAGTCCTCAGTCAAGGCACTGGCATGGTTGACAGTAGATTTGTGTGAAGAATGATGTGCCCACGTGCTGGCTTGCTGTGGGAATCTCACACGAAGCCTTTCCTTTTCTTTTACACACAGCACTTGTCTCGCCATGACATTTCACCACTTGTCTGATAACTGAGTGCTTGCTGTTTGATTCTAAGTTCAAGACTTCATTTCCTGCCACATCTAGGGAAGAAGCTGGATTCAGGGAGGAATTTGTGAAGATGATCTGGGACAGGACTGTAACTGATTGGGAGCGAAACCTGGGAGCAGCTCTGTGCCCCTGTTCACATGAATGCTACTGCCACCGACTCCCAATCATGTGCCTGGAGCCCTGACAGCCTCCACCACCTAATCTGCAAAGTAGGAGACTTCATGTTCAGGCTACTAGAACAAGAGGCCGTGGGACCAAGCACATTAGTAAGCACAAAAGATAGATAGCGTTTTCATAGATGGAACCTCCTCAGAGTCCTCCTGCTTCTGGTCTCTAATCTATTCTATGTTGGGGTTTTGGAGGGGCTTGGGGGTTTGTTTAGTTATTGTAATATGTCTTTTAATTTTTAGTCTCAGTTTGCTCTTAGATAAAAACAAAAATGATAATCTGTGTGAATCATAAGATTATTCTATGGAGAATCGAATAAAATGAACTATGCATAGGAAAAGAGGGAAAGAAAGGCAGGGGAAAGGTGGGATAAAATGATCAAGATGCAATATATACCTGTATTGATTCCCCTAGATGGATGTAATTATTCTGTATCATGAGTATATACTGATAATTTAAAAATGAGCTATGCAAGCATTTTGAAAAGCCCAAATTTTTGTCCAGTGTGAGATAATATTTTTAATGACGAGTGATCAGCTTTTAGGATTGGTAAACAGACAGAGAAAGAATAAAACTAACCACAATTATTTTTATATAACTGAACTTCAGTCTGTTTGCCTTATTTCCTGTTATCTCTTCGTCAGAAGACTGTTACCCTGAATTATCAATCAAGACAGTTAAATCACTTTTGACAGCTCCATTACCGTACAATCTTGGTCAAAGCTGGAGATGGAAGAAATGTGCTTAACTATTCCATTCTTGCCCTAGACTATAGGATGGACTAATTTTAAGATTTTTATCTTGGTAAGGAAATACTTATAATCTAGATCTTTTGCATCAGTGTATACACTCCATCATAATCACTTCCTCTAGCCTGAAATTTGGGTGAAAAATCAGGTGACATTCAAATCTGGAATGTATTAAATACCTTTAGGTTTGATTGAGTCAGATCTGTAAACAAATGATTTTCCTAAAAACATGAAGTCACATAAAATCTTTCCCTATTAATGCCTTGTTCTCATCTGACACCATAAATAAACCTCATTTGCCCTCAAGAATTAGTGAGAAAAGCCTGTTTTGAAAAATCTCTTTCTGCAGAGATATTAGGTAATTGCTACCCGCTGCCTTGTACTTGCTTCCCTTTAGCTCCTAATGAAGAAAGTAAACAGTGGGGGCTGGGGATTTAGCTCAGCGGCAAAAGCGCCTGCCTGGCAAGCGGAAGGTCGTGAGTTCGGTTCCCGGTACCGGAAAAAAACCAAAAAAAAAAGAAAGTAAACAGTGTTTGAAATCAGCCCTTCCTTGGAGCTCCATGTTTTCAGCAAGCTTCTACTATCTTGGCGTGTCGACAAAGTCTGCTACATGATTTACAGTGGAGCTGGCAGTGGCAAGCTGCCAAATCTCTACCTATGCCAGGTAAAACATCAGCCTTGCAACATTTTAATATTGTCTGCTGCAGCTTCTGAGCCATTTGCAGCTTTTCTTCTATCACTTTTGTTTGACTGCCTTCCAGTATCCATGACACTAGCCTGGTCATTCTAATTCCCTGCCTTATCTCCACCCACCCTCCTTCCAATGCACATGTATAGGAATCTGTCCTGGGTGGTGCTCTGTACAGTTTCTGTGAGAAGATCTTGAAGAGTCAGGATGAAAATACCCGCAAGTAGTCCATAATTATACCATAGGGAAGAGTTGCTAGAAAATTCTCCTATAAGTACAAAAGAAACAACTGTGAAGTATATCCAAAGAATGAAGAGTCTGTCAAAGAGACATCTGTACCCACAAGTTTATTGCAGTACTATGTGCAACAGCCACAAAATGGAAACAGCCAAAGTGTCCATCAACTGATCAATGGATAAAGACAACCTAGCACAAATACACAGTGGAATACTATTCATCCATTAAAAAGAGTGAAATACTGTAATTAGCAACAATAGGAATGGAACTGCTGAACTTTATGTTAAGTGAAATAAGCCAGGTAGAGAAAGAAAAGTACCCCTTTATATTAATTGGCTTTCCTGTCCCTGAGGCACAATACCTGATACTCACAACTTAAAGAGGACAGGTTTAATTTGGTTTGTGGTTTCAAGGATTCAGTCCATAGCTGGCTGGCTCCAAGGAAGAAACTTCATGTGGAAGCCCATGGTGTAGCAGAGATGCTTAGTCTATGGCATCCAGCAAGTAGCACAGAGAAATAGTGCCAGAGAGGAACAAGCAAGGGACAAGGTATAGTACCCATGACCCACCAAGACACACAAAGCAGTGCCCATTACCAGCCTGCTAGGTGTTTCTTAATTAAACAGAGTTGATATGTTAACTTTAATGATTGTACTCTTGCTCTCACTTATGTGGAATATAAAAAAGTTGCTTTCTTCAAGTTGAAGATAGAATGGTGGGTACCAGAACTAGGAAGAGTTGTGGAAGAGAGCGATGGGAAAGGTTGGTCAATGCACATTGTTACAGTTAGATAGGGACAAGGTCTGGAATGCACCTGTACAGATAACAAGTGTCTACTGTGTATTTCAAAAAACTTTAAAAAGGGATTTTGAATGTTTTCACCATAAAGAAGTAATAGAGGAGGAAATAGGAGGAAATAGACGCATTTATCCCAATTTAAATATTATGCAAAAAATGTATACATGTATCAAAACATCACATGAAATCCATGAATATGTACAATTTTTGTTTCCATGCATCAGTTAAATTTAAATAAATTAAAATTTGAAAAATAGTATTTCCAGCATGAGAGACTGCTTGAAAGAGGTATCCTTTATATTAAAAGATTAATAGGATTTAAATGTAGAGGATGAAAGAGGGAATATCAGACCAAAAAAAAATTGTGCAGGACAAACCAGTTAGCTGAAAAACCTCCCACACATGTGCACAGCCTAGAGCCAATCAAGCCAGCTAAATCAATAGGCACCTGGAAGGAAGTCATACACAGTAAGTTTAGAAAGGTAGTCACCAGGTTCTGGGTACTTGTGGTTATTCTGCATTACTAATCAACATAGAAAGGTGTTCTCTCCCTATTAAATGCTGAGTTTAACCTCTATGCTAAGTGCACGGGAAAAAGAAGAAGAGAGGGAAATGTAAAGAATAAACAAGTCACGGTCTGTGCTCTTAAGGAATTTAATGGAGGAGAGAGAGACACTTAGAGATCCATGTAGCATAACGTGTTGCTATAAACATGGCTCCATTCTCCACTATGAATCTCTGAACTACTAGGAAATCCTAAATCCTAAAATCTACTCAGTTTTAACATCTTAACATGACAGTTAATTCATCTGTTCCCAATAGAGGACCACAACATAAGGTTTCTGCTGTATATTTTGTTAGCAAGATCACATTCTCTTTCTTTTTGTTGTTCTTTCTTCCTTCCTTCCTCTTCCCTCCCTTTCTTATTCTTTCTTCTTCTCCTTTACTTCTTTCTCTTTCTACGCCATGGATGTCAAACTAGTAGGTGCAAAACAATTAAAAACAGTGGCAACTCTGGTGAACAGAAGATGACCAGAGCTAAAAGATTTTTTGGAATTATTTCCTTTTAAGACAACTGTAGATTCATGAGCAGTTGTAAGAAATGATACAAGAGGTGCACTCCTTTACCCAGTTTCCCACAAAGGAAGCACCATGTAGAACTACACCATAATATCTCAACTAGCATACTGACTTTGCTGCAGTAAGGACACAAAACATTTCCACCATTGCAAGGACTCCCTCACATCACCATTTTATAGTCACACCCACACCCTCACTCCACTCCCTTCTTAATCTGGGGTAATGCCACTAAAATTGTTCTCTGTTTTCATAACCTTTGTAATTTCACAAATGTTATAGAAGTACAGTCACAATATATAAGTTTTCAGAATTGTTATCACTCAGTAGTATTATCTGGAGATTCATCCACTTTGCTGCATTTATTAATACTTTGTTCATCTTTATACTGAGTCATGTTCTATAGTACAGTTGTATCACAATTATTTCATCATTCACCCATTTAAAGACCTGTATATGTTTTCAAAATCTTTGCTATAACAAATAAAGTAGCAACAAACAGTAATTAATCATTCTTTGTGCAGGTAATTACTAAGTTTTCATTTCTCTGAAATAAATACCTTGGAATGCAATTGCTGAGTAAGATTTTTTTTAAACTGCCATAATTTCTCCAGGTTGGCTGTAAAATGTACCATTTTGTATTCTACTAGACATGAATGCATGATCTGGTTTCTCTATATTCTTGTCAGCATTTGATGTTGTCATTATTCTTTATTTAAGCTATTTGTATAGGTATGTAGCAAGATCTCACTATAGTATTAATTCATATTTTCATAATGGCTAGTGATGTCAAACATTATTCCATGTGCTTCTTTATCATCTGCATATATTTTAGGATAAAGTTCTCTTCATGTCTGATATTCATTTTGGCATTGAATTGTTTGGGGACTTATTTCATTTTGTTTTGTTTTTATTGCTGCTGCTTGAGATTTCTTTATATATTCTAGTTACTAATTCCTTATCAGAAACGTAGTTTTCAAATATTTTCACTTTTCAGCTTGATTTTTCATCCTCTAACAAAGTCTTTCAAAAAGCATGACTTTTTAAATTTTGATGCAGTCCATTTTACCTTTTATATATCCTCCTTTTGGTGTCAAATCTTAAAACTTTTTGGTTAGCTCTAGTTCCTGAAAATGTGTCCTAAAAGCTTTATAGTTTTATATTTTACATTTAAGTCTACTTCGTGTTAAGCAGCATGATTTGTTGAAAAGTCTATCTTTCTTCTGTTAAATTACTTTTATACCTTTGTCAATAATTAGTAAGAAATTCTATGCAGGTCTGTTTCTGGGTTCTCTATTTTATTCCAATGATCCATTACCTATCAGCTTTATTAATCTCACATAGTCTTTATTACTGTAACTGTACAATACATCTTAATACTGAGAACACCAATTCCTCCCATTGTTTTCTTATCAAAATTGTTTCAGAGGTTGTAGTTCATCTTCTTCTCATATCCATTTAAGAATGATCTTTTCTATATCTACAAAAATATCTAGCTGGAAAAGTATCTATCTGAGAAATTGCCTATTTTCTACTTTCAGGAAGATTCACATACTTCCTATGTTAGGTCACTAAACCAACTAATAAGATGTATCACTCCATTTATTTAGATTTTGAATTTCTTTAACCAGTGTTTGCACTTTTCAATTTATGAACCTATTCAGATTTTGGTAGGTTTACACCTTAGTATATATACTTTTTTGCAATTGTAAAAGGCATTGCACTAATTTCTATTGTGTCTTCTTTTGGCTCACGGTTCTGGTCTACATTGAACTAGCTCACAAGAACATCATGGCAGAAAGGTGCAGTGGAGCAAAGCTGTTCAGTTCATGGTGGCTGAGGAGCAAAGCACAGGAACAGTGCCAGAGACGACCATGTACAATATCCATGGTACGACTCCATGACTCACCCAAACAAACTCAACAGTATCCTCTACTAATCTGCCAGGCCTTTCTTAATCCAATAAAGTTCACATATCAGGATTGGTCACACTTGCTAAATTTCATTCTAGTAGCTTCTTTTTTGGTATATTCCTTTGGATTTTACATAAACAATTACATCATCTTTAGTTTTGGTTTTTCGGTTTTTCTCCGGTACCGGGAACCGAACTCACGACCTTGCGCTTGCCAGGCAGGCGCTTTGCCGCTGAGCTAAATCCCCAGCCCCTACATCATCTTTAAATAGGGACCGGTTTTTTTTCTTTATAATATATGTGTCTTTTGCTTCCTTGTCTTGCCTTGTTGCAATAGCCAAAATTTCTAGTACTCTAATGGCTACAGGAGGTAAGAATGGATCTCCTTGCTTTATTCTTGTTCTGAAAGAGAAAGTTTCTGGTCTTTCACTATTAAGTATAATATTTAGGGATCTGATTTTTTTTTAGTTCTTTATATATTCTAAATATTAGTCCTTTGTCTGAGTAATAGCTGGTAAAAAAAATTTTGCCATTCTGTGGGTTGTCTCTTCACTCTATTGGTAGTTTCTTTTGCTGCGCAGAAGCTTTTTAATAAGATGAGATCCCAGTTGTTGATTCTTTGTAACCCTCTGTGATCAGACTTTGTTCTTAAAGTCTTCGCGTACACCTAAGTTTTCAAGGGTTTTACTTATCTCCCAGCAGATTTAGTCTTTCTGTTTTAATGTTTAGATCTTTGATCCATTTCAGTTTTAGTTTAGTGTATGTAAGAGATACGGGTCTAGGTTTAGTCTTTAACCTGTGAAAAACCAGTTTTTCCAGCACTATTTAAAAAGCTATCTTTCTTCCAGTGAGGGTGTTTGGCCCCTTTGTTGAAGATTAAGTGGCCAAGTGTGTTTTGAGTTGTTTTTATATCTTGTAATCTGATCCTTGGGTCTGGTGTATTTTTGTTATTGTTGGGGGTTTTGGTTCTTTTTGTTGTTGTTGTTGTTGTTGTTGTTTTGGGGATTTTGCCAGTACCATGCTGTTTCTATCATAGTAACTTTGTGGTATAATTTTAAATCAGGGATTGTGATGTCCCCCACCTTGCTTTTGTTGCCCAGAATTGTTTTTGGTATTTTAGGGCTCCTCTGGTTCCAAATGAATTTTAGGAATGGTTTCTCTAGTTACCTGAGGTATGCTAATGGTATTTTTGTTGGGATTGCCTTAAACCTATACAACAGTTTTAGGAGTATGGTCATTTTTACTATGTTTGTTCTTCCTACCCAAGTGAAAGGAATATCTTTCCATTTTCTGATATCCTCTTAGATCTCCTTTTTCAAAATACTGTTGTTATCAATGTAGAGACCTTTTACTTCATTAGATTGATTCCTAAGTATTTCATTTTTTATGCTATTGTGAAAGATGTTGTTTTCTTTCTCAGTGAGTTTGTTATTGTGTACAGGAATGCTATTGATTTTAGAGTGTTTTCTTTATTTCCAGCTATGCAACTGAATTTGATTATTAGATCTAGAAGTCTTTTGGTGGAGTTTGCGTTCTTCTATGCAGAATATCATGTTATCTCCAAATACTGAGAGTTTAACTTCTTCCTTTCCTATTTTTAATCTTTTTATTTCTTTCTCGTGTCTAATTGCTCCAGCCAATATTCCCAGAACTATACTGAATAGGAGTGGTGATAGTGGATATCCTTGTCTTGTTCCTGATTTTAGAGTGAAAGATTTCAGTTTTGAGCCATTTAGTATGATGTTGCCTGTTGGTTTGTCACAGATGGCTTTTATTAGGTTGAGGTAAAATCCATCTATTCCAATTTTCTGCAAGGTTTTTTATCATGAATGGATATTGGACTTTGTCAAATGATTTCACTGTGTTTGTCAAAAGTGTACCCAAAAAAGTGTATTAAATTAATTTTAGAAAATAAAAAAAGTATAACGTTAGCTGTAGGATTTTGTAGATAGTATTTCTTAAGTGGAAAAAGTTTCCTTTTATTCCTATTTTTCTGAAGATTTTTATCATGAATGATGGTTTTTGCTTTAACCCTCATGAAGGATGTTTTCAACCCTCATGAGAGCAGCTTAAAGTCACTATAATAAGTTTCCTCAAATCTTGATTTTTCCCAACCATTGCAAAGCAAGAGTGAATAAAGCTGTAACTACAAAAACACTCATTATCTTCCTAAATCACTATATATCTCTGTCCTCCACATTTGTTGGTAGCTCCACCATGTTGAGAGTGCCATCTATAGTGAATTGGAAACACTTTCCCTTCTAAGAAAGTCAACTTTCAGTTCAAAGTAGCTGAATAGAGTAGGAGCCATGTTGGAGCTACTCAGAGAAAATCAACTAAAAACACAGGTAACTGGAAGAGAGAGACATACATCCTGATGACAAAATTAATATGAAGTAGGAGACTTGGAGATCAAACAAAATATCTGCAGAGGACTTTATAAAGTGATTATCCAGCCCACAGGGCTGCCTGTGGGTCTCCTGCCTGTGCATGGAGGCAGGTCCACCATTTGGGAAATTTAAAAAAAAAAAAAAAAAAAAAAAAACTGATGGACTGAAATAGTGCAACTAACTCAAGCCAAATAGGATAGATTTTGGATGTAAGGCCCCTTGCCCCTTTGTCTTCCTCCAAAGAGATGATGCTGCAGCCTGGCAGCAAATTTCACCAGCACACTTGGGGGTGAGTGACCAAGAAGGGGCTCTCTCCCCTACTGGCTGCCGGTTATTTATTGGGTTTTTTTGTTTGGTTTGCTTTGGTTTGGTGTTGTTTGTTTTTGTTGTGTTGTGTTGTGTTGTGTTGTGTTGTGTTGTGTTCTGTTCTGTTCTGTTCTGTTCTGTTTTACACGCACCATGGCAGATAACTGAAAGACTAGGGAAAGCAGCAGCAATGGTGAGGGTAGTGAGTGGAACAGCACAAACCTTCTTGCACTACAACCAATAAAAAAGGGGTGGGTTGCAGACATGGGATTGTAGCAGCTTTGGGCCAGGAAGCCAACATTCTCTCCACCCTGCAACCATCAGTGCAAGCAGCCTTGGGCACAGAAGGACAAAGAGGGGGAAGTCAACATTCCCTGACCCTGTGACCAGCACATGAGAGGATCCAGCAGTATGGAACAGAGGAGGACACACAAGGTCCAGGAGGAGTCAACTGTACACAAGACTGGGAGCAGCCTCAAGCTGTCTCTATCTGAGAGCACCACAGCAACTGGAGAGTGATGCTGGAACAAACAGGGTAAGCAGATGTGGGCAGGCCATCCAGAAAGATTCTCGCTGAAGACTCTAGCCCCAGCCTCCACATCTACAGGCCAAGACCAGCTGCACACCCAGTACTACTATTGCAGACTTGGCAGGGTTAACTAGCACAGGTCTGGGCTCTAACTTGGACACTACCACAAAACTATGGGCACAGAGGGATTTTTTTTCTTCTTTCTCACTTTGTTTATTCATTTCTTTCATTTTCCTTTTTCTATCAGTTATTATTTTCTTTAGGGTGGGGAGCTGTTTTGGTGTTGACATTTATTGTTTGTCTTGTCTGTCTTGTTTCTCTCTTTTCTCAACAGTTTTTCTAGAGTTTTTGATATTTACATGTTAATAAACATTGTCTCTAGTCTTTCTGGTATGTTTTGATATTCTCTTGTTTCTTTCTTCATTTCTGTCCTTGATAGGGCTAGAGAGACTCCATTTTATTTTTGTAACTCCATTTTAGAAGTCACTTAAACTTTATATGAACTCAATTCTCCACTCCCT
>NW_004955417.1:11574308-11588850 GCF_000276665.1 Chinchilla lanigera | reverse complement strand
GCACCATGCTCTTTGATTCTCTTTGGATAAGTGGTATTACGGGAAATAACAGCTTTCATTCTTCTCTCACATAGTATATTTCCCCTTCCCTGGCCCTCTATTATCGAAAGTCTTAGACCTTAGCAAAAGCTCTGTTAAGACCTTTACCTGCCATGCTTCACCAGACCTCCAAGCTGAAATCCCTGAATTCAAATTAAAGAAATTGAAAGTTTGAAATCTAAGTCAAGAATAGACTCACCTTCGCAAGACTAAAGTAGGATACAAACAAGATGAGAAAAAGAAATAGAAAACTAAGAAAAGAAAATACTGCTTGTGGAATAATTTTGAATGAAACCACCTTGAAATAGTGCTACCTGAACACACCAAAGGGCTATGTCAAAATTGAAACTCTGTGCAAACAGAAAATATTGAGCAATTTTTAACTCAACTCATCCTCATCTTTTTATTTAAATAATTGGGTTTATTCTTAAGCTTCAATTACTGTTCTATGGAATCCAGCTAAAGAATTGTATAAGACAAGTGTCCTTCCAATATATTTCAGGGAATTTTCTACCACTCTTGAGAATCATTCTCTCTGAGCCTACCTTTCAAGGACACAGATTTGGCTTTTAATCATTTTATACAAGGTGAGAAAGGAAAGAAAGAAAGAAAGAAAGAAAGAAAGAAAGAAAGAAAGAAAGAAAGAAAGAAAGAAAGAAAGAAAGAAAGAAAAGAAAAGAAAAGAAAAAAGAAAGAAAGAAAAAGAAAAGAAAAGAAAGAAAAGAAAAGAAAAGAAAAGAAAAGAAAAGAAAAGAAAAGAAAAGAAAAGCCCTCAATCCCTTTTCAGCACTAGGTTTAGCTACCGTGACAATGATTCCTGCTACCAGCCATACAACATTTTATCTTTCTCATTACAGCATTTAATTACAGTAAACTTTTTTTGAACTGAATTTTTATCTCCGTATTCTGAGGCAAACAATCTTTGTCCATTTAACCTGACTTCTTTCAAAGCCTTCGACCCTAAGTGGTGCCGATTGAGTAATTCTTCTGATGTCATAGGACCAGGGGCCTTGGTAATGCCATGTCTGTTTCTGTCCGATTAACTCTGAATGAAGGAAAGAGTTCTGCTTTGGATACTTGGCAATGTAACCATAAACAGCAGACTAATCTTTCAATAATACAAGTTTAAGAAAACAAGAGGTGACTGGAACTCTGTTGTAATGAAATTGCCCGTGCATGGCAGTCTCAGGAAGGGTTTTTTTCTTTCTTTCTTTCTCCTAGGAGTGTTAAGAGCCACATTGCCTCTACCCAGTGAAAGTAACTGAGTGAATGATTTCACTTGTTTCTTCCTTGGACTGAATTAAGTCGTTGCCATCTGCAGAGTGTGCTCAATACCACAGGGGAAGGGGGCTGTTTTCTCATGTCATTTATGTAATGGCTATGTTGTCATTTGCCACCTCTGAGCAAAATCAATGAGCAGCAGAAGTTGGGCCAGGTTTCCCATGACTAGAGTGAAATAGGGAATTGGAGCAATTGTTCAGTTAACTTGAGCACATTTTTAAAGAGCAACACTTTCCCTCAAATGACTCAAAGTTTTCAGGGAACATTTCCAACGGCCCCAGCCTAACTGCTTCAGCAATTGATGCCCGGCCACCACACTTTTTGCAAGGGCCATGACCACATGTAAGTGGAGGTGGGGGAGTTTTCAGGGGGACACTTTCTCTTAAAATAATAAGACAGGAATAAGAAACATTGGGCTGTTCTTCACGAAAGTGACAGGTGGAACTAGCAGGAATCAGCAGGATCTATCAAGGAGGCAGATTTAAGGTCAGTTGAAGAAGGTCCACCTTTTCCACTGATAGTGTGCGTTCCACTGGGATTCACAACCAGTGCTTCTCCACTGGTGGCTTACAACTGACTAAAGGGTTATAAAATCAACTGAGGGACTGGAGCCAGCATTTTTTAAAACTTAGAATGGAACAGAAATGAGTAAAAAGTATCAGAGACATTGCAATATAAAACCCATATTGTTTGATGAAACTTTATTTTTAATTGTGTGTGTACTAAGTCATAAGGTTAAAGATTTTACAGTAGTCTATAGCATAAAAAGTTTAAAATACACACATAGATTTGAGGGGCCTGACTGAACTACATGATTATTGAGACCCAGAACAAAAATAAAACCACAAGTATGGTGTTCAGAAGGTCACGAGGCAGGAGATTAGGGCATGGCAATGTGGCTGGGACAACTGGGCACGACCTGTCAACTGCAGAGATTTGTTAACCATGGGCACAGAGCAGCAGCTCCCGAGCCAGGCACCTGATTCCAATCTACTAGCATGAGATCAAGTGGGTTTTGATGGAATAGCCTGGGTCTTATGTCAGAAAGAAGACGTAAATGATGACAGCCATCAACTTTGCCACCTTTACCCTCTTGTTCTTGCAGTAGCCCATCCTGCGTGGAAGACGTACCTCTTCCTTTTCTTTCAGAGTACCTTTTCTCAGCTGGGCGTAGTGGTGCATGCCTGTAATCACAGTACTCGGGAGGCTGAGGCAGGAGGGTTGTTGTGAGTTTGAGGTCAGCCTGGTCTACAAAGTGAGCTCAAGGCCAGCCTGAACTGCATAGCGAGACCCTGTCTCAAAAAGACAAAAGAACAAAAAACAAAAAACAAAACAAAAAAAAAACCAGAGTACCTTTTCTCCTTGAGTACTTCTTTTATGCTTTTTTTTTCTTCTTTTTTGCCCCAAAGTGAATGTTAAACTTACAGATGCACCAAGTGTTCCAACCAGTTCTTTGTATGGGACAGTAAAAGCCTGAAAATCTGCTGGTTGCTATACCTGTTAACAGTCACAGTCTCCATAAGCTAAAAACAATTCAGTTCTCCAAGGCTTTGTAACTGTTTCTAATCAGAAACTGTAAAATATTGAGAAATTTTCTCAATTGTTTCAAAAGTAACTTCTTGTAATACACACAAGAACACATTCCTCGGGGATGTGCTAATGATATGCCAAAATACAAAGCCGTGGCATCACATCAAAGCGGAGGTCAGAAATCAAATGTACAGAAGGCTAAGTCTGATGTAATCCGGTGTAGGCCTTTGAGGTGATCTGGTTTACTGAAGAGCAATTGTGACTCTATTGTATTCTCCCCTTCTACAGAATTCCATCCATACCATCCAGACAGATATGTTCAATGACCTGCATATCATTTTAATGAACAAACAATGTCTACCTCTGTTTGTTCTAGGAAATCCTACATGTCCTTCAGCTTGGAGCTTTGAGTACTTACCCTATTATATTATTCTCAGTTCTTGCCATCCAGAGAATCCCATAGAATCTCAGAGGATTCATAAGGGACTTAGAAGGAAGAATCGTAGAAAGAGCAGAGGTAGAAAGGGCCGTTAGCCACTGCGGAGGATTAAAATCCTCAAACCTCAAGATGATAGCAAGGAAGGCTGTGCCACTTTCCTAATGGAGATGGGTATTTCTGAGTTTTGTGAGTGAGCCCCTTAGAGTAGTTGGTGCCCTTTGAGCCATTGAACCAAATATGTCCCAGTGAGGGAGTGGTATCTAATCATTAGAGAAAAGGACTCAGAGCCAGACTTCTGACTTTCTCACTCTTGGCTGTGCCACACGACCTCACTGTAGCCTTGGAAAACCTTTTCTCTCCACATGCTGGGGACTCTCTTGATGCATCTGTGACATGTATGTGAATTCTGGAGTACAGGGTGGGTGGATGACATCAAACTGCAGCCAGGAACCACAGCTCCAGTGCAGAAACGTCAAGGCAGTAATGAGCTTCATATTCCAATGAAGAGTCTGGCTGTAGCCCCTTGAGGGACAAGTGTTAAAAAAAACCACAGAAGAGACAAACAGGAGTCAACAAGTGTGAACTATTTTACAGCATTGGACAGACTGTACAAACCTATACCAGAGAGCTCTAGGCAGGGTACACAGCCAGGTTAACAAAAATGTGACACATACCCAAGGACACATGGACACCAACATCTAAGATGATGGATATATATGTGTCCTGTTTCTGTCTTTTGAAGCATCTAAGAATTTTAGAGTTAGAAATACTTTTATAGATCATGAAATTCAATCTTTCTGCCAAAATACAAATCTCCCCCCAACAACCTCCACTCAGGTAGTCATTCAACCTCTGCCTGAACTTCTAGCATGGCAAAGAGCTGACCATCAAGAAAGTTCCATCATCCGTGAGTACTCTAGCAAGTAGTAAGTGACTCCTTGTGCTAAGGTCTTATGCATTTCTACCACTTCTTTTTATGCAATACGATCAGGAAATAAAGGAGGAAAGAAAATTTTTCCCTGAAAGAATACAAAGTTCAACTGTTCCAGTTTGACTGGGTCTGAAGGGTTTCCCAGATAGGTGAGGACAGTCCTAGGCAAGGTAGGATTGTTGATCACATTAATTAACAGAAAGAAAGATGGCTTTAACAGAAGGTACAAGAGAATATTTACTTTCCCTTCAGACAACTATTATTCCTGGGCAGTAAATTCTTTTGGGGAAGCATTATCTCAAATCAAAGAGTTGGTGGAAATTACAAGGCCATCTCTTAACATGAGTGGCTCTTTCAGGATCACATTTCTTACTATGATTCCACATACTTGGGATATGGTTACTTTAGTGTTTCGGTGGGGGCAATACAGAAAAATAACTCCTGAGCTAACCAGTGATGATCACCTGGGAATACCATGTGCAATCAACAAAGACACATTCTTCACAGAAAACACACGTGACCCATACAAGCAGCATAATAATCAGTTTGGAGAAAATATACAAAAATAAATAGATAAGAGGGCTCTGGTCAGTATCGAAATGGTATTCTCAAATCAGAAATTTCACATAAGGAATTTAATCTCCAAAAGTATTAAATCTTCCTATAACAAACAGACAACATCTAAATACCCCATGCTGTAGAGAATATTCTGCTGAATATTGAATATTCTGTTGACCCACAAAACCTTGATGTTGGTCCATGTATATAGAATGTAAAAGGAATATTCAGTATTAACTTCCATATATATTGATATATCCAAATTTAATTAGCATTTGGATGCCAAATGCATTCCCCCATGCTTTCTCTTTTCAAAAAAAAAATAATGGAAATCAGATCAACAGTTCTTATCCCCTTACAGAAGCTGCCTAATTTTAGGAGACTGACTCTCACATCTCACTGGTGGGAGTGCGTAGGGCTGCAGTGTGGATGTCTGTGTGGGTGTGTCTGGATGAGTGTGAGCGCCTTGGAAGGGACTCTTTCTGCGGATACTGTAAATATAAGTACCATTTTAATAAAGCATGCATAGAAAACCACAAAAAAAAAGATTAAGGAGCCCCAAGGATGGGCCCTAAGAATTACAGAGACAATCAGAAGAGTGCAGCCTAAGGAGTTGGTCTCCTCAGGACCGGATGGTGAGAATGGAACTGCGCTGTAAGAATGACTTGAGGAGCAG
This sequence comes from Chinchilla lanigera, assembly GCF_000276665.1. Taxonomy (NCBI): domain Eukaryota; kingdom Metazoa; phylum Chordata; class Mammalia; order Rodentia; family Chinchillidae; genus Chinchilla; species Chinchilla lanigera. Next base: position 11,583,396 of record NW_004955417.1, on the reverse strand, counting down.
TGAGAGCAGTACTGAAAGGGAGCGAAGGAGGAATACAGGGACAAGGGAAGTTTATGTATAGGGAGCTTCAGCTCTAGAAGTGCAGAAGTCATAAAATCATATGCATGAGCCATTTAGCAACTCATTAAACAGTTATAGGGTTAAGGTTCTAGAGAGAAAAATATTCATTTTCCCTGAGGGTAGGAGAAACCTCAGTTCTTGCTTTCTTACCACAAAAAATAACTCAGGAAAGAAAGTGGGAAGAGAAGACAAAAGTGCATGTGGACTCCCAGAGGAAGAGGCCCTGATGCCTTCTCTAACTTATGGGTCCTTTAGTTGGTAGGAGGCAAGCGGTTGTACTTCCTCCAGGTTATCGGTATGCAACTTCTCCCTTATCTTCCTACGGGGTAAGAACAAGAAAGTCACTCAGTATGGATGTATTTTTTAATTCCAACTTTTATCTGCACTTACAAATTGGCTGTCTAGCAGCACCTGGCTTGAATGCCACTTGGAAGAATGATGAAGTTCAAAAGGTTAATCAAGCTATTAACGTTTTAAAAGAAGGGAAATTTTCTTTCCCAGGTGGCTTAACAGGTGACTCCTATAAATTACACAGTACATTACAGCGGGCATCCGCTGGCCCAGTTATAGTAAAGAGTCTGTCAACATTTCCATTATAAGGCCCTATTTTCAGAGTTTATAACTCAGCTGTAAAATTCTGCTCCAAGCTGGGCCTTAACTTTCTAGTTGAACTCTCAATTCAGCAGCAATACCTACCTTTTCTACCTTTCTCTTTCTTTTTTTCCTTTCTTCCTTCCTTTCTTCTTTCCTTCCCCTTTCTTCATTCTTCCTCTGGTGAAAATGGTGTTTTTAAACTTTCTCTGGTTTAACTAAGCTGAAGAAGACTTCCACACGGGGAAATTTTTCATTCATTTTGTATTCAAGTTCATTTTTTTAATGTTTAGGGGTTCTCATCAGGCTTGTAAAGTACTATTTCAAATTGGAATAAAGATCTGCAAGCCACTAGATTAGAAGAAGAAAGGGTTTCAAAAGAGGTTTTTTTTTTTTTCATCAGGCAAGTATTTCACCTTGTTTTTTGAATTCCAAATGTCTATATTTAATCCTGTCCCCTGAAGGTAAAAGCAACAGCACGAATCCCATTATTTTATGGCCATTTATTTTATCACCTGGGAGAACATAGCATCAGCACAGCAACTTCCAGATGGGGTGTGTGTGTGCGTACGCAAGTGTTTACAGGCCACCAGGGGAGAGAGAAAGACAACATACAAAATACGAAGTGACAAGGAAGGTGCCCAAGTGATGAGTGGAGGTCTGCTGTTCCAAGTCTGGTTGGTCACAGCCTAGGGAGTTTTTATGGGCTATTCAAGGCTGTGATGCAGACTAAACAAACTTTCCTTTACTTTCACCATGACATCCACCACCACCAGGCCAGAGGGCAGGGAAGACAAAGGCCAACAGCCAACTCTGCTCAAACCAGAAACTGCTGCCTCACTCACAGCTGACCTTAGAGCTTCACCCCCAGAGCCCCTCCAAACCCCATCTCAGACAGAGAGTTAAGCCACACGAGGAACTTCTCTGCCAAAGCAGGGTAGGAAAATTCCAGCAGTGGGGTCAAAACACTCTCACAAGGGACAAGCAACAACAAAGCAGGGCACAGTGGGACTTGGACAATTATTCCCACCACACTCAGACCAAAAGGGTAGAGCTGAATCTGCTACAGAAAGATGGTAATCTTCCTCAGGACACAGAATTTGTCATGATACCACTTCAGTAACTGCTAAAGTTAGGCATCGCTTTCCACCTGGCAAAGAGAAGGACCAAGGGTAGAGGGCAACCAGTCTGTCTTTACCCAGAGAAAGACCTATTGGTCTCCACCCACAAGACAAGAGACTGAGGCTCTTGGATTGTTCATGGGGCAGCACTTCGGCCTGAGAAATATTTCAACGGAAGGTACCAAGGTTTATCTACTGAGCCCAGCCCAGGTACATCTGTAAAAAGAGCCTCACTCATTTATCCCATTCTCCCAGCCCATGGCCTTCCCCTGTTCTTCCTAGCTTTTTGTTAACACTCTTGCTCATTAGCAGAGATTTTTTTTTTGGAGGGAAACTGTGCTTCTTTACAGCTCATCTTTTCCTCCTCTTGAGTCCTGCAGTCATGTCATAATATTTGAATTGTGATATACATCACCATCATTTCCATAGCAATAGAAACAGTGGCCAGTGGCCGTTGTGAAAACAGAATGTGCTATTGAATGAAAGAAAAAATTGGAAAGAACCTCGGAGAACAGCTGCTCCTGCCTCCTGCCATGGACAGGTACACAGCTAAGCAGACAGAAGACTGTTTTCCATCAACACATCCCACTCACACAAACAGTATGCGTCTCCTCGGTGTTCTCCAGTTAAATGCATGACTGTCCCAGCCCGGGACAAACTAGCCAAGACCTTCAGATGGCAAAGACTGTGTCTTTTCCATTATTTTCCCTCTAGCCTTCTACTCACTGTCTGAGAACAGTGGATACTTGTACGAGTGTGGTGAATGATGGAAATGTCGTACTTTGAGCCCATAATCAGTTACAGCCAAGATTTGTTCTTGATGTGTTTAACTAAAATATCTTCTGTTATAATTTACATCTATTGAAACTTTCAGTTTTCCATGTGAAAAAAGGTAAACTGTGCAGGAACATTCGTGAAATAATTTTTCATTCTGATCCCTAAGACAAGTTAACGATTTCACTTTTAATGTCCTGCTTGAAACTCAATAAATTCTTCATCTTAATAATCACCTTTTTGTTAGAACATTTCTGATATACTCTATTTCTCTGTTGTGTTTTGAATTCAACCTGAAATTCAAAGCACTAAATGAGGGTTCTGAAAACTTCTGTCTTAGTCCTGTTATCCCTAGCTGGGAGACCCTTGCACCAAGACAGGTAACTGCTCAATTTTCCTGTCTGTAAAATCCCTACCTCTGTCACCACGGTCGTTGTGGAGAGAGAATAATATATGTGAAAGCTTTTGAAATCCTTAACTGTACAGAGTAGCAGGGATAAATATGTTTAGAATTATTCACACAAGGGTATATCCAGTGCGCAGCATAAGATCGCTTCCCAAGGCAGGAATGACAGCTTCTTGTCACAGCCTGGTGTTTGATAAAGAAGAAAAAAAAAAAAAAAAAACCCAGATCATAGTCAAAGGAGTAAAAGCAAATTTCATTCAGGAATTATTGCAATGTGGGGCGGGGGGACCTTAGTGTAAAACTGAACTCAATTCAAAACACCCATTTTATTGCCAAAGAGCAGGTTAAGGTTGGAGTAGGGGGTGGATGGAAAATTAAGACATCAAGGGGAGGGGATTCTTGGCAAACTGACCTAACAAAATCCTTGCTGAAGGCGAGCTATAGCGATCAGATACTCAGGGCAGGACGTGGGGAATTTAATGAGCTAGCAAGAGCCAGCAGATGTCAAGTTTGGAAAGATCCTCGCCAATGCTTGTTTAGCGGGATTCTTGCTAAAACTGAGCTATGTGAGCCCAGCATCTGCAATCAAGGTCAGAGGCTCTTGAGCAGAGAGCTCAGAAGGCATTTTAAGCTTTGTAAGAAAGAATTTTAAAGGAGTCTACCTTCCCTCCCTCTGAACATGGGAATAGGTCGGTTCTAGTTAACAGGCTGAGAAGCTGACATTTCAAACTCTGCTTTTTAAAAAAAACAGAAACCAGCGAAATGCATGTATATACTTGCAAGTAATGTTATTTTCCTATGAGCTTCTTTTCCTTTTTTTGCTATTTTAGATTCTATTATTATTTCTCCCAACTTCAGTAACAATGATAATTCACCAGATACAAAGTGAAATTTTTATTTTTTAATTGTTAAGTTTTTATTGTGTATTTTGTTTACTTTTTTTGTGGTACTGAGGATGGAAACCAGAGCCTTCCCACTAAGCTACATCACCAGCCCTTTATTTTTTCACCTTGAGACAGGGTCTTGCTAAGTTGCTAAATTGTCCACACTGGGCTCAAATTAGCTACCCTCCTGCCTCAGCTTCCCAGAGGGCTGGGATTACAAGTATGCACCACCACGTCTGGCTCCCTGTTAAGCTACAGTCTGGGTTTGTCTTAGAGTAGGGTCCCCAAATAATCCAAGAATGTGTCCAAAATCCTCGAGTCAGCCTTTCATCAGCCTGATACATGAACCACACCTGTCAGTGCTACCAATTTGGAACCTTCTGACCGGAGAGCATCTTGACACTTCTCCATCTCTTCCTGCATCCACTTCCATAAAAGGTGTCTATTCTTTTTCTTCCTTTGTAGGGGTTGGATTATGAAGAATTGGGTTTCTCAGTCTTCCTCTTTTACGGATATCCAAATCATTCTTGTGCCTACTCTATGATCAGTATCTCCTCCATGACGTTTCCCTTTATAAATAGGCAAATCCTGGCCTCACTTTTGTTTTCATTTCACATGGGACTGTTCTGGGTTGTTTGGTTTAGTTTGGGTTTGGTTTGGTTTGGTTTGGTTTGGTTTGGTTTAAGACCTTACATTCTGCATTTTGCTCTACTTTCACAAAGTTTGATTGACTTAACAACATTGGTGATAGTCATGGGACTTTGAAGTGGGCTGGAGGTTTAATGTACTTTGCTTTTAATCATGATAACAATTCCATGGAGCAATATATATTATTATCTTCATGTTGCAAAAGAAAGAAACTAAAAGTAAAGAATCTGTACATGAATTGATGAAGGTCACACCTACAGCTGGACAGATACAAAGAAGGTACATGCTGATTCCAGCTTCTGTGTTCTTCCCACTGAGCGAATTACACTTGCAGCCCTACCCTTTCTAGGGTCTTGTGTCCATTCTTTTTGCCATTTTTCTCTTCTCTGGACTTATTATTATCTGTCAGCAAATCATTCAACTGCTTAACTCATTCATTTCCTTTTTCCTTCATTTTTGTCTTATTGTGTTTTTGCTCCAAGTATCACAAAAGCCAGAAAATCAAAATGGGATTATTTGTTAATTAAATAAGTGATACATCTGCATAATAATGTTTATCTTACATTGCTGGATATTGTTCTGATTGTGTCTTCAGATGACAAGAATATTACAATATTTTGAAGAGAAATTTTTCTTGTAAAAAACTTAGCTTTCCTCTAATATAATTGCTCAAATTTTATTTTTGTACTAAAAAACATAATTTTTTTATATTTAAAAAATTTTATATGTTATATTTATATTTTTATGTTTTAAAAAATTTACTTTGGAAATGTTATTTCAGCTTCATAATTATTGGTAATATCATGCTAAGTGCTATTTAATACATTAAGATATTAAGATACATAGAAAATACATTAATATATATAGAAAATGCCATGCCACATAGACATATGGTCTATTTATAATACAACTGCATTTTGTGCAATACCAATATAAAAAATGTGATGAACTCTACTTCATGCGGTTTTCGTAACTTAAAAGGCTATATGAAACATCTATGCATTAGGAATGCATAGGCTGCCTGAAGGAATATGATTTCATCAAGAAAGAGAACTTCCATTTTGCTTTACAGTCATAAGAATGAAGCGAACCTATTGCACACCATTTTCCTCAGGTATAGTTCAGGAGAATTTCCCACAGACTAAATTGTGAGTTCTACATTTTGTGTTTTGATTCCTCTTCATTCCCTGGGCTTCCTATACCTGCTTTTTGACACTGCTTTGTAGGATGATTTCTTTCTTACAACTTCATGTTAAAACTCTGGGGGGAGTCAGATCAGTGAGAAGAGTGTGTGTTTCCATGTTCTTTCTACAAGGAACAGCTAGAAAAACTTTATGGCGTAGACTAGAAGCCGTAACTATGTCTTACAAAGTCCAGACTAAGTGAAGCCTCACTGAGCTCTTCCTTAGGTGGATTCCCAAATTGTCCATAGCATTTCATAGCCAGAAGGAAATTTAGAAATTAGTTGCAAACAATTGCAGTTAAAGTATCTTTGTGATTTTTATAAACAGTATGACCATAAAATAAACGCACTTATAGGACCCCTCCTAGAGCTTTGAAATGGATCTGTGCAAGCAAGAGAGCCTCTGAAATATAAATTTTATTTCCTTCTGGGTAAATCTGCTTCTGATAATTCATCACATAGCCACCTTCCCTAAATGATTTTCCAGGTACTATAGAATGAAAGACAGACCAAACAAAAACAGAAGGAGGGTTACCTAGATAAACGAATGAGTTAACAGAATTAAATCTTGTAGATGAAGTCATTAAATCCAACAGACTTTAGAGTTCTGGTTGTAGACCTTATTTGTTTGCTTATTTTTCACCTCCGGATAGACACCTGCATATAGTAATTGCACAATAAGAGTTTCAGAAATGAGTTAATTAATAAGTACATAAACAAATGAATGCTTGTGAAAACTGTAAATTTTTTGCAATTTGTAAAGAAATCTAAATAGGAAGCCTACACGTTAGCTAAATGTGTAGTCGTTGTGTAACAAGTGTAGGTCAACAAAGTGCTATGCCTATCCATGTGTCTTTATAATAGATTTAATGGGACTAAACATTTCATGAACTGATTTCCAGGAGTCAGATAACAATCTTGGACACTAAAAAGAACGATGATAAAAACATATTACAATTACCTGCAAGTATTTTCAGTAAAACCTATGTTTTTTAACTTAGTTTTTAAAATCTAGTTTAATGAGTTTTAATGCAGCTTTTTTAAAATGTTTACGTGTTTTCAGTACATAAGGCCTACCTTTCAAAGCATCCCAAATTAAGTAATATATTCCTTTTGTATTTTGAATGTTGGGAATAGGGTTTGATTTTAAGCCTAAAAAAACAGCTCTTGTAAATATAGCCTTGATAAGTAAAACAGAGTGTGAGGTAGGTAGGAGAGAGAGCCAAGTTCATGATCCCTGAAATTGCAGTGTCTGCCCCACACCTGTCAAAGAAGTTGTAATTCAAACGATGGTGTTTTCAAACAGAGATTGTTGTCTGACAGTGAACAACAGTTTCTATCCAAATAAAAATGTTTTTAAACACTCTTAGATGTGAATCCAATATGGAAATGGATTTGAAATAAACATTAAACATTTTTCCATCTGTTGCTCTGCTGAGTCACTGAAGAATAACCTCCCCAAGTGTTCATATTTTCAGACATTGGTCCATAACTGTCAGACATGAAGAAGAAAGAAAATCTGAAACTCAGTGATTCCACTAAGTTGTAAAAGATGCTCTACAGACACTGGTACGAGAAGATGAAGTCAAGGATTAACACTGGAGTCAAACCAGGGGAAACATTCCTAGGGTGTCAGGACATTTTATCTGACAATTAATCATAATCACCACATTCCAATAACTTTGATTAATTCATGCTTAATTTTTCTAATCTCAAAATTTCTACCAAAACATATTTACTTTACTTTTCTAATCTTTAGAGGACATTGTTTTCCAACGAGCTTTAGAAACTTGAGGAAGAATTTGGAGCAAGAGAATCCAAAGATAAAGGCAATGGAATGAGGGACAACTGGAATACATGATGGATGAGTGAGATTTCCGATATAACAGCAAGAAAGGAGAGAAGACTTTGAAGTAATCAGAGAGCTCCAGTACTGTTTCTCACATTTCAGTCATGCCTTTCCTCTGAGGAGTGTAGTACAAGCCAAAGGAGTTGGCCCCAGTCTTTTCAAAACTAGAGAAACAACACAGAGTTGTAAGCCCTCCTCCTCACCCTCACCTCTGGTTACTTTCACAGTCACTATCTGACGCTGACACCCAATCCCAACTGTAGAATCTCCTGCAGAAGGTGGCTTTCTTAGCCTCCCTGTCATTCTGGGTCAACTACATATTAGCCTCAGGGTGCATGGGGTGATGTGGATGGAAGGTAGAGAGAGACACAAGGCAGGAATGTCTCTTAAGAAGGCCAAGGAAATTTCTTTAGCTGATAAGAATCTTAGTAATCATAACTAAAATCCCAGTAGAATACTTTAAAAATCAACAAGTTAATTTTAAAAATTATTTGAAAAATCAAAGAACCTGGTATGACTAAACTAATTTTGAAAAGTTGGAAGACTCATACAACCTAATTTTAAGACCTGCTATGAAGCTACAGTAGCCTAGACCTTATGGTATTTGTGAAAAGACGGACATATAGATCAATGGAACAAAGTGGAATTAGACAGAACTGTGAGACAAGAGAGGAGGGCCCAATGCTCTCCCCAAAGTACTTAAATTCTATGGCTGATCCAACTGCATTACAGCCAGCCGAGCTGCATCAGGCACCGCAGAGGCAGGAGACATTTGTTTTGGCTGCAGCAGGCTTCCTTTACAGACCTACCCCAGATGACTCCACCCAACTTGCAGCCTTTCTGGATGACTCTGTGCCTCTGCAGCCCTCTTCATTTAGGCCCAGGAGGGGCCTCTCCCTCACCCGTGACCAAAACAATTGTTTACAGTGTGCATGCACGAGCCTGCCGTTTTTCCTTTATAAGCAACCTTACCTTAGCAGGTTCAGCCTGTGTACTGTTTCCACTTATGTTGCAGCATATGTCCTAACAAAGTGCCTTCCAGATGACACATTCTTGCCTATTCATGATTTTGACATTGAGTAGGGCATGCTGAGCAGCTAACACCAAAGACCACTGTGCCAAAAGTTGCCTGCAGCCAGGGGTAGTAACCCTGGAGGTAACTGGTGGTGGCAGAGAATAACTGAGAGCAATGAAGAATAGCTGGCAGCTGCCATCTGCACTGGCAAGAAGAGATTCTAAGGCCCACAAGTAGCTGCTTGCTCCAAGAAGCAAGGAGAGTCATTACCATGAAATAGAATTGATATCTGCTAGCACTAAAAGCCCAGAGTTATTACTACTAAAAGAGCTCACTTTGCTAATTCATGATTTCTACACAAATTGAGCGAGAACCCTCAGATGATTGTGAACACGGTGGGGCCCTAAAGAGAAGGACCAACAACGATGCCAGTGGTCTCAAGAACCAGCTCCCATCTGATTTCCATTCTGTGTCCAGCGAAGAACTTGTACTACTGATAACAGAACTACACATATATGACCAATCAAGTTTCCACAAAGTATCTAGGCACTCCAGTG